>NC_052501.1:12596836-13196836 GCF_016617805.1 Bactrocera tryoni | reverse complement strand
CTTTCAAGCTAAGATAGAAATTTTAGTTGGGATCGATTGCCAACCAAATAGTCATCAAAAATACTCAGCGATCTCAACTCAAATCTCTAGCTTTAGGGAGAGCTCCTTTAGCCACCATAACTTCAATAATAGCATTGAAAATCGGTCTCCATGAAAAAGACATCCTTAAGCATCCTCTTGAGGACCTCCTTGTTAATATCAACAAATATATGGAATATATTTTGTTACAAGGTTTTTGATCGGGCTTCGATATTTGTAATATATGCCCAGTTGGAAATTCCTCCTACGATACCTACTACAAATCAGTATGAATATTATTCGAGTTTTTCAGTATACTCTCTTGTTCAAAAGTTTGAGATCATACCAGAAGTTTCGCTACATGCTTGATTAAAACTGTACGAATAATTGGAGATATTATAACCAAACTCGCCGAGTTTATTCTTGAGTATACTCATGTCTTGCCTGAGCATACTCGCCCTTGTCATCGGTTAGGCCAGCGTGGGCGTAAGTGGCACTCGAACTGAGTTAAGTTCAGGTCCTGTCTTCATAATTATCCAAAATTATGGAAATAAATCTCGCTTCGAAAAAGCAGCGCTTAAGCTGTCTTCAAGAAAAAGATTAATATTTTTAAGGATATTTAATGCATACTGCTACATCACTACATCGCGTATACTGGCAGCGGTTTGGCCGGTGCTTTTCTCTAATTTTAGGGCGCCACAATATTAAACTAGTGCCTGATGGGAGCAAATTTTTGGTAGGCTTTTGGTACTGAAACTTTGAAGGCCGAAAATCCAACTATAAAAGTTTTTAATAAAGTATTGGTGTAACCTGACATTACTGGCAAACGAACCAAAATTTTGCATATAGCTGGTCACGCACCAAGATAACTTATTGAACGAAATTGCACAGAGAAAAGAAACTATCAAACCGAAACATCCCGCAGTGCATAAAAATCAAAAACTTATTGGTACTTTTCAGTTAAGAACCTAGACTTTTAATATTGGAGATCTCTGAAGGGTAAAGTATAAGATACTATGTAAGCCCAAACCGATTTCCAAACGTATCTACAATTTGAGCACGTGCACTTGTAATTCAATATGAGAAATTCGTACACAAAAATGCATGAAAAACAAATGTAAAATACAGAGGAAATGCAAATGGAAAAAGGAAATAAAATTCAAATCCATTTGAAGATTACAGTAAAATGCAATTTAAATTTTAAAATTGTGCAAATTCATTTGCAGTAACAACACTAATAACAATTAGTAGAAGAGGCACTCGTCGTATACGGTACTATATTTCCGACAAATGACAATTTGCGGCCAGAACCACTCCACTTTTCCGCACATAAATACATGTATGTCTGTATACATATGTATATACCACACTCGTATATATATATATTTACAGCCATACGCACAGCAATTTGACTTAACACAATGACAATCGCCGAAGTAATGGCATGCCGTTATGTGACTCTGAAATTTGGGGGAAATCGGGTGGCCTGTTAAACAAGTGACCGCAGACGCATGCAACATGATGTTGCTCACTGACAATCACATGCACCTGCCTCATCAAAATTTATGTGTTAATAAACGTCAGCAATGTGTCATGTACGAGTGGGCGTCGAACATGGCCCCTGACAGCATATGTACTTTTCTACCCACTTATATATATACATACATATATATGAATGTATGACCACTTACTTGTATATGTGAAGAAGCATTCCCTTATGAGCCTTGTGTTATATAAATGCAACTGCAATACAAAAATTTTACCGGCCGAAAGTAAATTTTTGGAAGCAGCTGCAGTGGAGCCGTCTTTTGAGGAGACGCAGTGGGTGTTTTGGGACACTGTGCGGTGAGCACAAGGTCTGCAAGTGGTGGTATGTAGGAAACACAATGAAATATCTCATGCAAGAATCCTTTATATGTGTAGCTATATAATATATGTGTGCCTTATGAAGGGTGTTCGAATGAGATCATGTACTCAAACTTTGCTATAAAGATATATAATCCATATGTCATCCAACATAATCCGAAAGAAAATATACAAAGAGTGTATCGATCCTTCTTTGTCAAAGGAAGGGTCTTATCAGACCTTGATATCATGCTTCAAACTTATAGAACTCTCTACTTGCTTAATAACATCAAAATATTTTCATATCTCAATTTATTTCGTTTTCGGATTCAAGATGTTTAAGGTGAGTAGGTGATTGGCATTCTGCAATCACCTTTATTCCTCAGCCATCAGAGTTTTGTTTATAATGAACTGGAGATACCGCTGGTAGGTTGACGTTGGGGACGGATATACTACATTTTCTCATCAAAAACAGCATTTTGCCACTTCAGGTGTTAACTATTTTGCCTTCTTTTAGATTCCGTCGTAAATGGAATCGAATTTTCTTTTTGTCACACCCATTATTTATACTTTTGCGCAAAATAATAAATGTGCATCCGCTTTTAAATATTCCATGCTGAACAATATTTACATGTGTATGTGGATTATCTGACATTTTTCAGCAAAAAAATTGCCCAGTGCCTACGAAGGCAGCTGCTGTTGCATTTTTCATGCTCTAACGAGACAAGTAAGAAAATGCACTTAAATTAAATTGCACTAAACCACAACAACAGGGATTTTTGTGGCTCACTTGCTATGCTGAGTTTATTTGGCTATTGCTTGTTGTACCAAGGACTTAACGGTAATAATTAAGTAAGCCCTTTAATGCAACCCAAACATCAGTTTCATCATATAAGGAAAATGGGAACGAATCTTGAAATATTATAGTAAACTTAGACATAAATTGTAGAAAGGATAGTAAATTAGTTAATGTCAATTTTGGACAGACTTCTCTAGTTCATTTTGTGGTGTTTTTTATAAATCGATAAAAAAGAAGCCGTAAAAAGAAGGAAGAGGTGGCTTTACTTGCTGACCGAAATTAAACTAAAGATTCTTTGACTAGCACTGAATCCGATGTAATCCATCATTTCTTTATGGAATTATGTTCTGCTTTAGGTCTAATCAAGATGCCTATTGAGAGGCTATTTTCGAATACTTTCAATTTTTTTAAAAATGTTTTTATTAAGAATAAATCCATATGTTTTAGAAATGTTAAGTAGTATAGAATTCGAGTTTCCTGGAATCTCACAACGTGACCCCAATTTCCTTTTCTTCGCTTATTTAAAAATAGTAAAAAAAAAGCTAGAAAACAAAGTTGTTGAACTAAGTTAAGACTTCCTTTGAACTTTAGCATTCTTTAATGCTATATAATACGATTTAGTACTCGCTACCCTTTTTATACCAAAATTAAATAGAGACAATTATTTGGTGTCTAACAGAAGTATTACAAAAAAAGTTATATCAGTTCATTTCGATTTCTAAACCGATCAAATTTGCTGAAGCTCTAGCTATCTTCTGATCTCTGATACATGAAAACATTTTTATAACAGAGGATCCAAGTAAAGGTACTTCAATAGGCTTTTTCTGACAGATCGCAAAGGAATCTCTCATGTTATTTTTGTCCATTATTGTTTGGCATTTCGTCATGGAAAGACTAACGCCTAATCAACGTTTAAAAACCGTTCAATTTTATTAAGAAACTTCTCATTGTGTAAAGAATATGTCTCGCGCGCTTCGCTCATCTTATGATCAGCATAATAGGTTTACTGAGCGTACTATTCACCCATCTTGAAGCCCAGCATTCATCATTGCATAATATTAGACCAAACAGAAAACGTCCAATACGCAGTAAATAATATTTACAAGCCGTAGATGAGAGTGTACACGAAAACCGTGGAGAGTCGACTGGGCGTCGTTCGCAGCAACTGGGACTGACGTAGGAAACGACTTGATGTATTTTACGTCAAGTTTTTGTATTGAAAGTGTACAAAGAGCTGAGGCCTTCGATCTTCCCAAGCGACATCGCTTCGATCTATGGGTTCTTGAAAGTTTCAAGAGGATCCGACGTTTTCGAGCCAAATTTTGTTCGGCGGTGAGACCCATTTCTGGCTCTAAAAGGATATGTAAACAAGCAAATTTGCCACATTTGCGTGGTGTGGTTTGTAGGCCGGTAGAATCATCGGTCCATATTTCTTCAAAAATGATGCCGTTGAGAACATAACCGTCAATGGCGACCGTTATCGCGCTATTAGACCGACTATCTGATGCCTGAAATTGAAGATCGTGATCTCGACGACAGTTGGTCGCCACTTCCCACACATCGTATCAATCAATGAATTTATTGAGAGAACACTTCGATGAGATGATAATTTCACGTTTTGGCCCGGTCAATTGGCCACCAAGATCACACCGTTAGACTTCTTCCTGTGGGGATATGTAAAATCTAAAATCTATGGCTTCCTTTTCGTAATGCTCGAACAAGTTATTAAAAATTGAACTCAACAGATGGACTCAACATCTGAGACATAGCTGCGTACAAAATTTACAAAGATAATCTTTAAAAACTAAATAACAGAGAATGTTGTTTCGAACGATAATAAACATTTCTCACTTAATTTGAAGTCTATGTGTTTTTTCTGTAAAAAAAAATAGGGAACCTCGAAATAGATCAACCTTTACGACTGAATCCTTTAATGAGGCAAATGAGCCATTAAAACTCAGGACCCTCTTTAATTAATAGTCGAAGAGTATGAAAGATTACCGTTAAGTTTTATGATAATAGAACGCAATTCCCCCCATGCTACGTTTATGATTTAGGAGAGGTCTACACCTTTAAAGTAACTAACTTCCAATAAAATATCGCACTGCACTCTCTTGAATATTGATTTGTTATTGAGAATGAGTATACAGGCAAGACGAGACTATTAGATTTTGCTGCAGCAAACCTCATATTGCATATTGCATATTGCTACAACGAGACGGTGAAGGCAGTAGCCAATAGATATAAATATATATTTGTATAGGTTTGTTTAGAAAGCGGTGCTGTTAAGTGGCACATGTGCCAATTTCGAATGAGTACAACAGCTGTTTTGCACCCAATCTTCTCTCTGCATTTTAGGTACATGTTTTTTGCATATTATGTTGCACACATATGTACATAACAGTAACAATACATATGTACACATTAAAATGTATCGCAATTGATTACATAATGCACCCACAACCGAACCGAACTTACGACAAAGTAACAATCGAGATTTGGAAATTGAAATTAGCCAATTGATGGAGTGAGAGACAGACATACCTACTAAAGCGTACAAGTGGGTGGCACCAAAATGCCATTAAATGCTTACGAAGGGTTACAGAGGTGGACAGTGTGACTACTGCATGGAGTAAGACAGGCATTTAGGAGCAGGCTATGGTAGATATAACAAAGCTGACGCACACAGCATGGACTGACAGTTGCATTTCACTGCCGCTGCTCCCTTCACCGCAACCTTTTCGGTCAGTGTTTTCAAAACAATTTTTTGAGCTTCGAACTTCGAACCCAGATTCACACTTTCTACTCCAGTGAGATTTCGGATGAGGGCAGAATCTATATATTTCCAAATAAATATATACGCACCCATACACATATGAAATTTGCATGCAACCCATGCATGGTTCAAATGACTCTAATATTCATTTTGATTTCGAGAGTCGAAAATTGCCGAACAATAGACAGGCGGACACAAGTGACACGTCGAACAA
This sequence comes from Bactrocera tryoni, assembly GCF_016617805.1. Taxonomy (NCBI): domain Eukaryota; kingdom Metazoa; phylum Arthropoda; class Insecta; order Diptera; family Tephritidae; genus Bactrocera; species Bactrocera tryoni. The sequence goes on along the minus strand of NC_052501.1, from coordinate 13,191,184 downwards.
CGCATTGGCACAGCAATGTCAAGCAAGTGTGTGAAAGTGTCGAATGCATACAAGGCAAGTGCAGACACACACACGCATACACTTAGACACTGCGGGTGGAAATGACAGATCAACTAGATCAACTGACAGTTAAGTGTGTGTTTAGCAGAGAGGGGTGCAGACAACATGACAACAAGCTACGCACTTTACCTTACAAATATATTTATACAATAATATGGACTTGAGTAAATATATTAGAGTGACTGTAATTGTTTGCGTGTACAGAAATTTACTTATGTCTCTGTGTTTGTTATTTTGTATGAGAATTGGCAAAATTGAATCAACAGTAAATGACAATTGCATTGCAGTCGCAATTCTATGCAAATCTTTTATTGGTAGTGGAGAGACACATGCGCCCTTTTGATTTGGTAGTTAAGTACGCCTAAAAGCATGCTACAATGATTGAAAAATATGAATTTACTTTGTAGAGTTGCTGGAAATTTACAAAGCAACGCAAACATGAGAGATAGTATTAGAGAACACGCAAAATTTCTTAAAGTATACAAAAAAAATACAACCCTGGTTCCTGTGGTGTTCCTTTTCTTTGTAAATATTCGACAAATATTGGGAATAAATCTTCTTATCAGCAAGAGTTAAAATTTTGCTATAAACCTTAAACTAAAGGCTCTGCAATACCGTCACCTTCGAACCGCCATCAAGAGTCATCGTTTAGCATCGAATCCCGAAATATACGTTCATAAATACAAACTGGATAACGACTCAAAATATAATTTTATCCAGGTCTATAAAATGTGCTCTTTTTCTTTTTTGAAGTAGGCACTGCCTACGCGGTTATAACCGAGTTTACAACAGCGAGAAAGCAGAACTAATGGCGTGGTTGCTGTGGTCAATGGTATCGATGTCATCGGCGTACGCCAGCAGTTATGCACTCTTGTAGAAGATTGTATCTTCTTTAATCAGATCTGAAGCTCAAATAATTGTCTCCAGCAGCAGGTTGAAGAGGTCACACGATAGGAAATCGCCTTGTCTCAAACCTCGTGTAGTACGAACGGCTCATAGAGGATCCTGACGAAGATTTTGATACCTTTTCTGCTAGTATATTTTATATTACATATTTTGGCTTCAGCCAGGTTTTTTTCAATACCTAAAATTTCTTTAAATCTAAAATCAAATGAATTTGATTAAACCGAGTATATCAGTTGAAGTGTAATGTTGGGTTGCGTCTTTTGGATACGCCGAAAATCAGTATATATACAGCTTTGAACTGATGACACACAGCTACGCCAATAAAATAAATGAAATAAATAAAAATAAAAAAATTCTCTCCGGATTAAAATTTGCACACCCTCATACATAGCTTCAAAATAAATCCAGATTTCTGCAAATGTGCGCATTTTACATATTTATTGGCAATTAATAAACTTTCCGTTTTGCTACGCCTAAAAGTATTGCAAACATACTACACTCAGCCTAAATGTATGCTTATCTTAGCAAGCACAGCATTTTCAATAATCTCTATATTCCGAATAAAAAGCGAAGCATGAGTAACAGAGAAAACGAATATATGGAAAATATGAAATAAAATCTGCAATAAATAACTTCAAAAAATCTTAAATTTTCTGCTTTGCGCCTGCAACTATGCAATGGAAATTTTATAACTGCATTTTTAAGCTTACTTAGCAAATATGAATTAAAAGCAGGTTGTTAGAAATTGAAAATACTCTATATTTGTTTATAAATAGAGAGAGTGTAGATGCTTAAAACTCTTGTAAATAAATATTAAATATTAAATTGCTTCGTTTAAAGGTGAAATTAAATATTCACTACAATAAATCGAGTTAGAGTTGCATTGTATTATTCTGTAGCAATTAAATGGTTTAGATTTAGATGTAAATTCATAGCTATGAGCGGGAAGAATTTCAGAATAGTGTTTTCTACATTTTGTGACCATCAATAGTATATATAAATCTTCGGATACGTATATAGTATGTGTCAATATATATGTTAGTTGTATATTATTTTATAATTTATGTATCGAAATACAGCCTTTACTCTGTGAACACTTAAGAAACATTAAACATACATACTTTAGTAAATTTTTTTCATTTTCGCTTCTTTCAGACTGTATTTAATATATGTAGATAAACCGACCGAGGACTTGCTACTGCTTTTAAATATTGTTGTCATTGCCATCATACTTTTCGCCGGTTACATTATTGGAAACTGATTGCACAACGGCTTTGTAAACTGACGTTGACCAATATCGAAAGGATCAGAAAGGACCTTTGTGAGCCGTTCGATACCAAATGAGGTTTCAGACAAGGCGACGCTCTATCATAAGATTACTTCAATCTACTCCTTCGAACTGCAGAGCTGAATAGATAAGGTACTATCTTCCACAAGAATAAACAACTGCTAGCGTACGCTGATGACATGGATATAAGTGGCCGCGCGGTTAGTTCTGTTTTCTCCGGGTTGGATAAAAAAGCGAAGAAAACGGGTCTGGTAGTGAACGAGGAAAAGACGAAGTATCATCTGTAATCAAACAAACAGTCATCGTACTCGCGACTAGTCACTGTTGACAGCCATAACTTCGAAATCGTAGATAATTTCGTCAATCTTGGAGCCAGCATTTATGGTCTTTTGTGCATTGGCAACGGTGAATACCTCAGTTTTTGGAACCATGAGCAGTATGAGATATACGACGACAGTCGTATTGACATAGTTCATCGAATTTAGAGACAGCGGCTACGTTGGCTATATCATGTCATCCGAATGGATGAAAACACTCCAGCTCTAAGAGTATTCGACGCAGGGTGAAGCAGAGAAAAAGGTAGACCTCCACTCCGTTGGAAAGACCAGTTGGAGAAGGACCTAGCGATAAGTATGGAGTTGGTGAATTAAGTAGACTACATGCTTCCTTGCTTTACCTGAAGTGTGTTCAGGAATCTATTGCTCAGAGCTGGATCTTAAGCTATCCTTCAAGGTTCCAAAATACTGCAGTATTTTCTAGCAGGAAGTATTTTCTGTTAGAAAAACAGCTGAGATAGCGAAGCAACATAACGAAGATCAATATATAGTATACTTCGATAGCCAAGCGGATATTAAGGGAATAGCCTCACATCTTATTACCTCTGAGAATATGCCTGGAAGCACAAGGTATTAGACGTGCTAGCTGACGAATGCGACTGCATATATGCTGGCTTCCAGGCCAAAAGTGCATGCCGGGGAACGAAAAGGTAGATGAGAAAGTGCTGAGAGACCGAGCAGGCTAGAATGTAATATCTAAAGAACATGCAAGAATGCGATGGTCACGTGCAAAAGTACCGAATAAAAACACGCGTACAGGGAAGTAGGCCTGAAAGAGACGCAGGAACACCTCATCTACTTTTGTCCGACTTCACCTAGAACTCACTTTAGATATCTAGCAACTGCGCAGTTGAAAGGTTAGGTGAAGCATCAAAATTGGATATCGAGCGTGAAAACCAGTCAGTATAACCTAACTTTACCTAATGGAAGCTGATATTAGCCGTCTTATTATTTCTAGCTAGAACTATTGCGCGGAACTGAATTAAACCTTTTTCGAGCATTTTGAGGTGAACAGTGGCACAAAGAACTAATCGCTTTCGAAAATGTTTTCCGCAAAGCTGATTTCACTGTCAATGATTAGTTAATCTCTTATCATATCTGATTTGTAAATATTTAAATCCTTACAAATTTCCATAAATTTTATGCAAAGAAAAACCAAACAAATCTAACATGAAAATATTTAAAATCTTTCATAAACTTAATAATTTAAGAAGCCACAGAGTAACCAACGTTGCAGTCCTTTCATATTTAAATTTTCATTATTTATTTAGTTTACTTTGCTTTGTTTTTTATTACATCCCGAAGGCTGTCAAGCCCCCTTGCGCCTGGTAAAACGGCGTGCAAACTGTGCTGTTGACTGTCGCAGTGCCGCGGTGTTGGCGCATCCGGTGCGCTCATTCACATTATAATTGCCGTGGAATTGTTGTCACAAACAAATAACGGCACCAGCAGCTGACGTTGCAAGAAGAAGATAAGCAAATAACAACAACACATTAGCGCAATGCAACTGCAACAAACGCTAGATTTGGGGCCGCATATTAGCGCCAAAGGTATGGCCACTTGCCACTCACTTTCCACTCATAATTCCTTTCGCTTCGTCCTCCATCTGTCGCCGGTCAGCCTTATCGCGCGCTCTTTATTTTCTATTTACCTTTTTATATGCCTCTGACTGCATGCAGATGCGATTTTTACTGTAGCGTTATTGTTTTGCTGGAATCTCTTTTTGTTTACTTCATTGTATATTAAATTGCGCTATAGAAGTTTCTGCGGGGTTATTTGGTTCAACAGTATTTTTGCGGTTTAATCCGAGGAAGTATTATTTTCTGTAAAATTGTGCCTTTCCTTTTTTACTATTATATTTTCAGTTTTTGAGGGAAGCTTTCACACATAACGAAAGTTTTTTTCCGGTTTAATCGCTCAACTAAAAGCTTAAAGTATAAAATCAGTGTTTAAGGGAAGCTTTCACATATAATGAAAGCACTTTTTGTACAGTCTTATGACTTATGTTAAAGCTTAGAGTATAAAATTTGTCTTAAAGAAAAGCTTTCACAGATAACGAAAGTTTTTTTACAGACTTATGATTTCTCTAAAAGCTTAGAGTATAAAATCATATTTTGCGGAAAGCTTTGACACATAATGGAAGCGGTTTATGCAGATAAGTGGCTTAAATGAAAGCTTAATGTATAAAAATAGTGTTTGAAGAAAGCTTTCACATATAACCAAAGCTTTTTGTACCGACTACTGGCTTAAGTGAAAGCTTTGAGTATAAAAGAAGCTTATGAAGGCAACTTTCACATATAATGAACGCTTTTTTGTTCCGATCATTGGCCAAAGTGAAAGCTTACCGCAGAAGGGATTTATAGTTCACTAAATTTTACAAAAAGCGCTTAACTCTTCCGTAGGGTGTCTGAACAACATGTAGACCAAAACTTCTTCAACACAATTGTATTTCTTTATTCTATCCGCCATCTCACAGTCTCCAGCCATTTAGTATTCTACCACCACACTTTTCCTTTATACTTTTATTTCACTCTGAGAAATCCCTGTCTCCATTGCATGCCCACGTCAAGTGTGTTGTTGTTGCGGGTAAGTATTTGTCGGCACCGTAGCTGCATTGCTTATGAAGGCGCACAATTTTAATTGCATTTAACGTCATTTGAATGCCGCATTTGCCATTGAAAATTGGTCGCCGGAGGCAGCCACACCTGCACGCTGCAGGACAAAGGCAAAAAGGCTTCGCCACCACACGACATTTGCGTGAGCAATTGCAACTGTCTGCTGTAGCGAACCAGCCAGCCAGCACCCTAAGGACCAACTGTCAGTATGCACCAACGCGTCTGACATAACTGCATACATATAAACAAGCACAGCTGTGCATTGCATGTGTATAACCCACGGACTGTTTATTGTGCAGAGTACGTTGTCCCTTCGTAGAGGCTCCGAGGCATCAGCGTGCTCCGACAACTTTAAATGGGCAACACTACGTGCCGCATTGCTGGCATTTAGCAGCCTTTTAGGCGCAGAAGGTGGATGGCAGTTATAAAGCAAGCGGTGGAGGAAGAGAGAGAGTGAAAAAGTGAAGATGTGAGTGAGAGATGTACCAGCGCTTGAGTGAGCAGGAATTTTTTAACGGAGTTCATAGTGCTGAGGCTGTCGCTTCAGGAGTTGGCGCTTTTGCGGCGGGTGGGAAGCGCAAAAAAACGGGCATTATCAGTTGAAAACGGAAAAAATTATAAATCATAGCTTAATTTTCCTGTTTCCGTTTAATGCCGTAAATGAGTTTCAGTTTCATTTGCGTTTGAATTTTTCGCCAGCCGACAGACGTCGGCATACCGTTATAAATATTTACATGTACTTTTATATACCAGTACATTAATATGCGCACAATATGGCAATAATCTGTCTGCCTTTGACATTTGCTACACTCCTCTCTCATTTTAACTTTTCTTTTACGCTCCTTTACTTCCGGTTTTCACCGCCATCATTTTCTTAATGCAATTATGAAATGGCGTACACACTCCTCGCTCTCTTCGACTTAAGCGTGCAAAGTAATGCGGAAAAATGTGTCTGCCGCGTTTGGTTACTCTCGTTTGATATTTTAACGGGTCTGCACGTCTTTTCTCTCATTATTGTTGTTATTTTTATTTAGAATTATGTTTCATGGAAAAAATTATAATAATGACAAAGCTAAAAGCGTGAGTTGGCCCTTTAATCATCTTTTTTCACGTGACATTTATGCAAAAGTGAAATTAAGTCTGCGTTTTTAGACATCAGTGAAGCAAATATTAAAAAGACTGGGTTGATTCGTTTGGTGAAAAGTAAAATCTCATTATAGTGATATTTTTAAATCGGACTTTTTTCTTTGTAAAAAAGTTTTTAAGTTTCTTATTCGCAAAGCTCTCGATATTTAAATAAGCTTCTGCGAACATTTGCGCCGAGTCTGCATATGATAAAGGTTAACAAATTTCGAAAACTTAAAAAAAAAAATAAAGCGCAGGAACTAATTTCGAAAGACCTTCACGAAACCTGTCTCGAAGTGATCAAGGACCGCGATTGAATCCAGCATACCAACGATAAACACTAGTCCTTCTAGGAGCGTTATGGCCAAATACTATCCATGGTCGTTTGATCATCTCTACCTGTCATACATACATATGCCTGAGCGCCATCAGCTTTGGGTCCGTCGGGAGTATTCTAATGACCACCCTTTCCCTTTAGAACCCATAGCTTATGGCTCCCTCTGGTTTTGCTGAGAGGTTGCAGTATCTGAGGATTTCCTCAATCTCACTGAGGAAAGCGCAGCTAGCAACCAGGGCGCAGCGGATGGTCCACTTTGTTCAGATTCTCTCTCTCGCTCAGCAACCTCTTGGCCCACTCGAGTGTATTAGCAAGCTGCTCAGATACCCACGTCACTTGCGAGCGCGTTTTTACCGTCTTCCCCATCCTATTACTCATAGAGTGGCCCGATGTCCGGTCTTGCCCTACTGGAGTATCGGTACTGCTACATTTCGCCAGCGACTGTTTCGTCGCTCCTGGAGCAGCACTTCCACCAGGGACAAATCTGGGTATCGGTTTCAACATCCCTTCACTTCCCTTTGTCACCTTTCTGTCAATGTTTATTTTGTTGTTATTATCCATGCAAATAGGGTCCCCACTCCAAGCCGGTATTTGTCCCTCGGAAAGGTAGTCGCCATTAATGGTCCCAAGGTTGTCTCAATAACGAGGCCAAGGCGAGGATTGACGCACGCTCTTATGAGGCTACACGTTCAGAGCCGACCAGCGCAAAGAAGGAGTCGTCTCAACTTACACCCGCCACGCCAACTTAACGGCGACGTACCCCTACCAGGGTTTTAACGGGGCACAGGCAGTGGCGATATTAGCCCCTCAACCATTTCTGATGAGTGTCACCTAATCATACTCAGGTTTGAGAATGCCGCAACTACCAGCCCAGGGTTCTACCAAAATCCTAAAAACCTAATCCTATTCATAATCCAGTTTCACAGCAAAAGTCGTCAGGAGTGAGGAGGAGCGTCACCCAGTATGCACTAACTTGGAAGCGACCTGCACCACAACACATTTCCATTAAAGCCTTATGAAGTATTCAAAATGACCTTCTATAAGCAATTGAGTCTAAAGTCTAACAGTTTTGAAAGCCAAGGTTTGCGCAGCACTTCAACCTCTAAATAAATGAATAATAAATAGCATGCCTTTGAAATGTGTAGAATCTAATAAATTATTAGAATGATTAATAATTTTAAGAGAATTCCTAAGTCCGTTCAGTTTATAAGTGTCAGTATTCTCAGGAACATAAATTATGCTTTTTGTTACGCATAAAAACTTAAAAATTATTTTCAAAACTTATTGGCAAAGAACCCTTCCGATTGCAAAAGTTTCTCAGCTAAAATGCGCGAACATACATACATGTATATAGCAATCTATATACACATTCTTACAGTATTACAATTAAGCATACTAACCTTGAACTCTACAACTACCACTGACGCTCTTTTGTGCCGCGTCCTCAAATTCACACGACGCTATAGACCTCCAACTTCAACATACCTCCTGAGAAATTATTTCGCGAGTTTTAATTCCGAGATGTTAGTAATTATTTTACGGGGTCTCCGTTGCATAGCTAAATCAATAATAGATAAACCTGTTGTACAGTCAGATGAACCCAAAGTGGATTTTCAGTATACGTGTTTCTCGGAATCTGCATTTTTGGTTATATTATATGGATTTGTCTCTGAAGCAAAACCAAACTAAAATTATTTGTTACGTTACTTCATTATGAGACTCGTCTGAAACTGAAAAGCCGATGAGCTCGCAAGAGCTCTCATTAACATCGAATTGGAAACGAGTTTGTCCTCCTGCGCTCTACCGCTGGATCTTTTAACTTTGCTTATGGGGCTTAGCAGACAGTGGTCAACAAATAGCACCTATTCGACTGCGACATCTTTTCGCGAAACGCAGGAGATCCACTAAGCTACTCAACACAATACAACACAATTTTGTCACCCGCTAACGTTCAAAGATTTTCCAAGCCTTAGATGGGAACATATCGGTAGTCCTACACATCTTCAGCGAGCCTGACGAAATTGCCGGAATTGTCGATTTTCTTAGAGTATTTTCGATCAATTGAAAGTATTTAGGTACCATAATGAATTGGCGTTCACAGCTGTCGAAGTGGGATCCCTTTGAATTGGATCGACCTTCTTATCTTTTAACCTAACCTTATAGGTATCGTAACTGTATAAATACTATACAATCTCAAGTTCTCATGCTCCCACAAACCCTTCTTCCTTGAACATGTCATATATTTCCTGTAGGGTGCTAATTTTCTCGTGCTAAAATGCCTGTCTTATAAAGCATCAATGAATCAGCGTTCAGACCAGAAAGTACTTAGAGTTACACGGGAGAGACGTATTTTCCTAAAATAATAAATTTATCAATACCGAATAAAAATTTTGGATCAAAATCCGAAAGGTCTAGTTTCTTTCCAGAATTAATTGAGTTAATTAAAAAGTATTTTTCTCGTGGGTGTTTTTCTATTGCTAAATTCGTTTTAATTTTTTGGAAAGAGTCTTTTCGTGAAGCCGATACATCTGTCTTGTTTGGCATTGAGAATGCATAAGTCATGGAATGGTCTCAACTAGTCCAAAAATGAAAGAATACAGAGAACGAGGAGTGTTATCATAGGAAAGGGTCTTCTACAAGACAGTAACCAGAGATTATTAACAGTACAAGGTTTGTCCGGAAAGTAATAGGACTGAATCAATTAAAAGAAAAGTTATTGAATCGTTACAGTTCTTTAAAACCTTTCAAAATAGGCTCCTTCTGCGTCGATGCGGCGCTGTCATCGTGATTTCCAAGCATTAAGGGCGTCGCGGAAGTCATTCTCCAGAATAGCATTGAGAGCCGAAGTCCGTGCTACTTGGATCCCCTTTCATCGGCCTTTTCAGGCAAGGAATCAAAAAAAAAGTACGGTGGGGCCGCATCTGGGCTGTAGGGCGGCTGTGGAAGCATTGGGATACCGGCCTTGGTTAGGTAGCTTTTCACTTTTGTGAACCGGGGCGTTGTCGTGGTGCAACTTCCAAGCGGCTGCGATGTCTTGTCTCTTGTTTGAGTCTCATGAATACTTCCACGTAAAACTTGGCGCTGACGGTTTGTAAAGGAGGAACAAATTCATGGTGAGCGATGCCTTTAATGTCAAATAAAACAGTGAGCATCGTTTTCACTTCGGATTTGCGCATTCATCAGCGACCTCTTCCCGGCCCTCCAAAAAGGCCTGGTGCCACCGAAACACACCACTTCTTGCTCAAGCAACATCTGGGTAAGCCTGCGTGATCATATCAAATGTCTCTGCCGCATATTTACCGAGTTTCACATAGAATTTAATGGCGTACCACTGCTCAAACTAATGCTGCATTTTCGGCTTGCACCATTCACTGAAACATGTCGCGCGAAAATGTTTGTCCTGACTCTCCAGGTGCTCGGAGACAACTTACCAGCCGCTCGATCGTTAGCTAGGAACGCCATCTACCGAATCCAGTCGGTTCGCGCACGCTCCGAATTACAGTAGTGTCGGAAGAAAATCAGTCCTATTACTTTCCGGAAAAAACTCTGTACTACCCATATATGGTTACAAAAGTCTTTTAATCTAGCATTATACATTAAGTATCGTCGGCACACCACTAAATCGTGAACTTTATATTATACCTAACAATGATTATCTTAACCAAAAAACGTTTTTAATTCCTTCATTATCCATTACTTTCAGCATTTGCCGAAATATAGCCGACATGCAGAGATTCAGCGATTTCATATACGGACGTGTCGAAAGCGATTGCGAAACAAATAAGCCATTCAAGGTCTTACTTGCCTTTTATGGTTTGATCGGTATAAAGGCGAAACCACAAGGCCTCTTACCTACATTGCACATGGTGTTCTTTTGCATTGCATACGCCTATACGCCATTCCTAGCTATAGTGGGCTTCTTGCGGTACCAAAAAACCGCAACTGTAACAGAGTCTCTATCGGCGTTGCAAGCGTTTATCAATGCTATATTTGCCGCAGCAAAGTCAGTAGCAGTTTTAGTTAACTTTAAGCGCTTTCAAAGCGTCGAGCCGATAATGAAAAGTTTGGATGAACGCTACAAAACGCCAGAGGAGCGTCAGCATATAACAGACAGTGTTACGGATTGCACGCGCTTATATGCCGCCATGGGATTCATTTATTACTTGTATGGCCTCATTTCTATTCTAACAGCGTTAATAATACATAAGCAACCATTTGGTGGCTGGTATCCATTTCTCGACTTGATTAGCAATCCAACGGTGCATTTCTATTCATGTTTGTCTTTCGAAACGTGGTATTTGTATTTCTTACTGACGGCGCAATACCTGCATGATGTGTACCCAACTTTATACATGCGAACAATACGCGCACACATGCAACTGCTAAGAGAACGTATTGGTCGACTAGGTGTGGACCCCGACAAAAGCGATGATGAGAATAACAAAGAATTAATCGACTGTATTGCTACGCATCAGCAAATATTACAGTGAGTTAATAAAATTATTTCCATTTTGCACAAAGGAAGCTCCGAGCTTGACATTATTTTTGTCGAGTTAAAAAAATTATTATTTTTGTCGAGTTAAAATAAATTATAATTTTTCTTAAACTCCTCAAAAATAATGTCAAAACTTCTTAAACATAACTAATTTCTCCTTTTATTTTTCACTTCTCAGGGTGGTGGATATGGTCCGCTCCGTTTGCTCACCAACCATTTTTATGCAATTCGTTTGTGTTGCTCTTGTACATTGTGTCTGTATGGTTAATATTTTCGTTTTCGCCGATACGCTTAATCGGGTCATTACGATATGGTATTATCTTATGGTTGCAACGCAAATCTTACCCACTTGCTATGAGGCATCGACGCTTGAGATGGAAAGCTCTAAATTGCCCGTCGCAATATTTCACTGCAATTGGCTGGCTTTAGATAAACGTGGACGAAAGCTGATCCTCTTCTTTATACACCACGCTCAGAAGGAGGTTACCTTTGTTGCAATGCATTTGTTCGAAATCAATATGCGCACATATTTGTCAGTACGTCAAGCAACTATCATTTGACAAAGTATTTTAAAGTAAAGTTTTCATGCTAATACGATTTTTCTTAGATTGCAAAATTTTCATTTACATTGTACACATTTGCGAATGAGATGGGCTTTGGACAGAATATAAAGGAATTAGCAGAGTCAAAGGGGAAAAAATAATACTGGTGAAGCGATTTGTGGTAGTCGAAAGGCGAATTATATTCTTTATATATTGGACTTGGAAGGCTGAGATCTATCAAAGTACAACATTGTGAACGAATATGAACTTTAGAAGAACTTTGGATTTGGACCACTTTTTCATTAATAATTTCATTTCATTATCAACTAAACATTTCATTAGTAGTTGACGCTAGCACTATTTTATGTAGCCTATAGAAAATTAATAAATTGTAGAGAACGTTTTCCCTTAGAACAGCAAAACCATGAAATTTTACTATAATATGAAATTTTTGATAAAAAAAACCAAGTACTTCTCCACCTGGTCTTTCCAATGTATTGGAGTACTTCCTATTCCTCTGCTTCCCCCTGCAGGTACTGCTTCGAATACTTTCACAGCTGGAGTCATTCGGACGACGTGACCTAGTCAGCGTAGCCGCTGTCTTTAATTTGCTGTACTATGTCAATCTCGTACAGCTTATTGTGCCATCGACTATGGTATTTGCCGTTGCCAATGCGCAAAGATCAATAAATCTTCCGTAAAACCTCGTAACGCCGTCTCATCAGATGTTGTCGTCATCCATGCCTTTGCACCATACAGCAGGATGGGAATGATGTGTGACTTGTAGAATTTGGTCTTATTTCGTCGAGAGAGGCCTTTACCTGTTGGCAAGAGTTAATCTGCGTTGGATTTCGATGCTGACGTAGTTTTTATATTATCTACTACTTCGAAGTTATGACTGCCAGCGGTGGTATGTTAGCCAAGTCGCAAATGCGAGGACTGTTTGTTTGATGACAGAAGATAGGTCGTTCACTACTTGACCCATTTGATCCGCTTCTTTGTCCAATCGACCGTTTCCCTCTTCAACTCTCGGTACTTATCCCATTCCGCACGTGTTGTGGCCTGTTGTACCGTTTTGAGGTCAGCAGTCTGTTTTCTCCCCACTGCGACACGGCACTCCTCATCGTAGCAGCTGTTCTTTTGCGTTTTTTGAAAAGCAATGGTTTCGTTTGCAGCCGGAGTGCAAGTCGAGCAAAATTTGGGTTGTCTGCTGTGACCGCAGCTTCTCGACGTCGAACCTTCCTTGCTTTTTTTTCTGCACAGAGGAGAGTACGTATCTTCGCTGGAACAATATAGTGGTCCGAGTTAATGCCAAAACCTCGAAACGTTCGCGCGTCTAAAACACTGGAATCTAGTACCACAGACACAACTCACCCCGTTTGAGAATGTTTCATCATATAAGCTGAATTTAGCAACTATTGTGCTAAAGATATCTTTTTTGTCGCGGGGCAGCTCTCATAGATGCGCTCCTTGCACACATAGAAAGCATTTTTGGTCACATCGTCCTTCGCCGTAGAGATAGCCCTTAATGTATCAGCTAGCAACTCCAAAGTCAACATACATGTATTTCGGCCAAAAGTTTTTTGGAAAGCAAGGCAGCAAGGTAGAGTGTCGTCGACTTCACTTGTACTGTGAGCCAATTCACAAAGCCATCGATCGCATTGAGATATTGGACGAAATTTCAAAGGCTGTTGTACGGCTGTCAACCGATAACGTTATCTACATTGATAAACTCATGTATTGCATTTACTATAATCTGAACAATAGCATGCCACATAAACTTAAAAACTGATGGAATGATCTATCACGATGCAAAACTGCAAAGGTCATTGGCAAAGCGGTAGATCAAAAATACTCAAAATTCTCCCTCACTCTTGGTAGAAGAGACTGCAGGAACATGATTGGAATACACATTGGTCTCAGTTACACTTGCCTGCAGATCGAGATAACATGGCACCAGAGAAACAATGGAGCTTCAGTGCACTTGTACATTTAGGGGCCCCACGGTAGGGAACACTGAAAGAGATATCGATAGTAATCCCACAGAATCTTTTGAAATTCACGTCAAGCGCTTGCGTCCTAAAGTATGACTACTTCCCATGGACCACGGGATGGCACACTATCTGGCATCGCTAAGCACCAAAACTGATCTAAGCGGCGCTCACGAGCCTACCACACTTACCTAACCTCTATTACCTCCTATAAACTCCAAGAACTATGTCAATCAAACCCAGTGAAAACATTGTCTGTCACTCATTTAGGACTGGGAGCAGTCGAGCTATAAGCGCGCCTCTTTTATTACTTTGATATAACGTAGGTGTTCGAAACTACTGGAAAAGCAGCAACTTTCAAAACAATAATACCAGAAATGGAATGAAGTGGTTTATATGTTATTGAGGGCCACTTATGGTGGGCATGACACAGCCTCTTTTAAGAGAAGTTGCATATATTAGAAACTAATTTACCGATTTAAAACAAATTGGGTTGATAAAATCCCAGAGAATGACAAGAATGCCGGTTATTTAGTGAGGATTCTTAAATGTAAATTTAATGAGAAAGAAAAAAACATTATCAGCAGCAAATGACAGGTAAGAGAACATAAGGCAAATGTTAAACCATTTTCAACATTTTTTGGAAGCGAGTCAGCATACATCAAAAGTACCATAATCCTGCGCCAATGACAGTTCGTGTGCCATTGCATGTCTTCGCTCGTTGCAAACCTATTTTAAGAGCGCAACATGATTAAGTGAGTTTTCAGTTTTATTTTACTATCGTTATTATATTTTCAAGCAATTTCCGCTGAACATGCAAACATTGAGTAAAAACGTTGTAAGTCAACAAATGAAACTTTAGAAGGCACACAATAAACGATGAAAAAGGCAAAGAAAACTCACACACACACGCATGTATGTATACCCTAAACCTTTTCAGGCGCTTGCATAACAGCACAAGGCGCTTTATGAGTTTATATGGGTTCATATGTGTATGTGTGCGCTAGCAGGCAACTGAACAGAGAGCTGCATTGCACATTGAAACTTGTAAAAATACACGAGAAAATTTGTTATAAGCCAAAGTAAGAGGCCAAAAAGCATCGAAGACGCACAACAGCAAGCAATGATGACGCTGATCAGAACAAGAACAAGAACGGCGAAGAACACCAGCAACACGAGTACGATGACGACAATGATGTCAATGTTGCAAACGCACGCTACCAGCCGGCGGTGCAAGAAATCACAAAACTTTGCTCAATAAATAAAAGCTTTTGCTTTTTTCCACCGCTATTGTTGTTATTGTTGTTGCCGCGGCATACAGCAGCCACAAAATGCACCATAATGCACTTGGCACTGGCGGCATTGTTGGCTGCAGCGGCAGCAACAGCAACAGCAGTTGCTTGCAACTTGTAAGTGTAATACGAGTTACTTGTAAGTTGCAACTACAAATGCCCCGAGCACAAGCATGAGCACGAGAAAAAACACAGAAACTAGCATCTTTGCTGCTCCCATGAGCGATGCACCGCTACACACACACACGCTATTTCCTACTCAAACTTCGGTGCGATTTTTTTCCTGTGCCTCGCCGCATAAATAATGAAAACTTTATAAAAGCCGGAAATAATGCACTTACAAGAAAGTTTTGCGCACACAAAGAGGAAGGGTGCAGAAAAAGGCATCAAAAGTGTTGAGAAAAGTAGAGAAAAAATTTCTACTGAAAAAAATTGTCTACTTAAGCGAAATACATAAAAAATATTGTCTACGAAAGAGAAGTATTTGTAAAAGCTAACCATTATATACCCAAAACACGTTGCAGAGAGTATTATAGCTTTGTAGACATTACGGTTGTTTGTAACTTCTAAATTTTTTTATTTTTTTTTTTATCAAAATGGCACATCAAGTGCTAATTGAGCCCGATAGGGCTGCACTCCTACCTACTCCTAGCTACGTATAGAAGTTTATTATAATGAGAAACTGTCTACTCGTCTATCGAAATCGGATTGTGACCACGCCCATAATGAGGCGTTAATCTAAAAACATAAATTTTTACATTTTCATAGAAGAGGAAACATTAAACGTATTTCCAATTTTTCAAAGTTGATAAAGTCAATCTCAAAAATTATCGAATTGGTCCATACATTCTGCTAAACACCTCTAATTATTTTGGAATCTCGATTGACAACATACAAATTGCGCGATTATTGAATATTCGACACCACTCGCATTACTCACTCCCTTACACGTTTCTCTTCTGCTTATACATTTCTTTTCAATTTCCATTTTTTGTTTATTTACTTCCGTCAACTTTGAAGTGCTGAAGTTCCAACTTCTTTTGCCGTAGTCTATCAGAGCATAGCCTTGCACCGAGTCGTCGTCTTTCAATTTCGACACCAACGCAGCTTTATTGACAGGTCTTGAACCTCAAATGCGGCTCGTGTATCCTAACTTTTCTGCAAGTTGCAACTTTTTATAACTGTAGTCTTGTTTATCGCTGTAAAGCCTCATTGTGCGATTTGTTTATTCAATGGCCACAACAACTCTTAGTTGAGCTTTTGAGCAAAGTGCAGTTAGGTTTAACATTTTGCACCAGCCTGGATAAAATTGTGTAAAAAAAATACTGTTGGGCAAGCTTTGATTTTTCATGTTTTGCTTAATTGCATTGTGGGCTTAGCTGATAGGATATTTGATTAATCGATATAGGTTTAATGAACTGTTCAATAGAAAAAAATCCGGCAATCACTAGAAAATTTTCTGTTTTCAAACTGTTCACGTAATTTTTGGGTAAAAACAGAAACAGAATTGGCAACAGCAAAGTTTTGAAAGTTTTGTTAGTACAACAAATAAGTTCTTTTACGGAAATCCCTGCACAATTCACACAATTAAGTTTAAATTAGGGTTTTCGTTCTGCCGGAATATATTTTAAATCGTCATTCTTAGTTTTCTGTAACTAATAATAATAAATTCTGTTTCTAACATAACATAACATACTAAAATTAAAAAAATGCCTTACTTTAATCGTGGCTTTTACAACAATTTTATAGATTATAAATCCAAATTTCTTGAATTCGTGCAACTAGGTTTTCTGTTTCTATTCCGGTTATTCGAAATCTACTACACCTCAATAACAATTTAGTGTAAAAAAAGAAACTGGCAGTTTTATGTATATTAATATTTTTTGTTTTAAGCCCAATTATTTTTTTTTTCTGTTGTTATTTAAATATTTTTGGGTTAACAACAGAAATGAAGCATTGTCAATGGTTAATATTTGAAAATCTCTTATTGCAACCAATAATTTCTGTTTCTGTAAACTGCGCACTAAAATTATAAATTGTCATCAATTAATTTCTAACAGAACTTTACTTTAACTGTAACTTCTGTGACAACTATTAATAAACCTAAGTCAGTCAGTTATTAATAAATCAGTGTCAGTTTTTTGTAACAGGAATATTTATAAATTAAATATAGTATTATTATAACTTTCTTAAATTACATTTTCTGATATATGTTTTAATAGGCTTTTTAATTGAATTTTACTCTTACTCCGTAAATACTTTTCTGTTTCCACTTCTATTTCTGTTTTTCAGAATCAAATCAAAATGTTCAAAATCAGTTTTTTTTTTCAGAAAAAATTGGCGGCGTTTAGTTTATTCAGTTTAGGTTTTATATATTATATTAAATTTTTCTATTTTAATTTGAAATATTTTTTTCTGTTTATGTTTCTGTAGTCAGTTTCATATTTTAATAGTAATTTTCAGTCAAATAGATTTAGCTGAAGTTATTGTTTTATACACATATTTTCTGTTTCCAAATACACTTTTCGGTTTCATCTTTTCGAAGTCATTTTTATACTAAAATAGAATTCATTAGAAATAGTAACAAAATGAACCGTATGGTAGTGACTGTGATGGATTTATATCCAAGGCAACGTAATAATCCTCGAACAACTTGTTCCGTCGGACCGCTTTAGCATATAGCTTCTACTTGTATATATATACAAGTATATATATGGATCTCTGATAGCCACTTAGAGTGGTATGGTCTTGTTGCCCACTACGGACTATGGGGTTGGGAGCCATCTACGCGTATTTGTGGCGCAGCTGGGGTGTTTGGATATTATACAAGATTCAAGACAAGATTCTTCAGTGTGGATGAAGAGGGCTATGCAGACTAATAATCTCCTCCATCTGAACGCATCTATTCGTTGATGGTGATGAAAGTTTGAAATGGAATGGAACGCAAGGTGATGGCTTTGGTATGTCACTTAGTTGGTTCCCCCGGGGACGCAGGTATCTTTATCTTCGATAGTTGTATCTATTAAAATTTTATTTTATTTTAATAGATCTTACACTAAAATTTTATGTATATCTTTTATTGATAGGGCAATAGAAACTTGTCTGGCGGCTTTTACTTCCATACAATTTTTTCCTATGCAAGCAAAATAAGGAAAACAATTTGAACAAAGCGCAGAACAAGTCACAATTTCTCTGCCAACGCTATGAACCGAAGCTTATACTATAAACAAAAACGAAAAATCACACATAAAGCAAACGATAGCAAATATTGCTGTTGAAGAGCGCTGTTACTTTGCTTTATTGCTCTTGCCTATGCTGCTCCATGTCAATTTAGGTTTCCAACAAGCCTATTGCACATACACATACATACACACACAGTTTGTTAGATATGTATATGTTTGCGCAGCACCAACGCTTGTATTGCGCTTTTATTGGCACACTTGTCACTCATACGCCCCCGTGCACTCAAATAGAAATGCGAGTACACGCAGCCAAACTAAAAACTCTTGTAGCATTCGCCGAACAAACCATTTTACATTCTTCCACTGTTTCCCTTTTACACTTTTCTAGCAACAAATCTGCATTTGCGCTGCCTCCTCACCACCTCTCTTTCTTTCTGACTTTGTCTCACTCGTCTAGTTTGTGGCCATTGAATAGCGTCGCACAAAGAAAGTTTCACTTGTCTCAAGTTTACTTGCAACATGTTACCAATTTATTTATTTATTTATATTTATACGAGTACTTGTTGTACATTTCAAAAGTTATTCGCTTTCTGCAAGTTTTTTAAGCGTCTCAAAGCTGTTGTGCGCTTTTGTTATCGCTGTTGTTGTAATGTTTGTATTTGTGTAGCTTAAATTCGATTTGCAGCTTCTTTACAGTGTTCATCTGCCTTCGACTTCGCCCCTCCGCACACACAACAATGCGGCAATTCGACAAAAGAAAAGTATAAATGAATAGTAAACAAATAAAATAAATACATACATACATACATGCAGACCAATAAGCCGCTCTCGGCCAGGCCAACAGCTACGCAATAAGCAACCCGAAATTGTCACAAACTCAATTTACTCGCGTAATAAATAGAGTGGAAAATGTGCTGCTCAAGTTGTTGTCTCCAGTTTTTGCGCTTTTTTTTGCCTTCATCTATGTTTTCTTTATTTTCTATTTTCGACTTCTTTATTAGTTCTTTACTTTGTTCAGCTTCCTTTCGTTCCATTGTTGCCATTGTTATAGCTTTTGTGCTCACCCTCCGGCTTACCGTTAGCTGCGCGCGGCCACTGACCATAATGGCCAATATAAATTGCTACAGATTTGTGAACTCGAGTTTGGTGCTGCAGAAATTGAATTCGATTAGATTTGCGTCGGGCAAAATATGCTTTGAGCTCACTGATTGCCTCAAATGCGTGCGCACAGCCAGCAGCTAGCAGCTAGAGATAAGCGGCGACAAAAAGTGTCGTTGGCAATGAATCTTTAAATTTCTTTCAATTTGAAAGTTTTGTGTCATATTGAAAAATTAAGATTGTTTTGGATTTGAAAGTAGATAAGCATCTTTTGTAGCGATAAAGTGATATTTTTGAGGGTTCACAGTATATTTTCATTGGATTTATTTGTTTGAGAAATGAAGATACATTTCGCAGCAGGTCTCTTATAATTCAGAAAAAGAAATTTTTGAAGGTTATTATTGTGGTTGCCTCAATAGCATCAATAATTCTTGAGGCATGTTTTCCCTAATTATTATTAACCGTTCGTATTTTGCTAATTGAAAGCTGTAATACCTCCTAGGCACTTTGGTTTCTAAACACCTTTAACGACATATTTTAGCCAAATGTAATTTAGAGAACCATGAAATAGTCGTTAAGATATAAAGCAACGCTAGAAAAGTATCAAACTATGTTTTCATCTCAACACTTGTGAAGTTCAACAAAAATTTTTTTTGCTGAAGCCAAAAATTGCGCTGTGAACAATGCTTAGATATAATTTTCCGCACTCTTATAATTCGCCTCCGCTGGTCGATTTTGGGTTCTCGATGTCAAGTAGCCAATTTGCGACATATATTCGGAGTTGTTTTGGCAACAAATTCAGATATTTTGGTACGAGTCTAGCATTAATTCGTTTTATACCGATAACATTAGCCAAAATTTATCGAGCCGATCCTTAAAAGATGATTCTGTGATTTCATACATACACACAAAACTCCAAACAAACTCGGTGTTCAATATTTTTTTGGATGCTATAAGTAGCCAGATAAACTATTCGCTTCTATGACTCTGCCAAACATTATCTAATTGACATAAAAAAGTGGTACCAAAAAATCATCGGTCCGACTCAGATGTGATCAGAAGTGTGTAGGCAGGGTTAAAAGTTTCTATATTCTCTCGACATGCTTTGTCCAACTACCGCTTCCAATGCCAGAATGATTATATTAAGGTTTTTTATTTAGCTATCTAAATAATTCTAGATCATTTCCGTATTTCGTTAGTAAATTTTAATCATTTCGACTCGTTGTTGGATCGTATGTCGCCTTTGTCCCTGACATAAAATAACTCGCACTTGGACCTTAGCTTTACTTCAAGGTCGCGATACATATTTCTTATTAATAGTAAGCCTTCATTGCAACTGCGTTCGGTTTTATAAAAATCAAGACTAATTATTTGTTACGTTTTTAGCTTATGACCAATGCTCTTTTATAAAATGTTCCAATGAGGGCCAATTCTTAACGTTAGGTGTAATTTGGTTCTCATAATTATTTATGCAGGGGTTTCCTAAATATGCATTCTTCGTTTATTAATATATCAGACCGCAGTGTCTTTCAAGCGGAGATCACAGCAACTAAAGTAAGCCTTCTTGTTTGTATTATGGCTGTTGTAGTTGCTGTCAGGAGGCATCTATGCGAATACTAAGCATTGTATAAAAAAGTATCGATATTTCGGGGTCTGACAGATGCGTCGTCAGACAGCCACTGTACCTACCCATATGCTTCCTGAGGACATACCCGGAAGATACCATAGAAACTCCATCGATAAGACATATCAAAGGCAGTTTAGGAGCATATGTTTTTAATTCTGTCATGCTTTTGCTTTGGTTGTTTATTTTGAGTTTATGATAATTAAAAAGTAGTTAACTTATTGTGGATTGTTTTGGTTATTATTCAAACTTATGAAAAATTGTTATGACTAAATTCTTCATAAATAATTGAATATAGAAGTACGACCAAATCATATACGCACTTATGTAAGTATATTAGGTCCTAAGAATATGATTGCGGTCCTTTTACTTGCAGAAGTAATAATAATCAAAACCAACCAAATCAGAAAAATTCCTACATGACGGAAAGAAAAACATTCCAAATCACAACATATGCAGCTATGATAAATAGATTAACATGAATAGTTTTAGTAAATAATCTCTGTTTTGAAAAAATGAATCATAGAAAATTCTTATATGACATGTTCAAACTCATTCCCATATTTATGTATTTAAAGCATTGTACATACAAATATATGCTACACTAGCCTTAGTACTTTTAAGCGAAATCACATAGTCACTGGAGACACCCACTTGCGCATTAATCAAACTACTCGAGACAGATAAAAGAAACCATACTTTAACTCCACTGCTCTTTTAAGTAGTACTTATTGTACTTAGCCAAATAGGTAATTAAATTCAAATTTCAAATTACGCATTCTCAATCGAAAAACATTGATTGATTAATTAGAAGTTTGTTGAGCGCTCAAACACGCCCCGAAATTCTTTGCTTAATTCAAGCTACAATTAAAAGTCAACTGTAATTACGAGTGAGCTGCGACGGCAAACGCGGGATGGAGGAACGATTATGTAGAGTTTTGAATATGTATGTGGAGAGTGAGTAAGCAATTGTATATGGAAAAGTGTGTAGCTATTTATAATTACAATAAATATTTATTTCTACAAATTGCAATCGAATATCGCGAATATCTTTTTTATTGCTGTAATTACTATTAATCGGCACTCAATGAAGACTATGAGCGGCCATCAATCATGGACGTGCTTGATCGTTTGTGTCTTGTGTTGAGAATGTTGTTTTGCTCATTGGAGCTTGTAATGCAAATTTGAGGTTACTACAGTTCCATGACTCAATGATCATGATTCAAATTTTATTGGAATAAAACAAATCTTCAATTCTGCGAACATAAAAACGTACCCTCGTAAATAGCAGTTAAGTAATTAGTAAACACAGAATATATTGCTTTCACATAATGTTTTTTGCTGCAAAGCTTTGATTCACCTTGTACTTGAAATTACAATTTGCATAGATGTATTTATAGTTACATAATAATCAATAAATTATACGTTTGTATGTCGTATTTACACGCGAATATACGTTTTTATATTTCCTATTCTATAATTATAGCATTTGCATGCAATAAATATGAAATCTTCTTGTCTGATTATATTTTAAAATATTCCGATAGAGATGTACCAGCAGAAGTAAAAGATTAGAGTTGCCACGTAAAACACCGCAAAACTGTTTTTTTCTCGACACAGCACATGAATCGAATAGGATTTCCAAATGTAATAGAACTCCCAGTAAACCCAAAGATATAAATTAAAAAGTCCGCTTCCTGCCATAGCAAAACACATTTTTTGGCAAAGTTTGATTTTTTTATTATAATAGTGACACTCTGATTACAGCGACACTCCAACTCCTTAATACAAAGGTTTTCGAACTTATAGATGATGTAATAACGCATATATGGGCCTACATGTGCATTACTCGCTGTTGACTTCTTCAACGTAGTCAATTCGCGTTCTAAAATATAGGCTCCATAACCTTTTCACCCGACTCTTGCGTTTTCCCACTCTTTGTAGCTGCTTCATCGTATACAGTTCACTCGTATGTCTGCCTGTTTGACTTCGAAGTGAAATGTTGAAGCCATGTTTCACCCATTGTCTCATATCGACGCAAAAAAGAGGGTTTGTTACGATTGAACATCTCCAAACACTGTCCCAAATCATCAACTCGTTGTTGTTTTTAGTCAAAAGTGAGCTCGCATGGTACCCACTTAGCGCAAAGCTTGCTCATACCCAAATATTCGTAAATTTTATGATATATGCAAGCAATTGATATCTTTAGAATACCTGCTGTCTCGAATGTCTGGAACAACTTCACTTTACGGCCATCCGAAATTAGTTTGTGAACGTTTTTTTTATGTCGGAAGCAACCTCTTTACGGCGACCACTGCGTTCTCCGACATCGGTGCTTACCACTTCTAAAGTGGTATGCTAAGAGCCTTGATTGTTGATTTTTCTGGAGCAGTGTCCGGAAACTGAACAAAGTTTATTATTTCGCCTCGATGTTTGACCCTATAAACTCCCACGTTTACTTCTATATATTTTTATATATAACGCAGCTGCTTCGATTATGTGCCTGTCGATCCGCCTATCAAAATCAAGTCCCCGTATTCCAAAAAAATATTTTAATCTCCGAAAAAAATGTTCAAACTGGAGAAGTATAACATAAGGTGCTGTTCAAATTTACCGACCAAACTGGAAACTTGTATATTTGTAGGTAGGTAGATAGGAATGCAGCCCTGTTGTCTTTCGAGCTCAATTAGCACTGGCTGTGCCATTTTTTCATAGACCTTTTATGTCTGCTATCACGTTCTCTTTATATTTGTAAAGAGTATTATAACTTCAGTACAACCGAAGTAAGTTAACGATTCTTATTGTTTTTTGTTTTTAATTCATAGACTTGCAATTGTTTTTAAAACTGTAGAATATAAACCGTATGATTACAGTAGAGCATATAAATACTACCATTTAAAACTCTGAATTTCAAAGCTGTACTACTTCCTTTTTCCGAGTTCTCTAGGTATATCTCTGTTGCTACACCTTCCTTCTTAGCTCTGTTAAAACTGTTACGGACCATTTGCTCATTAGGTTCAACAACTATTAAGATCGGATCACGAGAGAAACAAAATTTTCTGCAAAGGGCGGTTTTTCTAGGAGTAATCATGTAATCAGTAATATAGTAACGTGATAAGTAATGCTGCATTATTTTCATTAATTGAAGTTGGCAACCCATTTTCTTGTCTGCGGTGTGCATAATCGGCTTTCGAGCGTGTAGCAAATACATTGTACATTACTGCTGCTAATGCAGTCGACCGAAGATTGTTTTCTCCCCAAACACATTCTTACTTATTTCTTTATTTAATTCACTAATTCGACACCGTCTCAATTAAGTAAATCAGCGGAATATAAACTTCCGTCTGGTGAGTTGAGTGTTGCACGCAAAAAAATAATAATCACAAGTATGTGTAGTACAAAAAAGCATATGTCTGCTCATATAGTATAGAAGTAGTATACATATGTATTATACTATATATACAGCGTATAAATGTATATATTTGCACTTAAGTAACTTTCGGCAAGTGAGACATTAATCACTACTGTTATTTTATGCTGAGAAATGCTAAGAATGATTTATTTTTAGACGCTTTTCTATGTTTCACTTTGCTACTTGTTCCCCTTTTTTGACTTTGTATTCTTAGTAAATTAGTTACGCACAAAAAAGTCATTCACTTTTGTAGAAAAATGTGTTAAGGTTGAAATTTTTCTATAATAAAGTACGGAATTAAGAAGCAAATGGGCGAAAATCTAATGAATGTCGAAGAAATTTAATAACAGAGACAGAAAAAAGGCGAAATAAAAGAAAAACAGTTTGAGCTTTAAAAAAAACGTAATACTAAGCTAATAATCTTTATGTGTATAATAATATAATATAACAATTTTTAGCGTATTTATTTCTTATTCTAATATCGAAATGACAAATCTTAATTTTATTTTTACATTTTTTACCATTGCTTGCTTTTTATTTAATATATACATTGCAATTAAAGAATTTTTTCTTTGCAAATAAAAAGTTCATCAAATAAATCTCAACCGTCACAGCTCAATGTTAGCTTTCGAAAAAAAACAACTTTGTAAGCATATTCAATGGCCAGGTGCGAACATCTTTAATAATAGTTTTTTAATTAGGTAAACATAAAAACAAATGGAAAGAATAAAGCAGAGAAAAATTATATATGACACAGAAGCGATATTTTAAACAGCATTACATACATTATATACAAGTCAAAGTAAGTTCTAGCAAAAATATGAGGAATACTCATACAAAGTTGGTACTTTTTTGATTTTTTTATTTTTATTTGTACTTTTTTTTAACTTATACTTCACAGCTGAAAAAGTGAGAGATTACTTACAAGAACGAACTTACTCATTTGAAGAGCAGATAACTTTGCGTGACTGTGAAATCCCCAAAATTGCAAAAAAATCCCAAATTTTAGCAGTCAAAGAATAAAAAATTACTTTTTCAAGCTAGTTTTATAAAGAAACCTCTTGTCAGAATATAATAAGGAAAGACCATTCTCAGCAATATAAAGCGTTTGTTCGGTAAGTAATAGGACTGAGTCGATTTCCAAGTATTGAAGGCGTCACGGAAGGCATTCTTCGGAATAGCCTTGAGAACCGAGTTGCAAGCTGCTTGGTTCCCCTCGGTATTATACTCAAAGATCCATGACTCGTCACCTGTGATTACGTTATTCAAAAATTAGAAATCACTTTCACATATGTTCAAATTTTCTTAGCACACTTCCGCTCGCCGCAATTACTGGTCGCCAGTGAGCACTTTTGGGACTATCTTCACGCACACCTTGCGCATGTTCAAGCGCTCCACATATTTTGATAAATTTAACATCTGGCAAATAAACGAATACTTAGTCGTTTAGAGTTCAAAACTTTGCGCGCACAAGTCACATTGTCAGTGTTTGTTGAGTTCGCAGGTCTCCCAGCACGGTCTTCATCAGCGACCTCATCCCGGCCCTCCATAAAGGCTTGATGCCACCGAAATACACCAAGTCTTGCTAAAGCAACATCTGAGTAAGACTGCTTGATCATGTCAAACGTCTCTGTCGCAGATTTATCGAATTTCATACAGAATTTAATCGCGTAGCTCTGCTCTAACGAAGGCTGCATTTTCGGCTTGCACCACTCACCGAAACACGTGGCGCGAAAATGTTTGTCCTGACTCTCCAGGTGCCCGAAGACAACTGATCAGCCGCTCGTTCATTAGCCAGGAACGCCCTTTACCGAATCCAGTCGGAGCGCGCACGCTTCGAAGTACAGTTACAGGTGGAAGAAAATCAGTCCTATTACTTTCCGGACAAAACCCTCTACTTATATACGTACATAGCTGAGCCCTGAATTAGTAGCTTCAAGATCGACGTGATGATCTATGCTCTTTAGATGATTTCTTTGGCGGTATATTGGGATGTCGTTGACCATCTGAAATTTATTTCACAGCTGGAAGCCGACATCTATTTAACTAGTGCCATGTGAGGTCTTGTTGAAATGCCAATTCCGATTTCGATGCAGCTATGTATGTCTTGATTTGGATGTCACGATAACGCGGGCCGGTAGTCGGATTCTGTTATGCTGTCTGAAGCCTATTTGATGTTAAAGAAGCCGACTCCGATACCTATTCCGCTGCTGAACACTCGATATCATTATACCACACCCAGATACTCGGGATTCTCTTAGGCGGTTTGAAATCTATTTGAAGATACGATATGAGATGAGATCTTGTTGTTGAACACCTGATGTCCCTACACCTATACCGATGTTCCGACATCCATTAAGCATTGTTCTGGCTAATGTAGCCAAGTTTAAGTTTAATAAAATGTTTTCGATGACTAGAAAATCAAAATATTCTAGAGAACTAATTCAAAGATTACTTAGTTTATAGAAATAATCTTAAAGTTCAGAAAAAACTTTTAGGAAACAACAAATATAGTCCCTTAAAATACTTTTCGATTTTTAATTTTTTTTGTTTGGAAAGAATTTTTCACCCTTTATTTGTGATAAAAAAAAATATATTAAGAAGTGTATTGGAAATTTAATATTTGTTAATTTTAAACTTGAACCTGTTTTGAGATCAGTTTTAAGTATTTAAAAAAAATCGAATTTAAGTTTTTGTTTTTCTTTTAATATAATTCGGTTTTTTATTCTGGCACTTTTTAAAATTACATAGTAAACATACATATATATATTTTTAAGTACATTAAGCCACTATTTATAAATACTATTCTTTAGAATCATAAATAATACTAAACTAAAGTTAATTATACAAATTGCACCACAAAATTAAATACTAGATAGTGTCCATTTTTTGAAAAAAAGAAATAATAATAATTTAGCACTGCCAAAATAAAAAATTACCCGCTTTACCTAAAAAAGAAAAGCTTCAATCCATACTCATCATCTATTTTTAACAGCGCTGCAAATCTACTAACATTACTTAGACTTAATTATATATTTTTGCTATGCTAACTACGTTTACCACACCTTCCGCTCCACTCAACTCTCCAAACGCTGCGTCTGCTCTAATGGCGTCACTTTGCTTTTGGCCAAATATTTCAGAAATTCGGTTGGCGTGCGAAAACCCTTAATTGGATACTTACCAAAGCGTCCATTCGTTTTCGAAACCACATAGTAAACGGGGTAAGCGCCAGGTGCCACACGCACATTCATAGTTTTGCTCACTTTATGGCCATCCAAGGCCTCTTGATTGTAGAAAAAATGCAGATTCTTCTTTTGATTGCGACTCGGTTTACGGAATTTCGGTTCGGTAAGCTGACGTATGATCGGCGAATCCGCAAACTTGCTGTCGGTGGCGGCCTTGACATCCTTAGGACGCGTCTTCTTGCCACGCATGCGATTCGAGTTCACGTAATTGCGATTTGCTGGCAGTAAACTTTGAATTTTATACAATGATGAGTCCTCGCTGCCGCTGGAATCTTCCGTTAGAGCTGGCAAATCGAGTGGATTAACGCGTATCACTTTCTGAGTTGTATTCGCAAGATCGGGTATGACATCCTCGGTGATGACGACAAATTTGGCGGGCTCTTCGGTTGGTTTGACGGGCGCTGTGTCGTCTAGCGTGTAAATGGAGGCGGCCAATGCGGAGTTTAGCGCCAAAACGCTGAGTAACAGCGGCAGGTGCTGCAAAGTGAGCAATTGCGGTGGTTGATAAGTATTTTATTGTATTATTATGTGGTATTTTTAGCACAACATTATTACTTTAGTATTATTAATATTCCTCAAGCACATTTTTTAAAAGCTTTCTTAATTTGCGTTTGACCTTTGGTCCTCTTGCAACTTATTTCATTTCAAGCACACACGATTTTTTCGCAAATCATCTCTCTCTCTCTCTCTCTCTCTATTAACACTTACCAGCAGCGCGCTTTGGCAGCGTTTCATGTTCATTGTCCGTCTTCTATCGAATAACTTCACCCACAACACGCTTATTAAACGCTCGACTTGCAATTTTGCGATTTTTTTTCCACAAACACTTAAATTAATTGCGTGTGTTTAATGCCGCGAACTTCCACGAACTGTAAAAATGTCGTTTGCGTCTGCTATAAAAATTTCTTTTCCGATATTTGTTGCTGTCAGCGCTGATATTTCCGTTGCTGTTTGTTGCTGTTGTCGCAATTGCTGCCGGTGCGATTGGTTCGGTTGCTTCCTACGGCCAAAGTGAAATGTTGTCGACTGATCGGCTTGTAAGGCTTTGTGTTAAGTTTTATGTCGCCATCGACAGCGCCAGCGCCTTAGCTATCGTCTCCGGTCTCCGGCGTCTCGGTTGCAAAGTGCCACACAGCGCAGCTTCCAGAGAATTGGCTTCGCTTTGTGCGATTGTGTGGCGATGACAAATACTCCACCGATTGCTAGTGAATCTTAGCTTTGACTTCTTGCTTTTTGTTGTTGTCATTCATATTTATAATTCTTTTTTTTGCGAGAATAATCTTTTGCGTTTCCCTCGCTTTGTAGTTGTGAAACGCAAAAAGCACCCAAGTGAAAAAAATCGCTTAGCAAAATGAAAAACAATAATCATCACGGGCAGCGATACAATCTTTTGCGTTGCTCACTTTATTTAATTTCATATTATTTTTATTTTGTTTATTTGAATTGGCAGAGACATTCGAAAATATTCTTAACCCCATCGGTGGGACAGTGTGTCAAGAGGTTGAAAAATTATTAAAAAAAGTAAAAATGTTAACCAAAATGAATACAGCCAAAAATATAATAACCCTATAATATCTTTCACAGGTCCATTTTTTATAGTAGAAAAGGGTCGAAAAAGATTTTTATCTTGATTTTAGTTGGATGGTTTCTATGGCAGCTATATGCTATAGTGACCTGATCTGAATGATATATTCGGAGATTATAGAGCCGTGCCAAATTTCGTGAATACATATATCAACTCATAAAAAAAAACATACTCCATGCAAGGGCCTGATTTTCCCATAATGATACGAAATCGGCGAATTCCGGTAAATGATTTTTGAAAAGAAAAGAACGAGTGCAAGCCGACGCACTTGCTAAGGTCGATTTAGCTCATCACGCTTATTATTTGCATATATATAATATATACTTTATAGAGCCTCCCATGTTTCCTTCCAGATGTGCTATACTTTTCAATCAAACAATATATTTTTATATTTTCGTAGATATTTGGATTTTGATGGTATTCACAGTTGCGAAACTTATCTACACTTCGATCACTTCTTTGGTTGAATAACGCGATTCTTGAAGTTTGATATTTGTGATGTTGTACGTACTTTGGCATACGACGTACGACGACATATGTTTACAGTAACTTAAAATATTCATCTCGGCTAAAGAATGGATTTAAATTGCAAATATTTTCGCTGGATTATTTTTTACAACTTTTGGCATAGATTAACTCGGCAACAGCGCATCGATGAACTTAATTCAGTTTTGGACATAAATCTCTATCAAGGATCAGTGTTTATCGATGCTTTGAAGTATTCAATTGAGGTCGTCCAAACTTGTTTTTCCAGTCATCATAGCACTTGGAAAATCCTCCGTCATGATCAGATCAGAGCCTTCTTCAATTCAGCTCTTATATCCTCAATTGAGTCACAACGGTGTCCTCGGAGTGGTCATGTGAATAGTCAGAAGTTACACGAAGGTGCATAAATCAGGCGAATGCGGTGGTTGCGGCACGATATTCGTTGAAAATGTGGCGAAATGACCACAAATAACCAATGCAGTATCAAATGGTCATACATTATCGCACTTCTTTGTTCAATAAATTCAGATATAGTAAAAATCGAAGAATTCACTTTTAGACGTGAAATTTAGCTTAGATGTCACTAACAGTACTACCAACTAACAGAATAAATTTTACCAATTCGAAAAACATGCAAAGTATAAATTATAAATTCACCTTTCAATTTGATCACAGTAAAATTTGTGAAAAAAAACTGAAATGATCTTAACAGATATACTATATGTATATCTGGTAGCCCCATAAGTATATGGATTAGATATACATAAATTAAATATGTATTATATTATATTATACTTAGTTTATTGTTATAAGGAAATCTATATTGTCTTTCTCGAAACTCTGTTGTTGGTTACGAAATTTTCTCCAAAACGGCGTGACTAATCGACTTGAAAATTTTTTCTTCGGAACAGAACTTTTTTTGAAAGCTGTCAAAATGTCGAAAATCAAAATTTTATCAGGAAATGAAAGAAGGAAAATTTTTGTTCCTACTTTCGATTTTTAAAGCCACTCTGAAGTGTAAATTTTTTCACGAAACAGCACTTTTTTGGGAAGCCTTCCAATTGTCAAAAATCAAAATTTTAATAGTGCTTTCATCATTATCTTTATTCATATATCTTAGTATTTTTTTTAAGATATTTTTAACCTGAAAAATCATCCACTGAGCCAGACACCATTTTCTGAATATTCTCCCGTAGATCAGCTGCATTTTCAAATCAATCCACAAATTTTCAAAATGTATTAATGATTATTGAAGTATATTAAATTTCAAAAAAATTAAATTAAATTAAGTTTTTAGATAGAATGACTCTTGAATAAAGAAAAACGTGCTCCTTCCAACTTCCAAGTGGCTTTTTAATTTTTCAAACAACAATTTTTTTTTGTATTTGCTCCACCGTGCACGATCAGTTACATTAAGAACGCAGAACGAATGATGAAAACAAATAAAAGCAAATAGTAGACACCGCTTTTACGAACTCAATGCAGAATACACACACTCACAGAGATTATAATTCTGAAGTGAAGCTGGAGATGACGTTCGCTACGGTGTCTGTGACGGCTACGTTATGCTTGTCGCTTCAAAAAATTTCATTTGCCGTTTTTAGTAGGTAACACTTTTTGTTGCTGTTGCTGTTCTTGTTTTTGTTGCTGTTGTTGTCGTTATACTCGTTATTGTGGTCGTAAACTTAAAATTGATTATTACGAGTATTCGAATTGTAACCACGCTTGCCACTTGTACACTTTTGAATACTGAAAATTGAGTTTTGAGCGCAAAGTAGCTGAATTTGCCAATTCTTTGAACTCCAAACTTTTATTTTTTTTTGTTTTGAAGCTCCCGAATCTCGTTTGCAATTATTCGCTTGTTTATTTTGATTAGAAAAGTAAATAAACATAAACGTCGATTACCTCAGCGAGCTTTAATTGGATTGCATATTTTAATTCTACAATGAATTATAATTACAAACACACCCACCCACACACACACACAGGTAAAGAATGTACGCCGCAAATGCGCACAGTCGAAACTCTTCAAAACTCCTCAGCAATGTGCTCATAAGCACGCAACTGCCGGCTTCAAAAGTCTGCCAAGTCGCTAATAATTTCGAACGAACGTGTGTGACAATTTCATTGAAAAGCAAAGAAATGCGCGCCAAGTTTTAGGCCATCAGCGTAATGCAATCAATGATCTAGCTTTTCTGGTAAAATCCACCGCAATTTAAGCCGCTTTGTGGTCTTGGCGGGAGATTCGTCTGGAAGAGATATACCTAGACATATTTATATAGTAAGCACAGGTATATATAAGTATCTAATGTGTAGGTTGGCAACATCTAAACTGCCACACTCTCTTCACACCTCCCCACTTCGTGGAAAGAATCAAATATTTGAAAATTACAACTTCGAATACTTATAAAAGTATATTTATAAATATATATGTTGAGAAATACTTAAGATAGAAATTAATAATTGCTTGTTGTTTTACTTTTTTATTTGCCGCTTAATTATGTTCGCTCATATAAGTATTCGTGAGTGCGCTGAGATTCGAATCTCCAGTTGCCGGCAACTGACGCAGCAGGCTGCCTTGTAGTTATGATTAATATTTGGAATTTGTTAATGATTTTGGAAACTGCTGTGTGTGGGGGCTTATTTGCGCATACATGATATATACATACATATACATGTATATACATATATATAAATTGACATGTATGGTATAGCTCATTATTTACTTTTGGGTATTTTGTTAGGCATTAATTGCTGCTATTTGAAACTTTTTACTTTGGTACCAATAAGTCTTGAGCTATGAGTGTACGCCCCGTAAGTATTACTTAAAGAACAATTCCGAAAACAAAACAATCGATTCAATATTTTTACCATTGCCACAATTAGCTTTCGAGTATAGGTCTATAAGTTAGCTGCGCTTCCCATGTATTTCCAAGCATAATGCAAAAAGACATTACTTATACTGTTCTGCAAAGTCAGACATGGACTCTCTGAAAATGTTTAGATAGGTTAAGTTAGGCTGATAGACTAGATATCGGCTGATATTCGCAACATCTAGAGACCCTCTTTAGTTGTGCTGCCCAGAACTCTTGTGTATGAAACTTCGCATATCGACTTATCGTCTTAAACCTGCTATAAATTAATTTTTAAATTGCGGCTAATATCAAGTCCAGCCAATTTGCTGGGTGCATAGTAGGTATGGCAACCGAGTTCTTTCAATCTTAGTCTGATAGAAACTGGACACTAGAGGTAGAAAGTGTCGAGTCCGTCTCAACTTCGCCCCTGCATCTTTGCCAATTTGTTTGCTACAAAATCTTTAGCACTCACTGTATAGGTTCCAATGGAACAGTATCCAGTTAGAACACCTGTCATTGCGCCGAAGTGAATCTTGCTAAGCGCAAGTAGTTGAATAGACCTCTTACGTTCTACTCTATGCCAGAAATATTTCTGAACCACACAACTGCTGGTAGATAACTATTTTCGAGTGATTTCGCTGCTGCCAGGCGCTTGGACAAATCTTATAGGGAAGTTGATTAATGCTACTACCAAAGATGTCATTCACTTCTTGACTAACTTAGATTCCACTGTCTGCTAGCTCAAAGCCTGTATGGCAGCTTTGCTATCGGAGTGAATGCGCACCTTCCTGAAAAAAGCTGCACTTAGGTGAAGTACTTCTGATGCTAACTTGATGTTCGCCACTTCTGCTTGAAAGACGCTCTTGATCTTCGATCCATCCGTAAAGAACTTTATGGACGTCTTCTCCAACGACTCCATCCCACCCTCGGAAAGAGGAGCAGAGAAATTAGCACTAAAAGCATGCTCCGCATCAACGCCAAGTTTTAAATGGAAGTTCTCAAGAGACGCAAACGAAGGGTCAATCGGGTCCGACATGACATTGCAGCCGATTGCATGTTGTACCACGACACTGCCCCGGCTTACACCGCCTTTCTTGGGAACAGGCAGCTAACCAAGACCGGCATCCCAACGCTTTCGCATCCGCCCTACATCCCAGATGTGGCCCCAGACTTTTGTTTTGAAGATTATATCTACGTCTCAGATGGTACATCCGTTGAGTTCAACATTCGATGCCTTATTCGAGCATTTCAACTGGTTAGTGGCAAATTACGAGCGAGATTTTTTTTCCAAGGCCTGATTCGAAGCGGCATTGTCTGGATAGACTTTGGACTTTACATATTCTCACAGATAAAAATCTATCGGTATTATATCACGCGATCTTTGTCTCCAATGGACCGGCCCAAAACGTGAAATCACCACCGAAGTGTTCTTTCAGTGGCGCCGTCTTTTTGAAACCAATCAGGCCCACAAGCCACACCGTTGTTTTTTTCTGGATGAAATTACAGTTCTTGAATCTTTTCGGTTCATAAAGCGAAGCGATGTCGAGCGCCTTAGTTCTTGCACAAGCTATACTTTGTACGCTTTCAATTTAAGATCTGGACGTAAAATGCGCCAAGTCGTTCTATATGCCAATCCGAGATGCTGCGAACGACGCCGAATTAACTCTCCACAGTTTTCGTGTACACTCTTATCTACGGTTGTTATGTATATTTTCTTCATTGCGTGCTGGACGTGGTCTACTCAGTCGAATATTATCCAATAATGAATGCTGGGTCTCAAGATGAGTGTTGCGAATAGTACGCTCAATAGGCCGAATATGTTGACCATAAGTTGAGCAAAGCGAGCGAAACACTTTATTTACAGAACGTGAATTTTAGTAATAAAGTTGAACGATTTGTTTCGTATTTTTTATTTGAAAAATATATCTACTTGGTTCGCCCATATTAAAAGAAATTTGCACAGCACATGGCTAACTTATTTTTTTTTTAATAATCTAACAGTTTTTCAGCTGTATTTCATAGAAGAATTTAAATTGTTATTTTTCATCAAATCCTATTAAATTATTGCGAGTTAATATTATTAGCTTTTAGCATAAGCCATTACTAATTTGGTATTTAATAATAGTGAAGATTGTCAGCTAAAGCTTATATACATATTTATGAAATATTTCCACTCAGACTTTCTTATGTTTTATTTATAAAATATATATATTTATATATATTTTAACATATATATACTATACTTAATTGAAACTTTTTATGATTACTTATATTAATTTACCTATAAATACACATACATACGATTCATATAAACAAAATCGCGCTGAGTGCGGCGCAGAAAAACTCCTCGAATTTTTTTCTTCGATGACACATTAGAAATTCCATCTTGAAACTCATTAGCATACAAAATAAATGCAAATTGTGTTATTATAAATTCCATAAACCTCTGTATATACTATGTATGTATGTGCACGCTTTGGCTACTCACATTCATGGCTTGAGGCCAATGGCAGGTGCTGCGGCAGTTGGGCACACAAGCCGACAAGATAATACTAGAAATGAATATACATACATGCAAATATATATGTTTATATGCACATATGTTTCAATGTAAGTGGATTCTCTCATATGTTCGGCGTCATAATTATACTAAAAACAAATGGTGCGCATGCGAATAAACCTCTAAATGAATAGAATTCGCAAAGAAAAAAGTGATGTGATGAGAAATACGAGCGGTGAGCATGGCTTGCAGTTCATTAACTTTTAGGCCATAAAAGCCTTTAATGCAACAATTAAATTTTACGCTTGAAATATATCAAGTATTGTTGTGAATATGTACATATATATGTGGCAATATGACTACTTGATTATTGAAAAAACAGCTAATTGTGTTAATAAACATTCAATTATCAATAAAATTTGCAACAAAATTAATTTTCGGTATAACAAACTTTGTGTATTGATAAATATGTAAATTCGGATATAAAAAAAATCTAGGTGAAAGCTCTTAAAAGTAGGCCAAACGTAAATAGGAAATATATACTACAAACTTTGGAAATATTTTCTACGTGAAACCGAAACCAGTGTAAGAAACGATGAACTGGCAGAGACCAGTCAAGCTGGCCATTGTTGTCACGCATATTGAAATCACAGCACTCAGATTTTATTGATGATTCGAAGCCAGTTTGGAGACGTAATATTATATTTTTTTCATTTTATTTATTAATAATTTTTTCGTTTTTTACATAGTTTTAATTAATTATTTTTTTAAATTTAATTTTTATTTTTTTTTTTTATTTTAGTTTTTTTTTACTTTTTTTATTTTTCATTTAATTTTTTGTTTAATTTTATTTCACTTTCTTTTACTTTTTTTTATTTTTATTTAATTTTATTGTTTAATTTTATTTCAGTTTTCTTTCAATTTTTTTAAAGATTTTTGTATTATAATGTATAACCTCTGTATTACTGTAAGAATTTGATGAGAAAACATATCTTTCTTCACTTATTATACATTTTTTATTTTAAATTATATTTTTTTTCTAAATGTCTTTTTGTTGTTGCGGCAGAGAACATTGCTGAAGTAATTTCGAGGAATGGGCATAGTTGACGGTCATTGGCCGGATAATAATAAGAGTCCGTTCCAATTATTTACAGCCGACTGTCGTGGAAATGGCTCTTCTATATATATTATGCATCTCCTATTGATTTATTATTTTTTTTAATAATTTAATTTTTTTATTTGAAAATACTTTAGTACTATTCGAATTTTTTTTAAGCTAAATTAATAAAAAAAATTTTTTTTTTTTCGTATTTAATTTAATTTTTACGATTTATATAACCTTTTTTATATTATTATTGTTTTTTTTTTTTTTACTATTTTTAAATTTTCTAATATCAAATATTTTCATTGTCATTATTAACATTTTATTATAATATCTCTTTCTCACTTTTTTCGACCAGCAAAACTTGCTATCAATGCTGTTGACCCAATTCGCTCATTGTCCATATTCTTACCGTTACGCCAGCTAATCTGCTATGTTTGTTTTATTTAAACAACAATTTGTTGCTATTTCTTAGTATAATAATTTTAAAAGCGTGCGGCTTTTGTATTTAGTAGTTGCTTGACAAGTTCAGCGACACCTTTGAATAAACGGTGGACCGTTTTCTTTTCTGCAGGCAACGCACATATTTACACATTTGTATGATGATATATACATACATACATATATATAGTATATATATAATAGCGGACAATGTGCGAACTTTAGTCGCATAATTAATTCGCTCAGCGCATATGTGTGTCATCTGGCAGCTGGAGCGCCGCTTTTGCCATGGGCTAATTAATTGTTTAACCCTTCGGTTGAAAGGTTGATAAACTGACGAAAATTTCTTTAAATAATTATAATCTAATGACTTTTCGCTGCTGGAAAGAGTGTTGATGTAACATTATATTAACGTTATGTGACAATGAATAAAATTTCATAAGAAATAGATAATTGTAATTAATTATAGAAATGTGGCAAAATGGCATAAATATTAACAAATAAAAATCAGTAAAATGCTAAAAGAAAGAATTTTTATTAAAAATTGGTTTCTCTGAAACTTTATTTTTTAAATGACATAGAGTCTATGCAGCTTTGAATAATAGTGTTTATATACTTGGGGGTATGGATCCATGGCAATATGACTTTGAAAGTGTCTTTAAACTTTATTTCATGACGATTTTCTAACCCTATTGTCAAAATACGTTGACCATAGAAAGCTGTTCATATAGCATATGTAACCAAATTCGATGTCCGTAAAATACGTCACAAGAATATATAGGAATGAAATGTCAAAAGGCAACCAGTGAAGCTTCAAGCATGCAAAATAAAGTGGCCACAAGATCAACTTTCATACATTTTAGTACATTTCGGGTCATATTAAACAGTTGTTGAAGCCAAGCGAATAAACCAAGGTCACATCTGAGATGAACTTTGTCTATGACAAAAGTGAGAAAGCCAAACATTTTTTTTTTGGTATAAGTAAAATTCAATATTAAAAAACTGATAGGATGTATGTTTGTATGTAAGTACATATGAGCTTGTCTTAGAAACGTACTCACAATATAATAAATTATCTCAGACCAATATAAGATTAGACCAAATGAGTGAGATCATTAGATATTGACGGTAGCGCCATCTATCGGCTAGTCAAATTATGTACCGTGCCTTCTAGAGACCTTTTTGGTAGTCGATACAACTGTTTTATACGATTCATTACGCTTTTTAATTATAAAAGTTCCATTTAGTCAATTATAAATACAAGTATACTCGTATAAACACTGTTTATTAAATTTATACAGATTTTAGAAAAAGATTTTCTATTTAAGTAAAACAACAATCGACTAATCACCAATTCTAAAAAGACATAAAAAAATTTTATCACGCTAACAAAAAATATAGAATTTCTGAGAAATTATTCATTCTTACATAATGACTTGGCTACGATTCCCACTAAAATCTTAAACATTATTAGTCTTCATTAAAGCGCGAATTTGTCGATGAAGTATGCGCTTACTAAGAGCAATTAAAGTCGCTATTAATTAAACACGAAAAAGAAATGAATTAAACAAAATCAAAAAAAGTCTTAATCTTCGTTAAGCAGCTTTACATCAATGACATTTCAAATGTTGCTATGAATGGCAAAAGTGAATGAAAATAACAAACAAAATCTTGATTCCATCTCTAAATTGTAAAGCGCGGCATTTATGCTCTTCAAAAGCAATAACTCACCAGACTGTAAATAAATATGTAAAATCCAAGCGAAAATTGGCGAAATGCGAGAGTGTAAAGTATATTATATCAAATGATATTTACGCTCGGACAATATGAATATATTTTCACTTAACGAATCTCTTATTATCTTTTTTTTATTGAAATGCATTTAGTTTGTTACTAATTTTATTATTATAGTAACAACTGATTAAATGAATATGTTTATTATTAATTGCTGTAAGCATAACAATACATAAATTTAATTTAATTTTTTCACCTAGACATCATATCACAATGAAATATGGTATACATAACTTCGTGATATCACATCAAACGGTTAACTAACAGAATCACAGCAGCAGATCACACCCATTATTTAATCTTCCTATACTCAAAATATATTTATTTGAGTTTTACCTTTTAAAAGTTAGGAATTTTTTACAAATGTTACGAGAAGATATGACATCACTACATAAGATAGATCATATCACGACATCACATCCATTTTTTGGATATTAATATAGGGTTAAGTAAGTAGTTGCTGAGTTTCTACTCAACATTTTAGCACATGATATCATCACACATCACATGGTTACATCACAATGTCACATAGCCGTCTTCACATTACATTGAACAATTTTAATTAACCACAGAAACATGTCAAATGATAAAATTAACAATTTGTCCGAAATCATAACATCGCATCATATGATAGCTTACATTTCATCGGTTCGTTTTACATAATCATTATATCATATCATGTGATAGCATACATCAGATCGCGTCTATTTACTAAATTGTAGAAACTCCTGATATCACATCGTATGATAGTTTATATCACATCATCAAAATATCACAACATCACATCACCGTCTACGCACCGTCATTCTTTTGAACAATTTTAATTAACAATTAAAAAACATAACAATGATTTAAATACCAACTTATACAAAATCATAATATCACATCATATGATTACATAGCCTCATTTACTAAATTGTAGAAAATCATGACATCACATAACATCTTCGAATCGCATCAACATATATTGCGCAAATATAATTTCTAAAGAAACAAGAGGATTATTTTACATTGCATGTAGGCCAAGGTCATGACATCACATCGCAAGTGTGCCTACAGCGCTAAGTCACATCGCAAAGTAAACCGTCACTTCTATAACATAAAAATTAAAAAATTTCATATTGTAGAAGTATCTAAAGGACTAAAGCCATATCAGTACAAATATTGAATTATTAAAATATTGTTTGTTTTGGAATCTCCGAAAATACTCCGAATATCACACAAATCATTAGCACTCATAATAAATATTTGAAAAATACTTACAAGTACATACACAACAAATTCCAAACTTCCTAGAAAATGTGGTATATTTTAAACAAAAAACTTGCGTATAATTTTAAAAATATATTTTCAACTATTTTTTAGGTTTTTCGATTTATTTTTTTCACTTACCGATGTCCTTCCAATAGCTGAAAAACAAGATGAAATATTTTAAAAATATTTTTCAA
This sequence comes from Bactrocera tryoni, assembly GCF_016617805.1. Taxonomy (NCBI): domain Eukaryota; kingdom Metazoa; phylum Arthropoda; class Insecta; order Diptera; family Tephritidae; genus Bactrocera; species Bactrocera tryoni. The sequence continues at coordinate 13,151,426 of NC_052501.1, read as the reverse complement.
AGCACTTTGATACAAATATAAGTACATAATCGACCAAAAACTTAATTACTTTTAAAAAAATAATATAGGAAGACAACTTTTAGAAGCCATTATCTTTGCATTTTATCAAAAAGGTCAGCGATTTATGTTTTAATGAAACCAAAGTTTTTCTATGATTTAAGGAAGCTCATGCAACGGCAATGCCAAATATAATCACCAGCGTCAGGCGATTTTTATATTTATGTTGCACTATTATTAAAATTTATTGTTAGTGCATAAATGTGTATAATTTGTTGCTCTGAGGAAAACAACAAAGTAATTGTCCAGCTTATCAGCGCTAGTTAGTTAAATTTATGCACGATGTCATATAGCTTTGGTGAAATATTTTGAAAAAATTTTGAATTTCTACACGAAATCGTGCCTAATGAATTAGCTAACTCAACAATTGGAAACAAATTTCCTTAATTGTACAAAATTTATTACTGTAAAGTCGCTGTACGGAAGGAAAAAACATTGAAGTAATAAATTTACAAGTACAGAAACTAAGTATAACATGTAAGGAAGTACTAAGTTCGGGGGGAATTGAACAGAAATCAGAAATTATTAATAGGCTAAGTTATGACATTAAGATAAGAAAAGATATTCAAGATATCCGCTTAGCACATTCCTAATATGGGGCTCGGACTCGGTGTGGACTGATTTATAAAAACTTTTGGGTATATAGAAGAGCAACATTAAAATAAAATTATATACATTTCTAAAGAGAGTTTGTTATTGTTAACATATGTGATGATTATGAATATCTAAAGAATCCCCTTTTTAGCAAAAAAAAGTATATAAAATAATGTGAAGGAGAAAGAAGAAGGTAAATAAAGCTTAAGACATTTTATATAGCGATATACTCGGAGTTTTTAGCTTACTTCTATGTAAGACCCATTTGAATTGCCACTTTTTACAATGCTCTTATTAGACAAGTTTTTGTCACAGAAACTCATTCAGTTTATGAAACTCGAAATAATAATCACATCAAATATAACCCGGACTGACCGATATAAACTAAGCGCGCAAACCGAATTGATTTTTTTTTTGTTAATTTTTTGATACAAACTTTTTTTATGTTCATGTTAAGTTTCATATTCAAATGTCAATTTGTCTGTGTTTGACAACTGTTTCTTTATCACGAAATGTTTATCTGGTGATCTTTACCAGCACAAAATTGAGCAATGGGTTTATTTGTAATTTTATGTGTCCAATGGAATCATGGCTACGGAATCGTTGAAAATGTTGCAGAATTGATTTTGCAGCCTACTTTATAACCAAAAAAAAAATATTTATGAGGTACAAAACATTGAAAGCTTGAAGGCCGTGAAATCGTCGAGAACTTGGCATCAGACAAATAGCAGATGATCCCACACTTATAAATCGACACCATGCATTCTGCCTAAAGTTTGGATTATGAAACCTATCAATGCTAGATCCCTACCTATATAACTGAACCCTTGGCAAAAACGACTTTGAATAGAGGTTGTAAAATACATGACAACATAGCTAAGAACTTAGCAATCATCAGACGCATCACTACTGACGACCAGAGGTGGATTTATGAATATGACGTCGATGTCCAACAATTTAGCGAATTGTCCTCCAAAAATTTTCTCGAAACTGTGTTTTTGAAGTCGCTTGGCAAGACTTCTCGAGAACTACTCAACCGATATTCATAAAATTTTACACAGATCTTTGAGATACAATTCCTAAAGACTTGAACTAAGGAGTTTTTTCGATTGCAAATATTTAAAAAAAAAATTCACGAAATTTACTTTTTTGTAAAAATATGTATCTGCTAAAAATACAATTTTCAATTGTTTTCCCTTGTCCAAGTTCTAAGTTAAGGTTTTAACTAAAACACATGTTTTTTTACTGTAGATGATCCTGTAAGGAGTTACTACTAACTTAAGAGTTAAGGAGTTCTTGCCGGCGCATATTGTTTCCGAGAGTCACCGGAAATGGCGTCGCAATGTCCGAGTATAAATTTTTTTTTACAAAAATTTCGGAATTTCCTTGTTAACAGTGTACATATGTTTGAAACAATAAAAAATTCTAATAAAATACTTCATTTTTCGAAAAAGGGTTTTTTTTTTTACCCGAGGAAACCCATGTAACTCCTTAGGCGTAAGGTACTTTTCTCTTCCTTATTATTTCCGTATGCTTTAAGTATGGATTTGACAACAAAAATACCGAAAATAAATATATGTATATTTTATAAACAAGTATTAAACTTAAAAACAAAGCTACGAAAATAAAATAAATAAAAATAAAATATATTTTCGAAAGTTAAAAAAAAACTTGTTAATTTGCAAAATTCAGTTCAAATAAGCCAACCAGGAAGTCTAAATCATAAACTAACTCTATTACGGTACAAAAACGTTTTAAGGTGGTTACATAAATTTTCAGATATTCAACAAATAAAACGTCGCATAATTAAAATAACAATAAACTACATAACTACATAACCGCAGCAGTTCGCTATAAATTTTTCCACCTTCAGTCTTCCCCAATTAACAAAAAAAACACAAACAACACTACTCAACAGGGTGCAGCGCTGATGAAGATGAACGAGCTAACCATGTACGACGTGCATCAACTTGGCGCGAACTAATGCTCATGCAGTGCGAATGATTTCCGCAACACGCCCGCTATAAAACAAAAGAGCCAGAGCAATCGCCTCAATTTGCCGCTTTTCTCCCCAGCTTCCACCGCTTTATGCCGGTGCAGCGCCATCCGATCGGTGACAGTCGATCAAAATACTTGCGTTCTCCTACCCGCAACAATAATTCGCAATAACATCCGTGACGCCTAACATATCTAAAATGATCGCTACTTTATTATTGTTATTTTTATTGTTGTTGCTGATGATGCTAGCATTGCTGCTGCTGCTGTTCGTTTGGTCGCCAGCACTCGGAGGTGTGTTACTTTTATTGTTATTTTAATATGTTGATGAGTGTTATTTTTCGTGCATGGCTTATTCATCGCTTCTTCGTATGTTTGTTGTTTTAGCCAACAGCGAAACAATAACAAAAGCTGTGATTTGATGAAACATGCCTTTAAAGTGTTGCTGACGCGCTGACTTTAATGCCGTTGACGTTGGTGCTTAGACATGTGGCCGCTGGTGTTGTTGTTGGGCTCATGGCAAAGTTTGAAGCGAATTTGTTTTTGTTTTTGCTTTAATTTTTATATTTTTCATTTGCAAAACGCGCGTGCTCTCTCTCAACACTTGTTTAAAGGCGTTTAAGTAATAATAAAATTTATTTAAATACTTTGGCATCACCTTTTCGTTGTATGCTTCAATTCGTCGCACAGTGTGATGGTGTGAGGGACAAATTTGTAAAAACCTTTTTATGTATGTCTTTATTCTTACACGAAATTCGGTGATGCGATATCATAGACCTTACACATATTGCCAATATCAAATTCTCTCTCTTAGAGGACCTAACCCCAAAAGTGATATATTGACTCTTGGGATCAAAAGGTGGTTAGGTTTCCTAGTCTCAAATTTCAGATTTTTTTTAGTTATTTCGATAGATTATACCTTAAAAACATACTTATACAATTTTGTTTGATATCTTTAATAGATTGTAGTTCCTGCTTCAGAAGTGTACTCAGTTCAATGAGCTCAATCAGTTTAACTTTAAACACGTTTTCTTCAAAGTGTATGGAAATTTCCAGAAATTTGAGAAATGCACTGCGGTTCGAAGTCTATTGCGTCCTCTTTTGTTAGTACTAAGACTTAGCTAACTTGCATAAAATCCCACAAGCTGTCTAAATTTGTTTCTAGGAGAACGTTACTTTCTTGAACCGAACTCTTTCAGAAACAGCCTCGTCTGTAAAAGCTTGAACACTTCTTGCCACAAGCGATTTCTACTGACCTTTCCCTATTTCCGTAGCTTCTCTCGTAAAGTGTGGGCACCCACAGCAAAGAACGTTTCCGGTCTTATCGAAGGATTTCCGCAGCTCCTTTCTGTACATAGTTCCTCATAGAGTAACCAGCAATTTATTGATCTGATCAAAAATCGAGTTTTTGCAGTCTAAAACGACTACAATTTTGGGTAAATTACCCTTTTTTAAACCAACTCCATTTTGTCAATTTTTGATGTTTTTCTGGACCACTGTTTCTGCACCAGAGTTTTTCCTAAATCTAGTGATCTTGCGAGTTTCCTCTAAACAATCTACAACCAAAATATTTCCTGTGAATTTAAAAATGTCAGAAACATGTCAATCGGAAAGAAAGTTTATAATTCAGTGACTTCGTTGAAACGAACAAACATCGTGGATATTTCCATTCAATTCACGCATTGTCATTAAATATTTCATCGGAAAGTTTTGTGTTTTTTTTAGAAATTCGCTTAGAAACTCTTTGCTGAAGATTACTCTGCAATATAAAGCTATTTTCTATCGAGCTTGAACTTGGTTTTTAACAACAAAAACAACATTACAAGGTGTGTTCCAAAGTAAACAGGACTTAAACAAAATCAGCACAAATGTTTTTTTCAGCAAAATCAATTTATTTTATTCAAAATAGTCTCCTTCTGTTTCAATACAGCTTATTGCACGGTCCAAAAGCATGTCGAACAAGTGTTTTAGCTCCTTGATGCACGTGGTATGGCCGCCATGCCGGTGCAAGTCTTTTGAATGGCCTCTGCGTCTGCATAATGCTTTCCTTTCGTGGGGAAATACATTTTTCCGAAAAGGAAGAAGTCGCACGCTGCCATATCAGGTGAATACGATGAGTGGTTAATGTTTAAAATTTGATTTTCGGTCAAATAATTGGTCACAAATGTCCTTCGAAAGTTGGATTCTGAGCAATTTTTGGTCGTCAGTCAATTTGTGCGGAACAAACCGTGCACATACCTTTCGTAAGCCCAAATGTTCGGTCAAAATGCGATAAATCGATGTTTTGAAGACGTTCAATTCCATTTCCATGAATTTCAATATTGATTTCGGCTGATTTTTGATGAATTCACGCACAGTTTCGACGGAATTTCCTTTGAACACAGATTTTGATTGGCCTACATGTTAACCCTCATTTATGTCCTCACGACCACTTTGAAAACGTTGAAACCACTCGTGCACTCTGCTACGTGATAGGCAATAATCGACATAAACTTGTTTCATCAATTGAAACGTTTCGGTAAAAGTTTTACCAATTTAAAACAAAATTTAATGTTGGCTCTTTGTTCGAAGCTCATTTCCGCACCGATAACACAAACATACTGACACTTAAAACGCAATAACTTCACTTCCAATCCATGAAATGTCATGAAATTTACTGGATTCACTGGAGAATCAATGAAGATAACAGATTCTAATGCACCAGTCGACATACAGATGGCGCCACTAAGGGTCGCTAGATTCAAAAAGTCCTGTTTACTTTGGAACACTCCTTGTATAGCTACCTAAAAGACGTGAACTTTAGAACTCATATCCAATTATTCTTAATCCTCCCGAATTCTCACAATATTTTATTTGAATTTTTTTTTTAATATACATATATTTCAAAATAAACGAGTATATGTATATATTTTTTTATATGAAATTTCTTTTCTCTCAACTTAAACTCAAAAGCTACCACTGTGCGCGTTGGCAGCTACCGCCTTTTGTTACTTTAATTAAGTGTTGCCTTTTTTATTATTTTCGCTATTTGTTGGTGTTGTTGCGCTTGCTGAATTTTTATCTTAAAGCAAAAAAAATCGTGTCGAATTTTTGTAAAACTTTGCCTTTTCATTTAGGAATATGATGTGAGGCGATATAAAGTCTAAGCGACTGCGAGGCGCAGACTTTAGTTAATTTAGCTGATCAGCCTAGTCGTGAGCGGACAAGTGTGTGTTGGTTACACGAAAAGTTCGAAAAGTTGCCCTTTGTGAAAGTAAAAACTGTTTTCAGCGACAAGTTATTTTAATACCAAAAAGCCGCAGGATTATCAAAGGATCATTATGTTTGGGGTAATGGAATATTGGATAGTGAAAATTTAAAACGAAATAGAGAGTGCAAATGAAGTGAAACATGAATGAAATATAAAATGAACTTAGTGAAAAAACTATAATACCTAAAGCTAAAGTACTATATACTTATTCAATAAAAGTGAGAATTAAATATTCGAAATAATTATAAATATAATAAATGACCAAAAATAATCGAAGAGATATAAATTGAATCTTAAAATTAATGAAAAAACAATGGTGACTGTGGAAATATAGTAGCTTATTCCGTCATTCTTATGAAGGATCAGAAACTTATCCTTTGTGTTTCATTAAGCCTTCTACAAACTTAAGGACTATAAACGCCGCAGACTCTAAAAATATTCACTGCTATGAATGACAAAAGAGAAACATGTTACAGGCCTAGTTTGTGGCTCTGATTCTTAAACCAATTTTTGTTTGCTCTGTCAAAAATATCATAAATTTGAGTTATGTTGGTCTGATCTTACAAATTCCTAATATCTTCATCGAAGTTCTTTTTAAACACTTGACGCTTCCACTGTTTTAATTACAGAGCGGTCTTCGCCATATTGTTGGAAAGGAATTTAAGCCTAAGCTGAAGCGCCTGTGGTATTTTAAAGTTATTAGTGAGCGTAAAAGATTTGAATATTTTGCTGTTACTTCTCTCTTTCCCTCCCTCTCAATGCACTCTCATCTGAATTTTAATTTTTCAGTCCGCAAACAAGTTCCCGCTGTTTGTCAATAGATGGCTCCAGCTGTTGGGGGTGATCGATTTTGATCTAAAACGTGATAAACTTAAGCAAAACATTTGAGAAGGAAACTGCATTTCCACATTAGTGACTGTCATATACTTTTGGTTCTGCGAATATGTCCGATTTTTTGTCAAATAATAAACATTTGTGGAAAGTGTTGATTTTCTTCTTTTAGTGAAAGCAATCGGTGGCTGCAATTATCGAGAACTCCAAAAAGTGAAACAATGTGCCATGATTGGCTTTGTCGCTTCAAAATTGGATTTTAGGGAAGACCAAAAATCTTCGAAGACGGCGAATTAGAGATGTTGCTCGATGAAGATCTTTATCAAATGCAAGAAGAGCTTGGTCCAGCATTAGAAATAACCCGCCAAGTCGTTTAGAGCATGAGAGAGGCGGCCTCAATACCAGGAGAGGCACAAAAAAGAAATTCTGTTGCGTGACATCGCCAAACCCTCATAAATGGGAGGTTCTACCCCACCCGCCACATTGCCTATATATTATACCACCCGAATATTATTTATTCCGTTCGTCTAGTTCAGAAGCAACTCCACTAACAAGACGACATCGAAAAAGCACTTTATTCTTGGATACAATCACAAGAGATCACAATGAATCTTCCGAATAATTCATTTGTAACCATTTGCTTACAATAAAATTTCATTTTCATTTAAACACTGCAAGAACTTGGTTGTGTGTCAGTAGTCAAAGTGTCATCCACATCTTGAGAGTCAATCATAGAACTTAACTTACCCTGTACTTCTGCGTGTGTTTAATATCGTGTCGCGTATGGTTAGCTTTAAAAGGAAGTTATTCTCCTACCATGGCCTAATGCTTCGACCCTGCTTTTTATAACATATGATCAATATTGACCCGGAGTGACAAAAAAATTTAAAGAAAAATCTCTAAAACCAATAAAACGTACCGACGTGGATAGTTTCGACGTAAAAGTCATAAACCAACGTCTTTCCACCAGTAATGATGCTTGATGAATATAGTGTTCGCAACTAAATTGTCAAGCATATTTTTGGCGACCATTTGTTTGGTACAAGACTAGGAGTGGCGCGCTTTATACCCAAAATCCTAATCATAATATATTAAGTCAATCTATAAGAAATGTTGAGACCTTCTGCTACCTCTCTGACGCCGGCATAATGATATTCAACTACATAGTTTCTTTAACTGTTTCGATGTCATCATCATTAATAGAGGTGGATGGACGAAGCTCATGAAGAAAATTTTCGATGACTTCACTACCTTCTCTGTCTGCTTAGTGCCCTTTAAATTTTTCTCTACTCTTCGTGATAAAGTAGACTACCCAAAACACTTCTGCAACATTTTCAACGGTATCGTAGACGTGGCTCCATTAGAAACACAAAATTTCAAGCAAACACATTGCTTAATTTTTTCATGAGAGAAAATACCAGATGAAAGGTTTTTCGTAAAAGACAGCAGCCAAACACACACTAATTGATATATGGAGATGAAACTTCACACGATCATAAAAAAGGGTTGCTTCAACCTTCAAAAACCAAAAAATTTATTCGACATGCGTGTGCAGTTGATATGGACCAGTCCATGTCAAATGGTATAAACTATTACGTATAAAACAAAGATCAAAATATATTGGACCTGTCAGTATATGTATAAACAATTTAATAATTTATTATAACCAGACACAGTATTAATTAAAAATAATAACCAGTTTTAACAAAAGCTGAGCATTTTTTTAATACCAAAGCGAATTTGTTAGACTATACACACTGATAATTTTAGAATATTGTAATTATGGTTTCGTTACGGACTTAAACTTAATTAAATTTTAATGCTATAAATAGAAAACACAGATTGAAATCAACACAAATTAATATTGTAAATAATTTAACTAGAAAATAAATTGCTTGCAACATCGCCATAAATACACTGCCGCATTAAATTTCGCAAGAGAAAAACTAATTATCTGCCAAATCGCTTAAGAAGCTTTTGAAGTTATACAAATTACTTTCAATACAACAAAAATAACAAATTAAATTACACTCTTCGGCCATCAAGCTTAAATAATCCCTACGGCTGTTACTTGCACTCAGCGCCGAAGAAGCTGATTGAAGTACTTAGACAAGCGACAGCCTTAAATTGAATTTGCGTTTAGTCATTAAAATGATTTTCTACATTTAATCCAATATGGAAATTTATTTTGCATATTTTACGTATTTTACAGCGCAACAACAATTACAATAACAACAGCGTACACCTACAAATTTGGCTGCTCTGCCTCATCGCAGTACTTATCAGCAGCAACACCAGCATGGCGCTGCCCATCAGGCCGGACTCACCCATACAGACGATCATTGTGCCCTATCAGCGGCATACCGTTAGCGGTCATCCCTATCAATACCCGAAGTTGACGAGCGAAAAGCGACAGGTGTTGGTGCCCGCTGTGATGGAGGTGGTGCCGCGCTTCAATCTCAATCAAGGTGAAATGGCCATGGGCAGCCAGAAAGGTACACCCGTGAACTTCGTGGACGGCGCCTACCCAGTCTACTATATGCCGAGCAATGTGAATGGTAAATTTAATGGCCTAATCTCGGTGCTGGAGGGCGTGGTGCAGGAGTAGTGGCGGAAAGCTTAGACTTTATAAGCAAACACTAATTTAGTACATACATACTTATACATACATAAACACTTACTTTGTAATTTAAATAGTTTAGTTATATGTAGAAAAGTGCTATTTTACTTCCACCTAACAAATACACTGTGATACGGCACGTACGCAATAGTCCCATTAATGGAAATAGTTTTAATGTTTTGTATATTTTAAAGAGAATATGTAATAAAGATGTGGCTAAATAGCTTTAAACAAACTGCAAATTATTTAACATTAAATTTGTATTACTAAAAATTGGATAAAAACTCATCATCTGCCTTAGAAATTAGTGAAAGCTTTCAGCGTTCATTTTAATCGTGGTTAAAATCATTGTCCAGCAATCGCAGCCAAATAGGCGTCGTCTTGTTTCTTCTGGCTGGCATAATATTTGCATATCATTTGAATTTAATTAGCCAGTTTTCTTTTCCAATTCATCTAATTTGTTTTGACTACATTCGTCAACCAGATTTCAGCTTAGTCAATCTGCTTTCATTCTCTCCAATTGATGGATGAGTTTTATGGAATTGACACACTTACATTTTTAATACTCGTATTGGCTGCTGAAGATTTTGAAAGCTATTCACAACCGAACAATGTCCGATTTGGAGCATATTAGTGTATTACTACTACTATTGCAAACATCACAAATATTCATGCATAATTTGAAATAAACTTGAAGCATAAATTACGCGATTTTGTTTATTCAAGTTTTATATGAGAAAGTTTACAAAAGATCCTACTTTTTGTTGAAAAAGAATGGTCGAAATCGACGAATTTATGAATTTTTTCATTTTAAAATAAATTTCCGTAGCTTCATTGCATCAGAAGGCTAACCGTGGCGGCCTTTGATTTGCTCACACCGACGAAGTAAATGTAGATAGCGAGAAATCGCTGGAAAAGAAGCGCAGTAAGCGTTTTCTCGGGTCGGTGGAAGTTAGTAGGAAATGTTAAAGTGCTAGTCGAATACTAGTTTCTGTGCGAGCGAGCGATTATTGTATTCTAGAGCAGAACACAGGAGAACTACTGAACTATTTGCCTTTATCAAAGTTCATAATGCCACAATCGTAGCGGTTCTAACTGAATACTGCCCAATAGGCATTCATGCAGTAAGATTAAAAATACACTCGCTCGCAAAATGTCAAATTTGTTGAGAGAAGGACGAGGCCTTTGCTAGACAGAAACGAAAATATTTAGTAGTCTTACCTTCGGCTAACCAGAAGCCATAGCCGAAATTGACATTAACCGTCTCAACGAAGTTATAATTGGCTCAATTGTAAGGATTTTATGATCTACAAGCATTATATAGGAGTTTTAAGTAGCACAAAGCATTTTAAGCTGTCTAAATAAAATCCCTACTGGGATCGGCCTGTTACCCTAACCTAAAATTAATTTCGATTAGTCTAGAATTAAGTACAGAAAGGACTAATCCACTAATATGGTTGCCAAAAGGTAGGTGTAAATATTGGTACAAAAAGCACTTCGGTACACGTAGGAGGGTCGTCCGGCTTGTGGTAGTTCGCTAGGGTTATCTTCATTCATTCAGTGCTGGATGACGTTCGCTCGCATTCACATAGCTGTAATAAGCATAGCTTTTTGTTCTCTGAGAACTATGTGATTGTAATTTTTATTGACAAAATTAATATTGATCAGCCTAATATTAGCAATTAGAGCGAACCATAATCCGAACTCTAAGTTTGCCTTTTGTTCTACAAGTTAGTGATTCTGGGTTCTTACTCTCTGTCATGAGGTATTTTTTATATCAATGGGTTTTCTACAGATCTCATAAGACTATCAGGTACCTCTGGTATCATTTTTAGCCTTAGCTATAACTTGCTTTCTCTCTCTCTCACGTACTAGTTCTACACAGCTATTTATTGTGAAACCAATTCTGCTCTACAGTGCAGTAGTATGATCGATAAGCGTACGCAAACCCACCTCGCGGAAGTCAATGGAAGGGTTTCAAAGGCTCGCTGCGCTATGCATAACGGAAGCTTTATGAACAAGTCCAACGACAGCTCTTGAACTGGTACTATGGGTCTATTGGTGGTGATCTCTTCGCTGAATGCTGGGCAGCAAAATCGGCGGAACAACTACTGACTACAGGAGAATTTACATATAGAAAGGTTTGGTAAGCACCGACTACATTATCCCATTTTTCGACTGGAAAAGAAGGTTCAAAGTAAACATAGAAAACGATGGATGAATTTTAAGTTTCCCACGAAGTTTGAAACATCCAAAGGAAAACGTCATTTTCTTCTCAAGACGCTTAACACCAAGTCCTCATATAGAAAACTTTTTATTATTTCAGAAGATATCTCCACGAAATTTGGTATAGCTTTCAAATTTATTCATATTTTATTGCAAATACATCAAATAGTATTTAATTACTGAAGACCTTTTCTGGCAGCAGGTCAATGACAAAGTTTTACAGCTTATATTCAATCTCTTCGCATTTGTAATTCTATTGCAAGAGAATTTATGATATTAAAACCTGTTGATGCAATATTTTGCTTACTCAAATATTGAACTTAAGTTCCGAGAAACCCATTTTATTCTATATAATTCTTTTATATATAGAATCCATTCACAAAACTCCATAAAAACACTTAATTAGGTTTCTGAAATATAAAAAAAATATATATATAAACTTATAAATCTCAGCGCGTACAATACCTGACTGCAACTTTGACATGAATTAACCCTATAAACCCACTAGCAAAAACTGCTACAATCACAACCGCGCTTGGTGCTCTAAAGCGCCCGGTAAACTAAGCCGTGAACTAACGGTACAACAATATTTGCCATTGAGAGCCGCTTAACAAGCACAACTTGCAACAAATGCTTGTCGTGATATAAAAATATAAGTAATAACAACAAAAATAGTGTGACTGGTGTTGATCACAATAATAACAGTAGCAGCAGTAACAAGAACAACAAAAACAAAGTTAGTAAGGCACCCCACAGAGTGTAGTTTCAAATCCTGCTAACAAAAGCAAAAAACCGTTAACAATAGGTGTCGCCGCAGCGGTAACGGCAAGCTGTGAACAATAACAGCAACCAACATTGCCAACAACTAACGTCAATACCAGTGGCAACACTATCATTAGACGTGAAAACCGCAGAGCAAACGCAGCGTGGCGGATGAGGGTGGCGGCTCGGTAACAGCTAAAGTAAAAAGGAAATAATGCTGCGACTGGTGTGGGTCTGCGGCGCAGCGCTGCTGATTGAAAAAGGAAATAGAAGTGTGGAAAGAGTTGGTGGCGCTTGTGAGGTCGCAACGCTTAGCCGTTATTGCGACCCCTAATTATATGCAGCAAATACAAAATCAAACTTAAAGATATACACGATTTATACACTAAGAGAATTATTAAATCAAATACTTTGTTTAAAATGACAATATTCTTAATTATGGTCTTCAAGGGATGGTAAAGAAATTATTTAAATATGAAACTGTTATTTTTGAATGTGAAACCAAGATTGGTTCCCAAGTCACTCAATTTTTTCAGATAACAGCGTCGCGTTAATGTCTATGAAATAAAGCTCTCCGACTACCAGGATCTTATGAAACGTATAACTAAAGTCGATGAGTTTTGGATCAATGTTTACGACCCGGAAACAGACGATGAGTCTGCCGAATATTGTGGCAAAGGTTGTCGGAAGCCGAAAAAAACAAGTCAAAGCCAGTCAAAAATTAAGCTTATGTTGACAGTTTTCTTTGATTAAATTAGTAGAGTAATATAACATGTAACACGAAAATTTTTAGGTGTGTCTAATACAGTTTGATACCTTGAAATCGATCAATCTAATTTCACAGGGTGAACTTAATGACTTAGTTCGAGATCTAAGCCTTTCAAAATCGCAGTCCGATAGGTAGGTTGGGTTAAGTTGTACTGATTGGCTATCACGCTACACCAAAACAGAAGTTCAGTTTACTTCTAGCTGCAGTATTCGTCATACAGAATGTCAACGTGTTCTCCGAATATTAAGTAACACTTGATATGCAATGTTGTTACCTCGTATAGTCCTTGGCACAGCGAAGCACCTAGATAGCCAAGACAAGTTCTAGGTAAGGCCGGATAGAAGCGAAGGAGGTGTTATAGCGCCTCTCTCATGCTTATTTCCCTGCACTTTTTGCTCGTGTTACTAATGATCATGAGGCTTGTATGTGAAGCCAGTAAGTTGTGTCTTGTCACTAGGCAAAACGCCGTCCTGCAGTTTTTTTGAGATCTTATGCGTAAACAGCAAGCGTGTTTTCCTTCTGACCTCTTGCAAATAGGACTTTAAGGACTTTAAGGCATTTCAACTCAATCTGATTTATCAATCAGACCTTTCGGAAATTTCCTGCGTACCGTTTTTAGCGACTTGATAATTACCTGTTCTTGTTCGGTAGTCAGATGGATGGCACTTTTAGGCAATCTCATCAGATATTTCTTTTTCCGGAAGGCTTTTATGACTTGAAACTTTTTCAGCAATACTGTTTTCGGGATTCCGTGAACATTAACTAACGATATGAAATTATTTCCTTAATCTCAGCTTGGCTATCATATCGATTTTGTTTATGTTAGTTCTTGCGTTGTCTGCTATTTCAGCAACTTTCGTAACACAAAGTATTCCGAAAGCTTGAAGGTCGTCTAAGATCTTACTGCGCGTTCCGACGGACAAAAATATCTATATATGGTGTTGCCACCTGATTTGTAACCCAAAAGTTTAATCGACATTAAAATATGTAATAATATGAAATAAAATTACATAAATATATTCATTTTAAAAATGTTGTAAACTTTCAACTTTCGCGCAGTGTATTTCAAGCACTTCCTCCGAATACTTTCAAATTCCTTTTGCCGACAGAGTCATTATTGCCATGCTTATTATTATTATAAATGTTGTTGTTGTTATTACAATTTTCAATTGTTGTTGTTGTTGGCTTAAAACGCATTTTAGCTGCTAGTGAACTAAAAGCAATTTCACACAAACTACAACAACTCTGCCGCCGATGCGCCATGTGCCACCAGAGCCAGTAAGCTGCTTTGCTTTCCGCAAAAGCCCAACGGGCAACAACAATAACAGGAAGGCATAACAAGAACTAAACTTGAAACTTGCTGCTTGCAAATCGCACCGCAATGAGCAACGTGGCCAAACTGCGTCTTGTGTTCGTTAACCGAGGTAATTGTTGTTGCCCGCCGCTGCCACGACCAACAACAGCATTATTGTCTGGGCTATCGTGTTGCACGGCGACGAAAATGCAAATTTGATTTTTTAAGCCGTTCAACGACAGCGTCTGTCACTGAACTCTACTTAGCAGCGGCGCACTCTAACCTACTCTCTTGTTGCATACACTAACAACTTGCCGCTTGTGGCAAGTGCAACTTCAATGCTCGGCACCTGCATTATTTCGTTGCTCGCACTGTCGCGCGCCATTAAGAGTCGCCTGCTGTGGGCTTGTAAGTGCCGTTCAATGCGTTGCACCGTTTTCGTAGCATACTTTGAGGCGCACACGCGCGTCTAAACGTAAAATATTCAATTAAGAAACTTTTCTTAATTTCACACACACACACACATGCACGCTGGTGTCGTTGCCGTTGCGCGTTATTTTTATTGCCACTTGCCGTCATGTGGCAGCAACATGGCCATGAAAAACACTACAAGTTGGCATTTTAAGCCAGCGGGCTCAGCAGCTTGTTGGCACTTCCACTTTTTGCCGTCGTATTTATTTATTCCTTTACCGTTTTTTTTTGTAATTTTTTGCTCAACTTTTACCGCTTTAACGGTGTCTTGAGACCGAAAGGTGTTGCGGTAAAAAGTTTCTTGCGGCTGCTCTTTGTGCAGTGATTTACGGAGCTTATGTTGCAAGTGGATTTTTTTTTTGTTTTTGTTTATATTGTTTTTTTGTTCGGTGCATGTGGCAACCCTATGCAAGTGCATATTTAATTTGTGTTTGAGTGGCGTGCGCGTATTTGCTTGTATGTGCAGGTGTGTGTGTGCGTGTGTGCCGCGCATTGTTGTGGCCACCAAAGTTTGTGCAACAAATATGCGTAAAGCAAATGCACGGCACCGCAATGCCACATTGCACTCCTGTGGCTTTCAGTGCAGCTATTGCGGCGGCCGCCGCCCTCTTCACTGCAGTCTGCGCCCCCTTTGTTACACCTCTCCTTTTTGCAGTTGCAACTTCCTTTTTTGGTTTTAATGAGCGCACATGCTTTTTATTAGCTTTTTGTGACCGTCACTGCCGTTGCCGTTGCCGTTGCCGCTGCACAAAAATTTGAATTTCAAATTTTGCGGTTAATTTAATTTCGCTACGCTCTTTGCGGCTGCCATGTTGTTCATAGTTTACACCAATTCAAGCGCTGACGCGGCCTGACGGCTTATCAAAGTGCAATTAGAAATAAAGGCATTATGAACAAATGAAGTAATTCTAGGTGAGTGTGTAGCAAAAAATAATTTGCAATAGTTGAAATTGAATGTTGTATAATATTATTTAATATAAACATAAATAAAAATTGAAGGTTAGTCGAGAGTGATGTTGTCACACCTTTAAATGTAGAGGGTGTAGTGTGGCCTCTTATGTGGTAAATGAAGGTGATTCCATGTATAGACAGGTTCTTCTTCAGGTGGTCTTCACAACGAAGTAAAGGTCTTTCTCTTCGTCTGCTTCTTCCGGCGGGTACTGCGTCTAACACTCTCAGAGCCGGATTGTTTTCAACCATTTTTGTGACATGACCCAGCTAGCGTGATCGCTCTCCCTTAATTTGCTGAAATATGCCGAAGTCGTCGTATATCTCATACAGCTCATCGTTACATAGACTGTGGTATTCGCCGTGGTCAATGCACAAAGGACCATAAATCTTCCGCAGAACTTTTCTCTCAAAACTTGGACTACAACCATGCCTATTTCCCATATAACACAATTTTAAATTTCATTTGATTCTTTCTTTTCCTGTGTAGTACAAATCATGAATAATACCTTTAGAGTATGCTATTTTATGACAAAAAATTGTGCAAATCATAAAAAAAACTTTTCAAAACCCTATCTACCGAATACGTGGACTTCTGTATTTATAGTTGCCTTTGACCGAAAATATCGGTGAATGTATGGGAAATATAATTGAAATTCAGAGAGAATCCTTTTATCACAATGGTGTGTTTGTGTATCGAAACTAGGTTGAAAACTTCACCTAGCCCCATATAACAAACACATGGCATCCAGGTGACTTTGCTCCATATGATTGTACTCGTAATGGTATGTAAGGTACCTTAATGAAAACCAGGAAACATTTCTTGTGGCATGTTAATAATGTGTGTTATTGGCAAAAATAGATAAAGTCAAACATATTACTATTACTACATATGTATGTATGTAAAATGATTTTCGTTTTTCCGATCCTCTGGTTGACGTTTGGCATCTTATGGTATTTTCCTGGCTTTGATTCTTGCGCAAGAGTATAAAATAAATAATTGTTATATATAAGTTGTGTTATGCAACCTTCAATTATATTCTTGTAAATCATTTTTTTAAGTTGAAGGATGTTACGTATACGTCATGTAGCACAACTGGCTACATAAACTATTCTATTACTCAAGTAGAGTAAACTTCAAAGAAAAAGTCAACAATGTTATGAATTTTTATCCAAATTTGATTCAAATCTTCTTAAATATATGCAAGTACATATAAATGTTCTTCTTCTTCTGAAACTAGCCTTTCTCTAAAAAAAATAATAAGTTAAAAAAAAACTAACCTTGTTAAAATATTTCCTTTCATTCCTTGCTGTATATATGTAGCAGCAATGCAAATATTTTATCAATTTGTTTCGTTTAAGGGGTTAAATGGGCTTACGTGTTTCAAAAAATCGAATAATTTTATTGTCTTATTAAACTCTAGAATATTGCCTTAAATTCTCAGGTTGATCCGCGTAATAGTTTCGGAAATACAGTTTGGAAAACTTATGCACTCGAGGCCAGCTACGCTAAGTGCACACCTTTAAACCCGTTTTATTTTTTCAAAATTGTGTTTTTGAAGTCGGTTGGCAAGAATTCTTGAGAACTACTACATAGATCTTCATAAAATTTTACATAGGTCTTTGAGATACAATTCATAAAGGCTTGCACGATGTTTTTTTTTCGATTACAGCCATTTAAAAAAAAAATCGCAAAACTTTCACTGAAATTTTAATTTTTTTTTTTGTAAAAGTGTCCGCCAAAAATTTAATTTTTACTTTTTTTTCTTTGTCCAAGTTCTAAGGTAAGATTTTAACTAAAGCAAGGGGTAAGGAGTTTTCCTGCCAACGCGAGCGCATCATTCTCCGGCGGGATCACCGAAAATGGAGTCGCGATGGTGAGTTTAAAATATTTGTTTCCAAAAATTTCAGAATTTCTTTGTTAATAGTGTATGTTTGTAACAATAAAAAATTCAAATAAAATATTTCATTTTTTATATGAGAAAAAATTTTGAAAAAGGGCTGTTTTTTACCCGAGGAAACCCATATAACATCTTAATTTTATAAAAAACGACAATCCTTCAAAAAATATTCCCACGATGTTTCGTCTAAAAATAATTTCAACCAAAAGTAGTTTAAAAATCGGAACTTTTACATCCGCATTACAGTTATACATACATCTTATCACTGAGTTTGAAAAAAATTTAAACAGATGGCAACGCTCCACAAAATCCTGTTCTAACTGCCAGCTTTTATTAGAAATTTTACTATTTTAATTTATTTTAATTAAAAAAACTGGAGCTCCTTTATTATATTACACTCATCTTAATAGAACCAACTTGCCTATATTTTTCATGCCACGTGCCACATAAAAACTTAAATCGCAATAAAAACTGCTAATTAAAATTCATCAATTTTATTTACCTACAGTTGTTTTCGAAACTTTAACGCAAAAACTGCAGCTTTCAACTAAGCCTCTTGGGTACAAATAAATACACATGTATGATAATTATGCAAACAAAACTCATACGCCATGGTGTACGCGAACATATTGACACGCACACATGTGGCGAATGCAGTTCAGCATTTCTTGCCATTGGCAAATAAATAATAGAAATTAATTAACGCTTTTAGCACTCTATTCACCACACATGAATTATTATCAAACAACAACAACAAAAGCTAAAACACAAATTTACAACTAGAAAGCATTATGGGAAACTAACACACGCAAAAAATGGAATTTATAGAGAAACTATGCCCTGCGGGAGTTTGTTGCATAATGAATTAGTAAATGAATGAATGACGGAATGAATGTTTTATATAAATGCAAAAACAAATTTAGATTTCAGTGGCGCTGGCAGTGTTTTGCATTTAAGTTGAGGTTAATGCATTAGGGGTGTGCTTAATTGCTCACAGATTTTTGTATGGCACATTGAGTTTGCCAGAAAGTTTGTAACATTAAATTTTCCATGAAGGTTTTCTCATTTGTCGAAACCATCGATATCGGATCACTATAGTGCATAGCTGCCATACAAACTGAACGATCGAGAATAAGTGCGTATATGGGAAACCTTTGTATTTAAAGAGATATCTTCATGAAATTTGGCATGGGTTATTGTCTAAAGCATTGATGCAATATCCGGAGAAATTGTTTAGATTGGATAACTATAGCATGTAGCTGCCATACAAACTGAACGATTGGAATTAAGTTCGTGTATGGAAAACTTTTGTATTTAACGAGATCTCTTCATGAAATTTGGCATTACTTATTATTTAGGACAACAAGGCAATATTTGAATAAAAATGTTTAAATCGGATCACTATAGCATATTACAATATAGCATATAGCTGCCGTACAAACTGATCTATCAAAACAAAACTATTTAAGGAAGCTTTTGAATTTGTGAAGCGTATTATAGCTTCGGTTCAACTAAATCTTCGAAAATATGAAAAACACATAAAACACCAACGAGCCTTAGCACTTAATAACCGAAATTTGAACATAAGAACAACGCTAATGCCTACGCATAAGCATACAACGTACTTAGAAATATTCCATGCACTAAGTTATTTCTGCATATTACATTTAAATCTGTTTATAATTCATTAAAAATTGTGAAAATAGTTTGTTGCTGTGCTGTGTGTGTGGAGACGCGGGTTCGCAATAACATAAAAACACATGCTTACAAATATAATGAGCGCTTTGGTCGCTGGTGTGGAAATTAACGCAAGCATATTGTAATAAGCAGTTATGCTGCATAAACGTTCACAAATGCATACATATGTATGTGTGGAATTGCGTTGCTATTAAAGGTTACCATATGTTTGGTTTTTGTGTGCTTAGCCAACATAATATTCAAAATTTCATTATTCACAACAATTTTTCCCACATTTTGTTCCATTTTTAATTGTTTTGCATCACTCATTTGTTTACTGTTATTAATATCAATATTCCCATCGAATTTATTTTGGTGCTTTTAACGGTATTTTTAGCACAATGCTCTGAATTTCAGAATAATATTTTTTTTTGTACTGTCATTATTTCAACGTGGTGCGAATTTTGTGAAATTTCGTGCAAAATATTTTGCATTTTCGGTCATTTTTGTGTTTTGTTACCAAATTATGTCAAGAGAAACTAAATATTTTGCTTTTTATTAATTTTGTAATTTTGTGTGTTTTCAGCTTAATTCTGTTGCAATAATAACATTGGTTGCGGCATTAATACTTAATAATTGTAGCTGATTTTAAAATTTAGCTGAAAATTTTATTTAAAGTAAATTAAAAATTTTTTTGGTTTATAATTTATGCACGAAAAATTGTAATTATTCTTGAACACAGTAATTCAACTAGCAGGCACAACCAAATCCTACAGAAGGTAAGTAAGAAAGTGGAATAGCAGTCTAACGACACACCTATGTATTTACAAGTAGGAATCCGTTTTCGAAACCGCCGGGACTAAAATCCTCTAGCTGTTATAACTCCTCATTGAACCACCCCGAGCTTCTTATGAAATATCATCAGGAAGCCCTAGACCTATAGTTGCGATTCGTTTCCTATATAGAGCCTTACAATTGCATGGAAGATGTTTAATAGTTTCCACCTCTTTTACATTCTGGCAGCTTCTACAATTGTTATTATATGGGGTTTCTCGTCTGCATACCTTCTGAAATTTAATATTCGACATGTGCGACCTATATTTCATTCATACCACATTGCTTACTTGTTGAACAAATTAGGGATTGCCCTCCACCAGAAGCATGGAATCGAATGCTTGTGGAGGTATATTGTAATCGTGCTCTATCAGAAGCAACATGCAAACGAAGAACGTAGAAAACCGCCAAAAAAGTTGTAAGGCCCCCAACTACAAGGAACATTGAATGAAGATGATACTTTGGATCATATTGGAAAGTTCCACAAGTGTAGAAAATGGTTGCCACATGAATTGAATGAAAGGCAAATGGAAAACCGAAAAAACACGTCTGAAATTTTACTTCAAAGACACGAGAGAAAATCAGTTTTGAATCGAATTGTAACTGGCGATGAAAAATGCATTTATTTAAGAAGATGGTATATCATGGCAATGGTCTGATACATGGAAGGCGACATTGTTATTTAATTTTGCTGAAAAACACAACCTTCCAGTCGATGACCTATTTGAGACCCATCTGTGTAGAACTCATTCCTGCGTCCTTAACCACTTGGCTCTATTTCCACTCTTCTCTGGAAAGCAAAACAACATTGGGGACCAGTTTTAAGTACAATTTTATCGAATTACGAATCAATCAAGCTTACCAATCTAAATGGGTTCTGCATGTGTCTTGTCCATACATATTAAATTTACTTAAACAGCTAGAACTTGATAACTTCAAACAATTTACTTTTGTTATTTTTTTTTTAATAATTCTATCTAAAACATAATTTTTTTGAAAACTTCAGACTTAACAGAGTCTAATGCTCGGTGTCACAGTCTATACTTATGTTGTGCTTAAGATACAACAGGAAAATAGTGTTTTACAGTTCATACTTAAGTCATGCTTAAGTACTGAAAATGGGAGACTTAAGCAGTTATTTGTGAAAAGAAGAATAATAAGAAATTATTTTTGATGAAAAAAATATGGAATCGGTTTGGGATTGCGACTTTGATAGTGACCCAGAATACGAGGACCTAAGGAATCTTATAATTTATGCCACGGAAAGTATGTTAAGTACTTTATGGATGACATTTGTAAAACATATGTTGCCATATACATATTATAATAAATAAAATTTTATAGAAATTAAGCATTGACTGTGAAACGCAAACGACTAATCAGTCTACAACAATAATTAACTAAGATGTCATTTGGGCACAAGTTAAGTATGGATTGTGAAATCGGACATAAGAGTTTTCATCACAAACATTTTTCTAATACCTAAAACTAATAGAGGTAAATATAGAGTTAAATATTTACATATATATAAATGATCAGTATAACGATCCATGTAAAGTTCCAAATGAATGGCTATCCGTCAAACCTTGCAAACGATAAATTGGCACCCAACGGAGGTTAGTATTGCTTGCGGGTTCAGAAAAATTAAGTTTCATATCGGGTATGAAACTGCATAGGACTCATTGTAAGAGTTAAAGAGTGGGGCGATCGCTCCCTTTAGTTGAAATTTCATATGTCAAGAACTATGCTAGGAATATCAAGCAAATTAATTGGAAACATTATTTCAACGTTCTTGCGTTACGTCGTGGAAATGGACGATATCGGATTACAACCGATCTTATTTCCCACATATCACAATTATTAATCCTTACACTACACACTATATAAATCATTAAAATAAAATAGTAACCTGATGATATACAATATCCCACCCAAATGAAATCCGGCCATAAATTTTCAAGTCTCCACCTACTGAATTTATTGACCCCAGTGCCTATGTCTGAATTTATGCTGAAAATTTTGACAAATTTAGA
Source organism: Bactrocera tryoni (assembly GCF_016617805.1). NCBI lineage: Eukaryota > Metazoa > Arthropoda > Insecta > Diptera > Tephritidae > Bactrocera > Bactrocera tryoni. The sequence goes on along the minus strand of NC_052501.1, from coordinate 13,129,164 downwards.
GGCATATATAGTAAATGAAAATGAAAGAGAATATTCTCTTGATAATAGTGCATCGAAGATTAGTGAAATCAGTTCAATAGTTCAATTTTTCCCACTACACATATTTTTCAAATTTCATTTTTCATTTCTGGTTGGCTTTATATCGTATGTACATATGGGAAACATTATAAAGTGATCCAAGTGCAGGTACATTTTATCATGAAAAGACTAACGCCTGAACAACGTATACAAATCGTTGAATTTTATTACGACAATTCCTGTTCTGTAAGGAATGTGTTTCGCGCGCTTCGCTCAACTTATAGCCAATAAAGTCGTCCTACTGAGCATACTATTCGCAACACCATCACTCATCTTGAGACCCAGCATTCATTATTGAATAATATTCGACGAAACAGACCACGCCCAGCCCAGCCGTTATCGCGGATATCCCATCAATCAATGGATTTATTGAGAGAACACTTCGGTGAGATAATTTCACGTTTTGGGCCGATCAATTGGCCACCAAGATTGTGTGAATCACACCGTTAGACTTTTTTTCTGTTGGAATATGTAAAGTCTAAAGTTTATGCGGACACTCCCGCTTCGATTCAAGCCTTATACACTGAGTTCTTGGAGCAAAACATCACGAGTGTCATTCACTAATTACACTAATTAACAATCGAAATGCTCGAACGAGTCATCGAAAATTAAACTCAAGGGAAAAACCATCTCAGACGTAGCCACGACCAGCATTTGAAAGAGATAATCTTTAAATAATATATGCCAAAGAATGTTCTTTCAAATGATAATAAACATTCCCCATTAAATTTGACGTTTCTTTACTTTTTCTTTAAACGAGTAGAAAAACTCGAAATAAATCACCTTCTATAAATGAGTTATGCTAAGAAAATTCAGAGAATATCTTTCCACGACACGAGTAATCGATTACCATTGTGTCGCCAATTATCGACTCAATATTTCTTCTACCACTTGCATATGTATATATCTAATATAGTGAGTACTTAAGCCCAACTTTTGACATAAGGTTATTCACAGTGTCCTTATGCAACCAATATTATAAATTTTCTCTCTTTAGTTGAGTCTATGTGTCATATATCTTGATACCACATATCTCAGTTAAATTAAGCAAGAATTTAACTACTAAAATTACTCTGCAAACACTTTGCTTTGCCTCACAATGTGTACATATATAAACTGCTTTCTCTAAATTCAACTCGATTTAATTTTATTTCCCTCTAAATGCACATTTACTCTCCAATGCAAGCAAGTGTGCAAATGCCAAATATATATGGCACTTCATTAATCTGCGCTTAAGTGGAAAAATGTTAAATACTCAGCTTGTCAAAAGTCACAAAATCTGGAACTGCGCATAGGTGCAACAACAAAAAGCACTTGTGCAACTACCTAAAACAAAAACACAAAAATTTCGATGCATATACATGCACATATATATATATATATATATATGTGTGTTAACAATTGCTAACAGTGTCTAGCGTAGCTACTGAGCAGATGAGCTGCGATTCACACATATACACTTATGCTATTAGTGGGCGGTAACTGCTGGTTCATGAGTGTGTCTCCACCTTTTTAACTTTTTGCTCCTAGTTTAACTCCAAATATCAGTGACATCAAAGACAAATTGCACGCAACACAATGACAAATTATTTCGCATTCACTACACACAGCCATTAATTTTCGCTTTATATAAGTACATGAGTGCCCACACCTGCCATCCCGCTTAGATACATACATACATACATACATATATGCTTAACTACAATGAGTTCACGGAGGTGCGTGTGTGTGCATTTGCAAGGTGATTGAGGTGATTTGTGGGCGTTACCATTGTGCATTTTCTAAAAGATTCCTATAGAAACAAATATATAATAAATGCACATAAATATACAGTTATATTTGTATGTGTCTCGTATAGTTTTGCAGGTGTGGATGTGCATGGCATATATAACCTCACTTTCTTTCACTCTCACTTCCACTATCCGCCCATTTGAAATTAACTGAAGACAATTTTGTTGAAATTAAGCGCAGACAGGAATTTATGCACTTTGGCGCTTTCGCTTCATTTATCACAGATTTTTGTTGGTGTGGGCGAGTGCATATGCAATAAATAAATTGTAGTCAGCGAAATAGCAAATAGTGAAGTGGAGATGGTATAAACTTTATTCAAATGTTTTTTGTGTGTGTGAATATTAAATTTACAATGAGGCTTATAATTAGCGCTGCCTTTAAAAAAATTGCGCTTAGTTCAATTATTGCTTGCAAATTTGCCTTCTAATTGATTATCACTCATACGCATCGGTGCCTATAAGATAAAGCATGTGTTTTTCAAACGCATTGTGAAAGTAGTTTCATTAATAAAAGGCTCATTGAAGCATATTGCAGTTTGAAGAACTTATTAAATTTAAACAATGTCGATTATTGTCTCGTTAAGTTAAGAGAAGCGAGAAAATTACAATTGTTTAAATTACAAGTTTTTAACTTAACCGATACATTGTTGACAACAAGCCAACAATCAAAGATAACGTTCTTTATATCAACAATAGGGTAAATTTGTATAACAGATGTCAAACACAATGTAAAGAGAAGCAAATAAAAATGTTTGAACCAAAAGTGACAATGAATTATAGTAACGGGCGATCCATTTAGAGGCTTCCTACTTCTTTAAAGAAAAAAACAGAAATCTCAAATTTAGGAATGTTTATTGTCATTCGAAAGAACGTTCTTTGGCATTTATTTTTTGAAGATTATCTCTTTCATCATTTCAGCAGTCAGCATTTTGACTGGTTACTGGCGAATGACACGCGTGATCTTTTGCTCTATGACCTGAATCGAAGCAAAATTATTCGCATAGACTTGAGACTTTACATATCCCTTCAGGAAGAAGTCAAACGATGTAATATCACACGATCTTGGTGGCCAATCGACCGGCCCGAAACGTGAAATTATCTGCTCACCGAAGTGTTTTCTCAATAAATCCATTGGATGATGTCGCCGAGATCACGAGCTTCACTTACAGGCAGCAAATAATCGGTTATCATAACGTTTTTGATGAAATTTGGACCGCTGATTCCACTCACCCACAAACCACACCGAACTGTTGCTTTTTTTTAACAGAATGGCAACTCTTGGATAACTTCAGATTGGTCTTTGTCCCAACTGCAGTAATTTTGCTTGTTTACGTAACCATTTAGACAGAAATGAGTTTCATAGCTAAGCAAAATTTGGCACGTAAACGTCGGATCTTCTTGGAACTTTTCAAGAGCTAATAGAGCAAAGCAATGTCACCTGAGACGGTCGAGTGACTTTAGTTCTTGCACAAGCTGTATATTGTACGCTTTCTCGACGTAAAATGCGCCAAGCCGTTCCATACATCAGTCCGCGGTGCTGCGTTCGGCGCCGAATCGACTCTCCACGGTCTTTGTATACAGTCTCAGGTACGGCTGTTATATTTTCTTCACTGCGTGCTGGAAGTGATCTATTCGATCGAATATTATACAATAATGAATGCTAGGTCTCAAAATGGGTGATGGTATTGCGAATAGTATGCTCAGTAGGCCGATTATGTTGACCATAAGTTGAGCGAAGGGGAGTAACACGTTCTTTTTAAGAGAATTTTCGTAATAAAGCGTAAGTCTTTCCATGATGAAATGCTAATCAATACTGAACAGAAATGACATGGCAGCTTGACACGACTCACGCACGATCTGTCACAAAAAAGCTATTGAATAAACTACCGCTATTTGGGTCACCCGTTATATATAAACCTCTTTTCATAGTGCTCGAGATTACAGGGTGGTAGTGATCTCCCTTGCACACCTTAGAACGGCGGTTTGTTGTGTTACCCAATAACTGCTATATAATAATTCATAAATCTCTTACATATAGACAAAGCGCTTTGAGCATATCACAAAATTTGTTGATTGCCAGTGTCACTTTTGGTTACGTCTCCTGCTTCGTCGAAGGTGTTATTTCAGCGTTAGACTAGCAAAGGCTGGACTATGGAGGAGAAAGTCTTCAAACAACTTTGACAATACTATATGTCCGTCAATATTTTTAGCCTTATCGCATGAATGCCTATTGTACAGAGTCCAATAAGAGCCGTTGCCATTATGACAAGATAAGTTTTGCTAAGGGCAAGTAAGTTAGAAAATCTCTTGCAATTTCCTTTTGTCTAAAAGAATCTTGCTGTCACATAGGAGCGGGTCGTCAACCAACATCCTAAGCGCACGCGAGGTCCATTGATTCCTCCAACCGACCCATCCGTGAAAAGTCTAAATCTTGACCTCCCGAACGCGGGACAGTCAAGAAGGAAGTTCTGGCTTGTTTCTACCGCATCTTCTTCCAAACAACTTCTGCAGTTGGCGTTCGGTTAGGTTCCCATTCTTACCGCATGTATGCCAATAAGGCAGTGGCCTGTTAAGAGCCCCACTACTAATGAGAGGCTAGCCTTACCGAGGGTAAAAAGATCGCTAGATCTCCTGCGATCTATATTGGGCCAAAACCCTTTCAAGCAGCAAATCTGCTGCTACCTTGATGGCTGCAACCTCAGCCTAGAAGACGCTGCAATAGTCGGGAAGTCTGAAACTTGAGTTGATAAAGAGCTCCCGACAGTAAACCACTCCACCAACCTTCCCTCCAAGCATTGGCCCATCCGTAAAGAAGCTTGCTGCCACTCTCCTCCATCGGCTTCTTCACACCCATATCTACCTCGTCGGTACATGGGCAAATTGTAGTAAATTCCAGGGAAAAATTTGGTTTATGGAAAGTATTCTATGAGATCCTTTAGAAATTTAAATTTTAAATTGGCAAAAAAGATCATTAACGCCATGGAGTGGGATCAGAACATATTAAGGAGCACAACTAGTGTAAACATATCCATATTTTAGTATTGCGATAGGTTATACCTTTTAAGTAAAGGTGAAATGATAGCGAATGTATTCACCAGCCTTGCAACCAACGGATGGATTAGCATAGACTGATTTTTATACTAACATATATTAATGATGAAGTTATGCAATGCCAAAGGCTTCATTTTCACACTTTTTGTATGAGAAGCTGATAAAAATATTTCTTAACGGTTACTCTTTATATTTTCGTCGTTTTATTATGAGATTCATGAAGATTTTGATCCTTCACTAAGAAAACTGTCGTATATATAGACTTTTGACGAAGACAAGCCTCATTGAATTCTAAAATGCATTTGGTGAACATGAAGTGTTCAACAAGGCTAATCTGAAGGCTCTTACCAATAAAACAGTGCTTTGTATATAATATTTTGCCAATCTTATGGAATATTCGTATTAACCAAACGCTTTAGCTTCAAAATAAAGTGCGTTTGTGGCGCCTTCTCATGACAAAACACCGAAATTTCGCCTTCCACAAGTACTCAAGTTCAATAATAATACATTTCCGAATTCCTAATGATGGCAAAAAGTCTAAATGCAACACAATTCGACACTCCAACGTGCTAAATGTAACATTAGCTGCAGCACAATAACAACAAAAAACTGAAACTAAAATAGCGGCAGAAATGTTGGTCATAAATATTCTAATGCGACCGCGCACTCGCTGAGGCTCGAAAAAAAGAACAGACAAAATAGAGAACAAGGCCGCCAGCAATGAATGTGGTTGTGGTTTGGGCTGCAGTGATGAGCATTTCACCGACACTGTTACCACAGCGTACCCCCCGTCCGACCCTGTAATGGCGGATGCGGATGTGTCTATTTGTAAATGTTTTCGCATTTGGATAATTCATGAGCGCCATTAGTTGCAATAATGGCCGAATCACGCCAACGGCAGCCTATCAACTCGCATACGGGTATACAATTACAAACATAGAGCAACAACTAACATAATGATGGGCGCTTTTTTGCTCTCTCCTCTACGCTATCTCATTGAGGAGGGTCGGTAGGAATTTTGATCGTTATGAAGGAAGTTAAATAAACACTTTTTGAAGTTTGATAAGAATAATTATAAGTTTTTTTACAGAGTTGCCACATAATTTTCAAAATGAATGGTAGGAAGAATTGGAAAATAATTGAAAAATCGTGATTCTGATTGATCAATTTGTACGGCAGCTATACCCAATAATGATTCGATCAGAACAATTTCTTCGTAGATTGTACCGTTATCTTTAAAAATTCTCTATGTCAAATTTTGTGGAGATATCTAGTCTAATACAAAATTTTTACATACAAGAGCCTGAGTTTGACCATTCAGTTTGTATGGCAGCTATATGCTAAGGTAATCCGAACTGAACTATTTCTTCGTGAAATATACCGTTATCTCTGACAATTCTCTATGTCAAATTTTGTAGAGATATTTTGTCTAATAAAAGTTTTTTCCACACTAAAACTTGATTTTGGCCGTTCAGTTTGTATGACAGCTATATGCTATAACAGTTCGATCTGAACAATTTCTACGCAGAATATACCGTTATATAAAGCAATAACTTATATCATAATTTGGTGAAGATCTCTTGTCTGATACAAAATTTTTCATACAAGAACTTGATTTCGACATGTCAGTTTGTATGGCAGCTATGAGCTATAGCAGTCCGATCTGAACAATTTCTTCGCAGTTTGTACCATTATGGTGAGTCACAACTTATGACAATTTTAGTGAAGATGTCTTGCCAAAAAAAAAGTTTTTCATATAAGAACTTGATTTTAACCATTGAGTTTGTATGACAATTATATGCTATAGTGGCTCAATATCGACGGTTCCGACCAATGAGCAACTCCTTGCTGAGAAAACAACGTGTGCAAAATTTCAAAACGATATCTGATAAAACTAGGCCCACAGGTGTCGTATATACAGGCAGAGTTCCAATGTGCTCAATTCCGACTGACCACCATTTCCTGCTGGGGCTTATAATTTTTCTCCAACCTCTTGCTATTTTGCAGCAACTTTGCCCATACATTGCCTAGTTTAAGGCGTTGCAGCGTATATGAGTTTTACAACTAACGTCATTATGTGGCTTTTCTATGAGTTACCACCAACCAAGTACGGGCGTGTGTGTGTGTATGCCACTAACTGTGCAAATGTTAACGCATACTTGCTACAATTATTTACAACTGTAATAAAACATGCCTTGCGTCCTCCCCGCACCCTTTTGCTTTACACAATTAAATAGCCTTGTTGCGTTCGGCGCTTTATGTGACTTTGTTGTAACAATGTAGTTTGTATAATTTGCTGTTGTTGTTGCGTTTGTTCTACGGCGTGCCGCATTTGGTCAGTTTGAATAAATTTAAATGAACAAACAAACACACACACGCACAAATGTTGTATACATAGACAGTTAATGGCTGTGAGCTTTTGAATTTGTTGTGGTTAACATGCTGAACAATAGCCGACCACGCCCACATTTTACAAGCCACCTGTGGCAACGCACGACCTCTCCTTTCTAGCTCCAGCTCAAACATCAAAATTGCTTGCTAGCTTCGCTTGTGTGTGTGTGTGTTTGTCCGGCAATTCTCCAACTTTTGCCATTACAAACGGTACTTTTTTGCTCGACATTATTGTTGCGGTCATAAATGCATTGCGGTCGTCTGCTTGCTACGTGTGTGTGCCTTTTCATATTTATTTGCGTTTGTGATTTTTGCAGCAAAACTCATTTAAATTAGGCGCACTTAAAATGATTTATTGGTGTGCAACGTACGTGCTTACAGCCGTTCGAGCTCTCTATGACCACGAACCTCAAACTGCGCATACAAAAACTATATTTATTTAGGTATGTATATACAGCATATACCTGACTGACTTTCTTGTTATTTGCTTTATGCCCTTCATCTTGCTGCTTCTTGCTCGATTTGTTTAATTTACAGCTTTAGCATTGCCTCTACGTCAGTTTAGATTCGGTTTTATGACCTGCTTTTGTGCTCCTAATCTCAACAAGTCTACATTTTCGAGAAATTCTGTTTACTTTTGGTAACAAATTTCGTATAATTTGTGTTTGACTTTTCGGCCCATGTAAGCTCGCTCATTTACTCTTACATCTATGGCTAATATTTATTGTGTGTGCAAATATTTAAGTTGAAATTCGCACTCAATTTCATTATTTCGCTTTTCCTTTTCAAATTCCAAATTATTGGAATATTTGATTTTCACTTCTGTATAGAGGCGTTAAATCCACTTCGAATACATATGTGAATAAAAGTATTTTGGATTTTAAATTTATTTGAATTTGGATTTATTACACATTTACATTTTGTTTATGATTTCACTCGAAACTCTGCTGTATTTGTATATATTGTAGTATATTTATGTATGTGGTCTACTAAAAACAAATCCAATATTTTTGCATTAAATTGAAGGTTTAATTTAGCATAGTTCATTTGAACCCATTGAAATCAAATATGCATCATTTTGTTAAATAACTGCAACCTTGTTTAAAGTGAATTTCATAATTCCACTCTCTTAGAAACCTTTGCGCCTTTTGTCAAAAAATCTGCATCAATTGATTTTCGTAAGCTTCCTTGAGGCGAATGTTTCACTAGCATAATCATTCCCTCCAGGCAGGCGTAGTAACTACTTTTGAACCAGAACCGAAATATACTGTAACTACGTTGATTTACCTTTTATATTTCGGAATTTAGCAGTTAGATGTAGATGTATTAGAAGCTCTTAACCAAGCTCGCGCAGCCTTTGGCAAGTCGCTAGCGATGTGCGCGGTTTGTCGGTTTTCTGATGGAATACTTTGGCTTAAAAATTACAATAACGGAATCCAGGAAACCCAAACTGGTTTATTGACAGGAGCATAACTACAATTCACATTTATCAAACAAAAACTATAACCTAGAGCGCATTTTCTCTATTTTTGACTTGTACTCAAACAATACTAAATCAAGGTATCACAAAACTGACTGCATTTTTTAGTACAAAATCGTATCTTTCTAACGCCATATGGCAGCATTACACAATACGAAATACAGATTACTAAAGTCATCTATTGGAAAAATAATTGGTTTTTAGCAGACCTTATATATGGCTTGTGTTCCAAACCTAAATATTAACCAATTTTGCGCCACTCTTTCACCATTGTCGATCTAATAGCGGTGATATGGCACATTCAACTTATCAGTCAAATACGGATAGTTTATCAGCATAGACAACCTTAAAAACTAGTCTAAGGGAAGTCGAATGAAGTCAAATCTGCCTACAAATTTTATTTGCTCATATAATTCCATATCAAATATTCAATATATTAGGAATTATTTAATCAAGTCATGCTTTCACAGGCTTTATGGTTTATTACTTCAATCCGCTGGAAACACTCCTCCATTAGATGATTTATATTGACTCGAGAAGCTAAAAAGTAATGTGATGAGACTATGAAGGAAATTCTATGTACAGTCGGTTACAATGTGGTCAATTGATTTAATGACGGGTGAATTGACTTCATTGATTTTATACATACAAGTATTTCATAGGCGATACTATTTCTTAGAAGCGTGAGTAAAGACTTAAAGCTAATCAAAAAGAGATTGGAATGGTAGGAACTGGTAAGGTGGCTGTATTTAAGTGCAGTATTCTGTATTCTTTTGTACATTTTATTTGATGAACCAAAAGTATTTCAACTTCGTTTGGACTAAATACTTAATAGGACTTTAGAGTGTAAGACTTTGAAAAATTCGAATTTTTACGACGGATGACAAATAATGCTGCATATCATTTAGAAATTACTTAAGAAATGAGTTTGTCGAATAAAATATTGGCTAAACAAAAAGGTAGCTTGATCAATGTTTTATGTAGTCAGAGCTAGGCAAAGCAATCATTGCTTAGGTTTAGAAATCAATTAACAAAGTTATAAGAGGATTCTGACTTAGAGAGATTGCATTCAGTTTTACAGGTATCAAAGAAAAATCCTATCTGAGCATCTCGTTCATGATTATTAGGCTATGAGGTAGCCTGTTCGACCAAAAATAACCGCTAATTATTGATTTTAAGCAATGGCTGGCAATTAGCTCAATCAACCGAGAAGACTGAAGCACTGATGAAGACTGATGCACCGAATCAAATCCCAAAGAACCGTTGTCAAAATTAAGACGTATAAATTTTGGCATTCACACGCATTAATTTTCAAACACTTTCTTGACAAGGATCACCGTTCATATTATTCGAATTTTTTATCAAAATAATCGTACTCCAATTGCAACCTTTTGTGCGCGATTTTACCTTTTTTTGGTCGTAATAATCGACCGCCTGTGCTCACTTTTCCTGGAAATGTTGAAAATTAAGAGCACACATTTTCTTTTCATATTGTTCAAGAGGCAATAAGTCAAAGAACCGCGCGAAGTAAAAAAAAAATGTCTTCAATCTTATCTGAGTAATGCGATGAATAAACAAAACTGACGATTCTGATGCGAAGAAAATCCACAAAGTATGCATAAACAACCATTTCATTCACCTAAATTGACCGTTTGGTGTGGTCTTTGGTCTCGTGAAATCATCGGTCCGTACTCCTTTCGAAATGAAGCTGGTGACACCGTTATTTTCAATAAGAAGCGGTATAGATCGATGATAACCAACTTTTTATGGTTGCAATTGGAAGAAGTTGTTATTGACAACACCCGGTTCCAACAAGACGGATGGAAAGTTTGGAGATTCGATTATTTTAAAATTGTGAAATTGTGACATTAAATGGCCTCAAAGAATTTGTTATTTAACACCATTGGACAACTAGTTTGTGGGGTTATTAGAAGTTATTGGTTTTAAGTACTAAATCAGACTCTCTTCACGCTTTAAAAGTAATATTGACCGTGCTATTCTTGACATACGAATTGATTTAGTGAAAAAAGTACTTGAAAATTGGATTCATCAAATTCGTTCCAGCAAAAGAAGTAGTGGATAATTATATCGATTGTACTTCCCATTAAGGGGTTACATGGGTTTACGGGTTTTCAAAAATCGATTTTTTTTTATTATCTTATTAAATTGTACAATACTTCTAAAATATTGTCGTAAACTCAAGTTGATCCGGGTAATAGTTTCGTAGATACAACCTTGAGAACTTGTGCAAAAAATTCTAATAAAATATTTCATTTATTATATGAGAAAAAAATTGTTGAAAAAATGCTGCTTTTTATCCGACGAAACCCATGTAACCCCTTATAAAAAAAACATTTGAATTTACTTAACAATTTGTGTATGTGTTTGGTTTTTTTTTTTTTGAAGGAAATCATATCACTTTAATGAAAAGCCCTATATAATGTTATTGGCACATTTGAATGACGAATTTGAGGATAATCGACCACATTTGAAAAAGAATACTACTTCCGCATTCATCATACTCACCAAATCTTACCTCTATGACCTTTTCCTTTTCTAAGAGTTTAATAAACTTTTCGTTAAAAGACAATTGAAGACACGATTGTACGAATTGCGGTACGAAATATATGACAACTAACTGTTGTATATTGAATTGGAGACAGCGTCACAACATTTTTTGGTAATGAAGCAGAAGAACATATGATTTTCGGTGTTTTTGTGGAACATTTCAGAACAACATATTTTTAACCAATCTAAACTGTTATTTTCTTTCCTACATTAACTCTTGTTATTCTTATACTTCTTCTTTTTTAGCAAAGACACCACTTACGCGGTTATGGCCGAGCTAGTTCATATTGCGTACTACAATATTGAATCACTCCTCCCCTTGTGCCATTCAACATACCGCATTACTGCTTTCTATAATCAGCTCCTTTTCAAAGAGTAGTGCAATTCACTCGCAATCTCATAATTAATCAAAGACTCTCCAGCAACTTGCATAACTACACTACTTAACATCACTATAACTGCCAGCAGTGTTCAAATAATCTTAAGTTTGCCAACTTAACGCAATAACTTTCATAATCTACAAGCAATTTAAAGCATAACTTGCAACGGTTTTTTGCGCGCAACTTGGAAGTACATAGTAAAAAAGAGCGAAGGAAAAATATTTTAATGGGTAATTAAACGAAATTGATTCGACGGATGCTGTGAAGTTGGAGCTGTTAGCGAAATTTAATGAAGTCTTAAGCGAAGTTTTGCCCCATTTAATGCGAAAATAACAGCCACACATAGCGTTAAGACGAGGCGTCTGGTAAATATATATACACAGTTACATAGGATTTTATACCCTGAACGGGCTAGATTAAGATTTCCACAAGGCTTTTAATAAACAGAAGAACTCGCCGATGGCCATATAAAGTATACCGCCGATATCGCCTGCTATGGCAGGCAAACTGACCGACTAAAATCAAATTAAAGATCTTTTTAAACCCTTTTATGCTATAAAAAAAGGCAGCTCTGAAGGGTATTAATGCTTAACGAATTTTCTTGTTCTTGCAAATATTAGCAAACGCTTGTCAGCTGACGAAAAAGTAGTTCAGTAATGTGTAAGCACTTGGCGCCGCCTACGCCCACAATGGCGGACCACCAGCGGACCACTCGATTTCCATTTACACACAGTTCTACCAACAGTAAGAAAAGCTGCTGAAGCCCAGCAAGTTACTAGTTGTAGCGTTTCACTAAGTGATGACATGTAGTTGTTGCTTTTGCGCTGCTACTTATTGTCACAGCTGGTGTCGCATCCAATTATTTGATAATTATGTGCTTCAATGAAGCGCATAAGAATAGGACAAGGCAAGCAGTGTGATGGACTCACAGAATGGTACACCTACAGACACACATACACATACATCTTAAAATCGTAGCATGGTCACATGAAGCGCGTCACTATTACATTGTTGTAGACTCCAAGAGGGTCGCTGGCGTAGATAGCCGCTGTGGCAAGTGGAATTAAAGACGAAAGTACAAGATGAATAGAAAATAGTAAGGACATTGAGGGGAAGTAAGTGGGAGAAGATAGTAGAGAAAACGGGTACTGTAATAGAAAGCACTTTACTCACTTATGCGCAGTGCACAAATTTCATTTGAAATTCTCAGATCCTGCTTGAGTCCACTTCATTTTAACAATTTTGCTGTTCCCTCAGTATCACACTTACTTCAGTGTTTCACTTTAATAATTTCAGCACTTTCCATTTTTTTTTTTTTAGAAGAAATGGTAGTCTTGTAAGGAAGTGGCTTGCCTCTGTACGCTTGTCAGATTCTAAAATGTGTCGTTTGCTATTTATGTGAGTTTAATAATTAAAAATTTACTTTTACTTTTTCATATTACTGACCAAAGATGAAAAGGAAAGTGGACAAATTTACTTGATTATTACTTATTCCATTCAATATTCAAAAAAGCAATAGAAATCTCATTCAAACGCAAAGAAATTGGGCTTCATTCGAATTGAAAGCAAGAAACGTTGCTGTTGAAAATGAAGTCGGTTTTGTTGTTGTCAGGGATTGTGACTGGTGATGAAAAATGTTTTCAATACGACAAGCATAAATGCAAAAAATTATATCTGAAACCTAGCAGACCAGCCAAATAAATGTCAAAGCTGAATGTACATGATGTCAAGGACTTGCATATGGTGAGATCAGCAGAGCCTGCTGTATTATGAGCTATTAAATCCAGGTGAGGATGGAGTTATGTGTAGAAGCTGACGCAAGTGAGGAAAAATCTCTGACCGCCATCCACTTGGATGACTAGGAACGATTCTTGTACATATGGCTCCGGACCAAGTATCCTCTTAGACCAAGTATCCTCTGGTTAGCCAAAAAACATCTGTGTGAAGGTGAGCTCAAGTGAGAAGGCGAACACTTCCTTCACAGGGTTGTGCGCTGGGCTTAGGACCCGCCACGTAGAAAACGCCCCAATGAAAAATTTTAAACAGCCTCGGGTGAGGGACCCTCTTTTATGACGACCATGGCAAACGAAATAAGGTTTGGGATTTAAGGGCATGCATCTGGAATATCCGGTCCCTTAATTAGGAAAGTGCCACTGACCAGCTGGTTGATGTCCTCGTCAAAGTAAAGGCTGACATCATCGCCGTTCAGGAAAATGTGATGGACGGGACCTTATAGGTTCTTGTGGCATTTACTATAGTGGGCATATAAAGAAGCGCAAATTCGGTGTGAAATTGGTAACAAAGACTACGTCGCCGAGTACTGGCATTCACACCGATGGATGAACATCTTGCCACAATCCGCATCACAGCGAAGTTATTCAACATATCGTTGATTTGCGCCTATGGCCCGAAGGAAAAGAAGGACGATGTGACCAAAGATGTCTTTTATGAGCACTTGGAGGCCACATCAGCTATCTGACAACTCATATTCAAAAGCAGACCCTCACATCTCTAATATAACAGCTGATTGATATTTGAGTTATTAAAGTGACGTTAGCGAGTTGTTGTCAAAATCGTTCAGAGCACATTTACGGCGTCAGAACATGATCAATTATTACACTCTCAATTCATAAGCCGATCCAAATACATCTTTGACATTTCAAGCGATGATAATTATGCCGTAAATATGAAGAAAACTTAATATTTTATAAATTTATTTATGTAGAGAAGATTTAAACTCTTTATAAATATGGTTCTCAGCGGATCGCTTCAATGGCGTTAGGATAAATGCTTCAACATGATATCCGACTATTTGAAGCTTGAAATTGAAATTCGTGAACTTGGCGACACTTGGTTTCAACAATATAGGACCATTGTCTACACATCGCAACAATCAATGGATTTATAGAGAGAACACTTCCGTGAGCAGATAATTTCACGTTTTAGGTCGGTCGATTGGCCACCAAGATCTTGTAGTATCACACCGTTAGACTTTTTCCGGTGGATATACGTAAAGTCTAAAGTTTATGCAGACAATCTGGCTTCGATTCAGGCCTTGAGCAAAACATTCCACGTGTCATTCGCCAGTTACCATTCGAAATGTTCGAATGAGTCATTAAAAATTGGACTGAACGGATGGGCCATTTGAAACGTAGCCGCGGCCATCATTTAAAAGAAATAATCTTTAAAAAATAAATGGCAAAGAATGTTCTTTCGTATGATAATTAACATTCTCCGAAACATATAAAATACCAACTCCCCAACAAAACCTAAATATTGACCATTCAACTTAAAATCGCCCGCTATTATAAAATATTACTGTGATCTTCTAGTTATTTCATATAAAAATTGATTGCCAAGAGCATTTAAAATTTCTGGAAAAGTGAAAGAATCAACTCAAAGAATCACTTACATAGTAAAAGGCTCTCGAAGCGAAAGGCATTCACAACACTGTGGTGAAAAAAAGTTGGAAAAGCGAAAATAAAAGCAAAACTAGAAAACAAAATAGAAGCGCTCTAAAAATAAAAGCAAAAAGCATATACGAATTTATATTTTATGAATTATTTCCGTCAAGAGCATTCACACTTTTTTCTGGTCTCTTTACTGCCCACTTCACTTTACGATAAAATTTTTCATTTTTTGCACTCAATTTTAAATACCATTTACAAAGTTCAGTTTGTAACCCACTCTCCGGCTTCACTTTCAATAGCAAAATATTTACTTTATGTTTACTGTTATTATGGAAACTTAAGAACGCTATGCATAAAGGATAAGTGTTAGTTGGAAAATATTTTTCTTATAATTCATTCGCATACAGAAACTTGTGCGGCGAAAGTATTTGATGGCGATTTGAGAGCAAGAGAGTTTCATTTTTTTTAATTGAAAAGCAGAATTTAAGCTGTGATCATAAAAAGAGGACAGGAAACTGAAAAGCGGAGGAGCCTTCTGTAAATATTAAGAGCACATGCTTAGAGAGAATATTTTTGAGATGTCTGCCCAACAATTTTTCAAGGTGGAAAAATATTCGAGTTTTACCCACTTTAATATATTTGTAGGTATATATAAGTTGACAAATGGCAATAAATTCCTATAAATTTTAAACTGAAATCAGCTTCACTCTTTCACTTTTTCTGCCTCAAATATTTATATTTTCAATATCAGCAAATTCTTTTCAAATGAGTCTGATCTACCATTCAAAAACTCATCCATAAATCAGCACATTTTATGCATTGTAAAACCCATCGCTTTGACACAAATTACATTTAAGCTGCTTTTCATTAGCTTTATCGCCATTGAGCTGTTACAAATTGCAAAATTGTTGAAATCACCGGCCACATTTTCGGCTTTGAACTTTCAAACTTTTAATCTTTTATGATGGCATCACTTTCAGCGACTACGCCTACATATACATTTAAAAAACTTTCCCATTAGTATTAGTGCCTCAATGTAGGCAATAGTGTGCTGCACACTGAAAGTGGAGGCGCAAAAATAAAAGATGTACCACACCCACACAAGTTTAAGACTTCTTGTCCAAGCACGCACCTTCTGTGCACAAACATATTTGTTTGTATTTTGGCTGTGCGCCGTCTAGCCTCCTTCATTGACTGCCGCAGGGTTATTATCTTTTGAACTTTACTACGTTTCATTAGCGCTGTTTGCTGTCAACTCAATTCAGCTTCAGTTTGGTCGTGCTTTAGTTCAATTTTTTGACAGTTTTTGACAATCATTAACGTCAGCTAAGTTTTGAGACTTAATTTTCTGGCTACTTTTTGCTTGCTTTTTGACACTGAAAACAATCAAGTTGTTTTACTTAGTTTAGCGGTGTTTTATTATTACTAAGATTAAGTTAATAAATATGCTTAAGTGAACGGGATTTTGAAATTTTCAAGGTATTAAAATAAAAGGTAATTTTGGAGTATAAATCATAAGGGTATTCAAAGATGTTAGATTTTGTAGATTTAAATATTATTGTCAGAAAATTATAAGTATAAAATTTTACACATTTTCGCTTCCAAGCTCAAACTGAAATATTTCGTTTACTTTAAACATTTTAATTTCAAAAAGTAACTTTAAAACGAGGTGGCAAGCTTCTTAGAAAAAAAATCTTAGACAACATATGTACATATTTATTAAACCTTTTGGTGTTATTTACAGAAATTTTTGAAATTTTTTAAATTTATTTTAATAAAAACAGCAAAAAAATGTGGCACTTTTTCGAGGGATAAGCTCCTACATTATATTTCTTAAGCTACCTTTGGACTCAAATTGTAATATTTCGTTTATTTTAATATTTTTATTTTAATAAATAAGTTTAAAAAAATGTGGCAACCTTTTTAGAAAAAAATCTCATACAATATATTTATTAACCTCTTTTGTGGCCTTTATAGAAAAACTTTTAATTTTTTTAAATTTAATTAAATTGAAAAAGTAAAAAAGGTGGCAACCCTTCGGAAAAAAATTTCGTACATTATAATTCGTAAACTACTTTGGTACTCAAGTTGCAATACTTCGGTTATTTTAAAAAATTTAATTTTAATAAATAAGGTTGTAAAGAGGTGGCAACCTTTTTATAAAAAACTCTTAACAAAATATATTTACTAAGCTTTTTTGTGGTATTTACAAAATAAAATGTAATTTAATAAAAAAAGTAAAAAAGGGTGGCAACACTTTGAGAAATAATCTCCTACATTATATTTGTTAAACTGCTTTGGTACTGAAATTGCAATATTTCGCTAATTTTAAAAATTTTATTTGCAATAAATAAATCTTAATTTAATAAAATTAGGTGCCAATCATAATATTTATTAAGTTCTTATATCATTCTCAAAACAATGTTTACATTTTTTTAGAAATCTGATTTAGTAAAAACAGGTGGCAAGGCTTCATACAAATAGTTTTCACATCGCTCCCTTTTAATTCTCTTTAGTTTGCTAGTTATTTTGTAGCTATATGTTTTTAGCTAAATTTTCTGGGAATAATATTTTACAACAGGTACATAAGTATGTATGTACATACATACATACATATGTACATACATCTTCATAATACCATATTTTACCTTTTGAAAATTCTTTAGTTTTCTAACTGTATTGTATTGTTTTTTTGTACTATCAACTATGTTTTTTGTCACTAATATCGTAAGAATAATATCGTTGTATAGAAAAAATTTAAACAGGTGGCAACTTTTTGAAAAAAATTTCTAAATTTTCTAAAAACTGTTCAGAAAATAATAAACTTTTCTCATTAGTTCGTTAAAATTATATTTTTCATCAGGCGGCAACCTTCTTATTAATTTTCTTAACTGAGCGTGTAAAAATGTCTTCGAAAACCTATATAAGATCTATTGGAAACTTTTAACTAAAATATTATAGCTTTTTCAGAACTATGGAGTAAGTTTTTTTATACAGTGTTGCCACTCAATTTTTTATATAATATTATATAATTTAAAATATTTTACTATTGTCATATGTATGTAACTAACCTTTGGAAAAATTATTTTTAATCCCAAACCAACAACAAAAAAGTGTTTCCTAAATTGTTCTTGCAACACAATTCTGAAAACTAACCTCAGTCTATTTTCTTCACACACTTTACTGCCTTTCGCACACCCGCTTGCAATTGCATTCCTGCCAATTTATTGTCTGCTAGCGCTGATTAGCCCCAGCAACAGCGCGATTACCCCAACCCTTCGTGGCACAATGGTCGCCGCTCTGCATTCTGTTCGTTGAGTGGCTCGTTTCATTTCATTTCATTCTATTCTATTCTCTATATTGTTTACATAAAATCACCGCAAAATTCTTTGCTGCCAACTATTTGCTACGCGCCGCAATGTCACGCACATACACACACATACGCGTTCAGAGTTGTAAATAGTAAGCGCAGAAATGGACTTACATATACAAAAAGAGGGGTCTGCAGTGAATTAGTGAAATATCCCACACACACATACACGCATTGGTAATAGAGGAAAATAAACGAAGCGATGTGAAGTGAAAATACACACACAAACATATTTTACTCGCACAGCGGAACTAACGAGTCCCTTCGTCCCATTTCACTCGCTCTTTGGAGTTGAAAGGAGAGTTGCGCCTGTTAGTATGCTACAAGGAATGAAATGTGTAAACAATGTGTTAGGGCAGCACACAGTAAACACAAGAAAGGTGAACTGGAAATGCAGAAAAAAGATGGAGAATAGAAAGAACGCAGAATTTGTGCGGCACACAAACAAACACACATATATATATGTGAAATAAAAATAACACAGTATGGCAACGCAAACTTTGCACTCATATCTACACTTAATTCTGCAAATGCAAGCGCGATGGTTGTATACATATGTATCTATAACATTGTTGTCAACTACAATGAAATAAACGTCAATTGACCACACAATGTCACTGTGTTGTCATTTTTTATTATTTGCTTGTATTTACTTGCAGTTTTTTTCAACAAATGCAGAAAAGATTTCTCTTTTGTTGCAGTTTCTATTTGAAGTTTCATTTTTTACTTTTTGCGCTGCGAAGGAAGATATTACATATTATTGGACAGAAAAGATGCCAAATTAAGTAAAGCACACGTTTTTCAAAATTTTTGTTAAAAAATTAAACAAATTTTATAATATTTTTCTACTCGAAACAATGAGTTAGAGCCAATGAGTTAAAGCTAGTCTTTTATTTTCGAACATTGAAAGATTATTATTTTATTTGAGCTACACAATATAATACATACTTAAAAAATATAAAATTTAATATGATGTTGCCACCTTTACCTTAGTTTAAAAATATTATTACAAGAGGAAATTAATTAAATTATTATGTTTAAATCTTCAGAAATTAATATTATGAAAAAAGTATATTCAGACAACAGCTTAATTTATATGAGAGTTGCCACTTTAGAAAATTTTAAAATATAATTAAATTATATAAAATTTCTCAATAGGGTTATGTGAAAATATTATTTGTATATAGAGTTACCACTCATTAAATAAATGGGAGATGGTAAATTGAACAATAGTTTGAAATTAAACGAGAAATAAAGAAAATAGATTAGAGTTTTTTGAATAAGTATTTTATATAAAGCTTCTGGGTGGCAACAATGTTCGAGAAAAAAATCAGATTTTGGGATTTTTAAAATTTACTTTAAGCTAAGAATTTATTATATACATATATCATTTATGACACAGAAATACTATTTTATATAAATTTAACAGGTGGCAACTCTCCGAGAATTTTTTTTTTTTATAAATTTTGGTATAATTATTATATTATTACTGTTCAACAACAAAATAATTTTTTTGTCTAACAGGGCTGCCACCTAGTAGGCATGTAAAATCAAAACTTTGGTTAGAAGTAATTTTACATTAGAGTTGCTTTTAAGTAATGTTTTTTTGTTTCTTTTTAAAATAAGTATTTTATTATACATATGTACATACATATGTACATATGTATGTATGTATGTATATAAAATTTATGAGTGGCAACCATGTTAGAGAAAAAAATCAGATTTACTTTAAACTAAGTATTTATTATATACATATGTATGTACATACATCATTTATGACACGGAAATGCTATTTTATATAAAATTAACAGGTGGCAACTCTGTGAAAAATTTTATTTTATAATTTTGGGTGTAATTAATATATTATTACTGTTCCACCATAAAATAATTTTTTTGACCAACAGAGCTGCCAAATAAAAAAAAAGTTATAAACAATTTGTTGTAATAAAAATGTATAATAAAAAATGGCGGTATTCGAATGAGTTTATAAATTAAAAATACATATTTTCTAATACTAAAACTCACACGGTAAATTTTTCTTCCAAACGTCCTAAAAAATCTAGCGAAACTTTCGAAGTGGCGTTATCATTTATAGTTACACAAATCTTTCAGACTTTACCACTGACTTCAATTTTACTAAAAATTTTTAAAAAAATCGTTGACTACACACTAAGCTGAGCTTACTTCAGCTATTTCGTTATAAAATTTCCAGCAGCAGCTCAAAGTGAACCTACTCTTCTTGAGGCCACAGCAAAAAAACGTTACGAAAACGTTTGTGGAGAATGAGGTGAGCGAAAGCAAAGCAACATTGTGCAGTTATGTGCAATACCTGACTGCAACAATACGTACAACAATCATAGCAAGAATGCGGCAAGAACAAAAAGTCTACGCATTATCTCATACAAATAGTAGTTTAGGGGTAACTGTGAAACTTCAAAAGAAAAATACTCAAGCGAGCTGAACATTTTAAAGAATCTAGTCACGTGCGCAGACTATTGCAGCCAACCATTTAGTCGTGCATAGCTGTAGACTTGCAATCGTCCCGCATATACACATTGTTACTGCCACACCTACAAGTGAAACTAACTAAACGTTTTGTCTATCTCAGGCTACCCTTATATGTATATGCCGGCGTCTGAACACACGAGCGTTGTTTGTCTAAGTCTCAACGCTTTTTCTTGCTTACTTGTCTGCCGCTCTGGCTGTCACGTCTATTAGACACCACAGTATCGCGTGCTTAGTAATTGTTTAACCCTTTTTTATACCCTGTACGGTGTTATGAAGTTTGAAATACTCGATTTAAGTAGTTACATCCCTCCACCTGTCTATATATACGCGAACTAGTCTATCAGTTTTTGAGATATTGATCTGAAATTTTGCACACATAGTTTTCTCTCCATAAAGCTGGTCATTTGTCGAAATTGCCCATATCGGGCCACTATGGCATATAGCTGCCATACAAACTGAATGATCCCAATTATGTTCGTGTATGGGAAACTTTTTTACTTGAAGAGATGCCTTCACCAAATTTGGCAAAAATAATTTTCCAAAAGAGCGTTATAATCTCCGAACTTATTATTTGAATCGGTCAACTATAGCATATAGCAGTCATACAAACTGCATAATCCAAATTACGTCTTTGTATGGAAAACTTTTTTACTTGAAAATATATCCTCACAAAATTTCGTACAGATTGTTTTCCAAAGTAGCGCTACGAGTTCCGAAGAAATTGTTTAGATCGGACGAATATAGCATATAGCTGCCATACAAACTATACAATCCAAATCAAGTAATTGTATGGAAACTTTTTTTATTTTGTGAAGGTTATTATATTTTTAAGATACCAAAATCAACGTTTTCTCTTATCTTTACTAACTATTTATGTATATATAAACGTAGAAATATATGCGTAAATGTGTGTGTGTGTGTTTCAGAGCACACGTCTCGCTTTCTTTTGCCAAATCCTAAAAATCATCACTCCATGCTTTTTAAACCCTTTCAACTTCGACATTGACTGCATAAAAAGCAAGTAATTTGTTGGTTTTGTTGTTGCAGTTGTTTTTAGCGGCTTGCTATTGTTCTTGCTGTTAGTTCGTGCATTCGCCGCCACTTGATTTCATTTTTCATGCGACCCTCGGGCATTTTCGCTGGCGCAAAGCTATCTACATTTCTATTATTGTACATAAACACACATACGCAAACGCACAGACTTATATACATACATATATTGTATATTTTCTAGCATATTCGCAACTTTGCACTCACCAAGTTTAACAAAACGGAAACGGATACGCTAACGAACTTCAGCTGAATCTGCCACTTGAACTTCTTCCGCTCGCACGCACCCTTCGCGCGCATGAAAACAGTTATTTTTGTTTGTTGTTGTTGTCATTCTCAGCATCGCATTCGACACTACATATACAGTTACTCAATATCCCTTACTATGTTGCCGTTCGTGCTTGTCGTCAGCACATCATTAGACAAGCGGCGCGTCTGCACTTCACTGTCAGATCAGCTCACTTGGCTACGCAGCTCCTTTTCACACAAACACACACACACATATAAACATACAATCACAAAAGCACACTCTTGTTTCTTCATACTCTACACTTCACTTAGCTAAGTTCCACTCCGCACTTGACGTTCACCGTAGTTTGGCAAATCTTACTTATGCTTACGCCGCTTCTGCTTCCTCTCAACATCCCTCAAATGTGCCTCAGCAAACATTTCTCTCGAGCTATTCATTTGTATGATTATTTCTCTGTTATTAGTCTAATATTTGGTTTTCTTATTGCTGTTGTTGTTGCTACGTTACAACTGAAGTTTGCGCTCCATTTTTGTTTTTGCGTTTTTGTTGTTTTTATATGTTTTTACGTGTGCGCATAGATTTCAAAACGTCTCAAGTATTTGCAGTTTTGCCACTTTTTCAACAGTTATTCGTTCATATTTTGTTGTTGTTTTTGCATTTCTCAAGTCCTTCGCCACACGCTCAACATTGAACAATACAAATATGCAGTGGCGTTATTTACCTAACTACCGTTACAGCCAAATATTTGTTTATTTATAAATGCTTATGTAACTGTTTGTTGGTATGTGTCGGCTATGGCTGTGTATGTATGTGTGTGTTTATGTGCAAACTGACTTCTTCGCCTGTGTGTACTTATCAATACTCCACACACATTTATATGTGTATGTGTGTGTGTATTCGGCCCTTGAATTTGTATAGCATCGTGTATTGTGTACTCGCTTGTGTTTGCCGACATGGCGTATGAGTTATTTGAGTTGGCTGCCGGCAGGAATTCGAGGTCATTACTGTGGAGTTTTCTTTTTTGTACTTGTTTTTGCTGTGCAAATAAAGTTGTGTAAAGTTGAAACATGTATTTGCTTTTCAAAAATGTCAAGAAGCAAAAGAAATGATCTGTTCGTCAATGAACTTCACTAACACATACATACCAACTCTGCATATAAATGTAGTCATACTTCAATGTGCTGAAAAGTAATTCACACCTGCTGATATGTCTGTGGTATATGCTTATAACGATTTGTAAATGTAAATAAAACAGTTTTTAATGGAAAAATGTATACAAAAGCAATTTGTACCGGTTTGCACCTGCCAAAGAAAAATTATAAAATAATCAAAATTCGAATTTTGGTACTTTTTGGTGCTTCCATCTAACAGTATTAAACGTAATAAAGTTAAAATTTCATTTCACCGTAATTTTAGTTTAATTTTTAAGCATTTTTTGCCGATTTTTCATATTAAAATATTGCATGTGAGTTGACTAACTCGAGTTTAAAGTTATGTGTTTATGAGTATTAACCAATTTTGCTCAACGCAAATACTATAAGAACTCTTACCAACAGTGTGAAAATGGATGAAATCGAATGATAACCCAGCTCACTTCCCATGTAACAGTACGGTTAAAAACTACTAAAAGCATGGTAAATCAATATTTAATTACGCCAGAGACATTAAATTTTACCTCCAAGATGCTATGAAAGGGCTGGATTATGGACGTGGCACCGTCCAGGGGACTTTATCCTGGCTATACGGCAAATATTTGAGTTATCTAAATGAAAATTATGTATTTTTTATTCATAACTATGCATATTTGTGCCTAAAATAGATACAATTGGGCGAAAACTTTTTTGGCTGCAGCAATAGCTTATTATCAATTTCTAACACTTTGGATCATTTCACAACTTGATATCGACATTGTAGTCATTCCCCTGTTCTACAAGATCTTGTGTTTTCTTGCTGGAAACTCTCCTCTTTTTCTTCCGAGTAGAATGGACATATTTTACTGATAGGCCTTTTGAATGGTTGCCACTCTCTTTTCATTTTCCCAGGTCAATAACCCCTTTATTTACATTTTATGAGGTCAATGACCTCTGGTTTATATTTATCCAAGTATACAACTTTTGTTAACATTTGGGGTCACTAACTCCTTTTGTTTACATTTAGTGAGGTCAATGAATTTTCGTTTACATTTAGCCAAGTTCACAACCTATGATTACACTTAGCTACATCAACCACCTTTGTTTATATTTGGGTTTATTGACCCTATTGTTTATATTTTATGTGGTCAAATACGTTTTTGTTTACGTTTAGCCAAGTTTACAACCTTTGTTTACATTTGGGGTCATTGATCCTATTGCTTACATTTTGAGGGGTCAAAAACTGCTTTGTTAACATTTTATAAGACAAAAAACTGCTTTGCTTACTTTTTATGTGGTCAAAGACTACTTTGTTAATTGTTCAAATTGGACTACTATAGCATATAGTTGTCGTATAGTTGTCGTACAAACTGACTATGAGCTATATTGGCTGATCTGAATAATTTCTTCGGAGATTGCACTGCTGCCATTGACAATAACATATGCTAAATTTCGAGAAGATATATCGTCAAATATAAAAGTTTTCTTTACGATCTTTTACTATCGTTCAGTTTGTATGGCCACTACATGTTTTGGTGGACAGACAGACAAACTTGGCTCAACAAGTTGATAATTTATACTAAGCTTAATCCCGATATTTCCTTTGGTGTTTGAAGGTCCGGTGATATGGATCACGGAATGGTGAGCGATGCCATGGGTCACGTACTATTTGTATACCGGCTACCGAACGAACGGACAGTCATCCGGATTACAACTAATCTCGTCAACTTGATCATTTATATACACATAACCTTATATCTATCTCGATTACGCTTAAGTGATGCAAACAGCCGTTACATAGGTGATAATTACTATTTTTTTTTCAAATGATGCATTTTTAAATTGAAATCACCCTTAAGATGCCCTTTATTAGAGCTGGATACCGTCAAAATAACTGCCCTCCACATAGGAAAGTATCCGATATCCTTCCTCTTCATTTCATAATGCTATATGCACAAAATTTAAATTTGAAGATAGCCGCCTGTGTAATGTTTTAAAATAAAAAAAAAATTGCTCGAACTTATAAATTAACAAAACGCTTCGTAGCCAATATAAATTTGCTCCGAAATGTTTTAGTCTTGACCTCCTTTGTTAACCAAAACTGAACTCACTGTTAATGAATTCAATGCTAGTATCGCCGATCTGCTATCTTGGTGGATAGTCACTTCTCTGAAGAAGGCTGCACTCCGGAGCCGTAAATCTACTGCTACCTTAATGACTACAAGCTTAGCTTGGAATACAATGCAATAATCAAGAAGACTGAAGCTGGAGTTGATAGAGAGCTTCTGACCGTAAACTCTTCTAGAAGAAAGAAGCTCACTGCCAACCAAAGATGAGCAGAGAAGGAGCCGCCGGAGTTCGGTTTAGCGACTCTGTGATCTAAGTGATCCGGTATGAAGTCAAAGTGTGTGAAAATTTCAGGTGTTCTTTTATGAACCTAGATTCTCTGAGTCGGTTAGTAACTTTCGCAGCTATACACCCGCCGACGATGTCTACAGACACTGTTTTAAGTGCCATCGTCAGAGTGGACCTTAGTGTATTATACATGCTGATGAGCGCCTCTCGTATAACGCTCATTTTAGAATGATTTCCACCTATTGGAAATTTTTTATTGAAATAAATTGATTAAGTGGACGAAATACTGCAATACTGTAATACGGTTACTAAAGTACAGTTGAATATATTTTTTGAGAACTGTTGCCAAACGTCAAAAAAAAGTCTACAAATATTTCTGTATAAAAATTTTCTTTGTAATGCTTTTAATAATTATTTATTTCCATGAAAATACGAGCAAAACTAATATATTTCCTTGAATGCTGAAAAGAGCGAAAAATATATTTTTCAGGTAACTATGTATTATAATTACAGTGAAATGAATGTTAAAATACAACAAAAATGCAGTTAGGATTATTTTCGTAATATATAACATCACATTTTATTATATAACATCACAGTTTATTTAGATAAAATATTTGATAAAATTTGTAAATTATCTGAAAAAACTCCAAATATTTAAAGAGCAACAAAGTCTTCTACTAAATTTCAAATAATTTCAATGCAAAGCAAAATATTCTTTTTATGAGCTAAATAAACCCCGACACACGCACCCACATAGCCAAATAGAGTCAGATAAAAGGGCAGACATTTTGTTATTTGCTACAAGTACGTGCCAATCGCACAGCACAACACACATGCACATCAAAAGCAGTGAAAAAGCAGAAGAAATTGTGGCATATTATATATGTTTGTACCATATACATATCTGTTATCATATCTGGTATATATACGGTATATTTGCAACAAAGTAAATGCATATATATGCCTGCACACGCATATGCATGCGCAAGTGAGTATTAGCAGGTGTAAAATTTCGAAAGATTTCCAATGCCCAGCCGGTCGTAATTCCTCGGGCGTTTAGCTAACTGTCTGGTGCCACACACCCGCACCGACCGACCAGCAACGCTACAAGAGTGCTCGCAAAAACGAAATAAATATGGTTATTGTAACTAAACAAGTAGACAGTTAACTGCATGTGCGTGTGCACGCTTATGTGTGTGTGTGTGTGTGTGTGAGAGTACTGCAACCTGTGCTTGCAGCTTAGAAAGCAGAACTGCGCTTTTATCTTTTGCTTCGTGAGTGCGTATCAGTTGGATCTGCTGCCTTTTACTACAAGTAACAAGCATTTTGTTGTTGTTTTTGCTGTTTCTGATGTTTCTTTTTCAACTCGAATCGTTAGCACTCATAACTGAAGCATATTGTGCTTTATATCCTTTGAGGGCCCCACGCACACACAGTCCAAAGCTGCGACATTGCACTGGCTGTCTGTCTGTCGGTCTATCAGTTGTTTTCGATTTTTTTTCTAATTTTTTTTTGGGAGAGAGCAACAAAATTGTAAAAGCAGAGAAATGAAAAAACCAAAAGCAAATCGTACGTGAGCAGATTTTATGTATGATTTTGCACACACGCACATAAAGGAACCGCACACACACACATATACCTTCATTTGAAGTGTATATTTCGTATTTTGTTTTTTGGAATTTCGTTTTGCTTACTTCCATTTTAACAGTTGTAAGTGTTTCTGCTTTGCGAAACAATTCAAGGATTTTGCATAAATCCCGTGTTGAAGGCAACAGCGACAACGGAATTAGAAAGAAAGTTATGCAAGCGGCGTAGGTGCACCAATACACATACCAACGGACATCCACACACTCGAACACTCAAACACTCCTGGAAGAGTAAACCCCTTACAAATACACCTGGACTCTCCTGTAGCAGAAAAAGGAATACAGAATGCAATGCGAGCAAAAATAACATGAAATAGAAATACAGTTACTCGGGAAAAATCATGTTTTCCAGCTTGGCAAGCACACAGCTCATGAAATAGAACACTTTTACATGGACATGAAGCCTGCTACAACGACAAGTAGCCAATTGCAGTTACAGAACTTTTCATGTAACGGCGTATTTGTCTTGCAACAATGTCATGCAACATGATCTTGCAACGCACCTTCATGATGTAATCTGCTCGAAAGGAAGTAGGTTATTTGAAGTTTTCTTGATTTTGAATTAAATGCAAAACAAGAAAAAAACGTTACCTTCGATTGCACCGCAGCTATAATACCCTAAACAAGTGCATTTATTATAGCATTAAAGTTCTTTAACTAGATTTTGAATGATCAGTTTATATGGCAGCTTTAGGCTATAGTACTTCGATCGGAATATTATATTAGTGTTGATGTAAGAACTCTTTTGCATAATCTTTTTCGCAAAATTTTGCGAAGATTAGTTGCCAAATAAAACAAAGACTTGAAGTTGACCAGTCAATTTTGTATGGCAGCTATATCGTATAAAAGGTCCGATATCGGCGTTTCCAACAAATGAGCAGCTACTATGTAAGAAAAGCAAGTTTGTGAATTTTCTGCTTGATACCTCAAAAACTAAGGTACGAGTTCACGTATATACAGACCGGCATAGCTAAATCGATTCGGCTTGTCACGCTGATTTTAAGGTATATCATAAATATACTTTTTTGGGTCTCCAACACATCTTTTGGATGTTAAAAACCATTATTTAGTAAGTAGTGAGTAACTAGTACCACATGTAACTAGTTCATAATGGGAAAAAACTTCGTAAAATTATTTTATTGATTTATTTCAAAGATCGTCTTGAAGCAGTCGAAAAATTGAGGTTCTTACAATCCTGTTATATAGTAAATAGTGAGTAACTAGTACCACATGTAACTAGTTCATAATGGGAAAAAACTTTGTAAAATTATTTTATTGAATTATTTCAAAGATCGTCTTGAAGCAGTCGAAAAATTGAGGTTCTTACAATCCTGTTATTTAGTAAGTAGTTAGTAACTAGTACTAGATGTAACTAGTTCTTAATGGGAAAACTCAATGGAAAATACTTTTATTGAATTATTTTAAAGATCGTCTTGAAGAAGCCGAAAAATTGAGGTTCTTACAATCTTTGCATCCTTCTATAAAGATCCTCGTTAGTTTCTTAAACAGATGTCGATGTACTACAGCACTTCAAAAATGCTATAGAAGTAATGTTCGAGGTAAAAAAAAAAGAAAAACCGTATTGTCTTAAAAACTTCAATATTTTATTAACCCCTGAAGACTTTTGTTTATGTTTACATACTAGTATGGATATATGAAGCTTCGGTTGTGTTAAACATGGCATACTTTCCTTATCACTTATTTTTCATATGGAGTCCTAGTGCCGTAACCGGCACCGCCGCACTTCGGCTTGAAGTCATAATCGAATTGAGTATTATGTTTCCACAACAATCTATCATAAGTTGACGACTTCTCAGTGCTATGCTAATATTCAAAAGCTCACCGGCTTCCGGAGGATACTTAGAACAAAATTTTTGAAAGTTAATCTTCGAGTTATTTTGTAGCATAAAATACTTGTCAAAAGACTTGAGCTTGAATCATGAGATCAAAAATTTCTTTCTCAACTATCATTACCAGATAGCTTGATAGTATTTAAATATATCAAGAGTATAAGTAATTCTTATAACTAATTACTTGAAATCATGATAGTTTATCGAACAATAGGAACTTCTTGCAAATATATTTATTCCTTTTGTAGGGGAACTTAAAAACTCATATTGAAATATTCGGAAACACATAAAGTTTTTTGACTAACCCAGCCAGCATATTTATATATTCCCGTAAATGCTGTTATACATATTTTCTACACACACACATACCGCCCACGCCTTCAATATCCATTTTGAGCGAAGTGCTCTTGCTTGTTAAGCTGCCTGTCGCGCTTAGTTACAACGATTTTGGAAATTGAAAACAATTTGCTCGGGTTATACATGTGTTCCTGTCATGCTTCGCTTTGCACTTCTCCTTCTTTTACTCCTTTTTGTTCCATTGGGACAAACTGTGCTACTCAGGACATTGAGTGTCGTGTTCTTTTTAGAGTTTTTTCGTGTCGGCATGAAACGGTTGACGATATTGCTTTACGCACGTCTGAATCACTTAAATGCAAAGAATATTGAGAAAAATATATATTTTTTAGATTTCTTACAATTTTCACTTTACAATTTGGATCTTAGGAATCACATTTAGTTTTCTAACGGCTTTCAAAGTCAAGAAATATGTGATAATGCACTTGATAACCGTTACCAGTATCTGACTTGATTTGCCTACAAATTTACACGAAATTTATAATCACAGTGACTCCCCATCATCGCAGTGGTAAAAATAGCCTTTAAGGGGTTAGATGGCGCAACAGCAAATCATCCCACCTTTCGAAGGCATTTTTAGGCCAAGTTTAGAACTATTTTTGTAGTTCTGTTTAATACATTCGACTGTAAATAAAAAGTATGTTCAATAACAGGCTCATGAAAAGACAAGATCTTTGACGTCCATGTGAAAGCACAAAAGCTCCACTCGTGTCATATGAAAGCACAAAAGCTCTACTCGTGTACATGTGAAAGCACAAAAGCTTTTTACGTTCACTCTAAGCTCAGGTTATGAATATACCTGTACCCTGGTAAGTACCATTGAGATGAATCAATTTTCATATTTTTTGAGCTACTTTTGACTGGCTCAACTACATGAGACGGTTCACCGAAAATTGCACAATATCCAGTATGAGGTCTAGGGAGTCTTATGTGCTCACTAAGATAAATATCTATGGTCGGTCGCAGTCCGATGTATAGTATGGAAGGGTAAATAACTTCCCTGATCTATCAAAAGATTTACCAACTTTTACTAAATTCAGTTTGGAACGTCTTAACTCTCACTTTTCTTGCCAAATAGAGAAATAATCAATATTGCCATTGTTCGGATTATACGATTTGAGATGAGATTATATATGATATATCTACATACTGTATTTTCTAAAATTATGGCCGCATAAAGAGCAGTTCAGTTTTAACCATTAACCATTTATGAAATTGAAATGCCACTCATTTTACTGAAATGGTTTGCCGTAATGTTTCAAAAATACTAGTAAAGGGTTATTCATTCGGAGGTTCCCTACTTTTTTTAGAGAAAAAGCACAGATACTCAAATTTAATACGGAATAATAAACATTATCACTCGAAAGAACATTCTTATTTTTTGAAGAATATCTTTTTCAAACGTTGGCCGCGGCTATGCCTCAGATGGTCCATCCGTTGAATTCAATTTTCGATGACTCGTTCGATCATTTCAACTGGAAACTAGTGAATGACAAGCGTGATATTTTGCTCCATGGCCTGCATTGAAGCGGCATTGACCATAGACTTTAGACTTTACTTATCCTCACAGGAAAAAGTCCAACGGTGTGCTATCACATGATCTTGCCGGCCTATCGACTGTCCCAAGACGTGAAATTATCTACTCACCGAAGTGTTCTCTTTATAAAATCATTGACTAATGCGATGATTGGCGCCGAGGTCACAAGCTCCAACTTCGGGCATCAAATAGTCGGTTATCATGGCACATTAACGGCGGTATTTGACGGTTACGTTCTCACCCGCCCACAAAATACACCAAACCATTGTTTGTCTGGATGAAATGGCAGCTCTTGAATCTCTTCAGGTTCTTCTTTGTCCAAAATACTGCAATGTTGCTTAGCGCTGAACAAAATGTGACTCGAAAACATCAGATCTTCTTGGAACTTTTTAAGAGCCATAGAGCAAAGCGATGTCGCTTAGGAAGCTCGAATGGCTTCTTGCACAAGCTGTATTTTGTAGACTTCTAGTACACGATCTCGACGTAAAATGCGCCAAGTCCTTCAAGACGTCAGTCCGAGTTGCTGTGAACGATCCACGATCTTCGTGTACACTCTCAGCTATGTTTTCTCCCCTTCCTATAATGAATGCTGGGTCTCAAGATGACTGATGGTGTTGCGAACAGTATGCTAGGCCGATTATGTTGACCATAAGTTCAGTGATGAATGTGAATTTTCGCAATAAAGTTGAACGATTTGTAAACGTTGTTCAGGCATAAGTTTTTCCATGATGAAATGCCAAACAATACTGAACAAAAATAACATAAAAGCTTGACACGCCTAACGCGTGATCTGTCAAAAGAAGGGTATTGAAATAAGTACCTCTACTTGAATCACCCTTTATATTTGTACATTATAAACATTTTGTCACTTAAAATATGAGCTTTACACATGAGATGTTTAATTATAGCAAAAATCAAGTTCGAATTTTGAATAAATGCTTCAAGCACGCTTCACAGCCAAAATTCCGCTAGAATTGATAAGCATTTAAATATGATAAGAGCTTATAATATGTACATATATGCTCGAATATTAGGTTGGTATAGTTTTTCGGTTTCAAGGCACGACGATTAGAGAGGCGGTAGGTGCGAGATCGCTCCAGTATTTTGCTTGTCTAAGACGATGATTTCTAGAGAATTTAACATCGCGTGCTGGTTAAAAAAGGAACCACCCTAATGGGTTTCTAAATTTGCACTCCAATATCGTCTGCTCTTGAATTATTTTATACTTCTAAATATTTAGTAGTGAAATGTGTTGACTCTGATCGTTGAAATGTCGCGCTAAAGAAAAAGTAAAAAATATGTTCGACAAAACGCTTTCCGCATGTAAGTGCCTAAAATACAGAATTTAAAATTTAAAGTATCAAAGAAAGCAAAAAATTGCTATTTACAGGCTTTACACTCTGGCTCTTATGCAGTGCAAAGCTAGCTCCGGCCTTAGCCGCCACTACAACGGCCAGCAGTGCCAACGCCACCGATTTAATGCATTTGCTGTTGGCACACATACTGGCCGAGGCGGATGCAACAAGGAATTTTGTGATTGCACCACAGGAAATGCTGGAATTGTACCTGCAACTGCATGGCACGGACAAAGAAATCGCCACTGCAGCCGCCACACAGCACGGTGCCACAAGCAATGATGTCACCAGCGCCAATGACAGCGGCATGCAGGAGTTCGAAGAGTTCTTCCACATCACAGGCAGTCCGATTCTGGTGAACAACACGCTATATGCCGATGTCTACAATGCACAAAGGTTCACACGGAAATTGAAAAATCTGCAATTTGTGCTGCACGACGAGAGTGACGAAGAGGAGAGCGAGGAGCATAACAAAAGCTCGGACAACACCAGCATTGAAGATGGCGGCGACAAAGGCCGCAAAATCGATAATAATGATGCGGCACTGGCAAGTAACAGCCAGACGCCTAACAGCAGTAACAAGCACAACAAAAACAAGCACAATAGTAACAACAACAGAGACCTAGAGAGCAGCAAACGCAACGAACTAATCAATGTAGTGCGCATAAATTCACGCTGGGCGCACAACTTCCAAAAGCGCGACACACACAAGCGCCAATTCTACATGCCACAAACGCACACACACGCCTACCTAAACGCCATGCGCAAAGACGACATCTTCCTTTATGGCGAATTGCCGCAATTGAATGCCAGCGCCTTGGAGCTGTCCTTGCAGCGGCAGCAATTGAAAATGCTCATCATATTGCCGCAAGCAAAGCATGGCTTGCCACAACTGCTGCGGCGTCTAAGTGCCAATGTGACATTGCTCGATGACTTGTGTGGCCTGCCAGGCGACACGGAGGACTCAGGCGATGCGCAGCAGCAGCAGCAACAGCGGGCGGCTACAACAGGCGCTGCAGACCACCTACGCGGCCGTTTGGAGTCGACTTTGGTGCGCGTTTTCTTGCCACAATTTAAATTCTCACAACGCACTAACTTGGACGGCGCTTTTAAGCAGGTTAGTACCACACAACAACACAAGCAACACCAGCTTCTTGTATATGCTTGTGGTGTTTGTGTTGTACTGGGGCTATTGTGCAATCACATACATTTTGAGAGCTTCGATTAATTTCAGCTACTAAATGCCACAGCAAATGTGGATCTACATTGGCCCAGCGCCTGGCAGGTGACACAGGAGGCACATTTCGCCGTTAGTGAGGACGGCATCGGTGAGCTGGAGGAATCGAGTAAGCAATGAATTTCAATTTAATTACCTGAAACATTGATTGAATGCATGCATGAACCGTTTTATGTCTGACACGGGCGTATTTGTAAGCTTAATTTGTGTACTCTCATTTGTAGTGGTATTGTTCTGGAACGCCTTTTCGTCGTTGCGCTCTAAGCCATTGATGTTCTGTGTCGATCATCCGTTCTTCTTCATCGTATACAATCGCAGGGGCATACAGTTGTTGGGACATTTGGCACAACTGCACGAATGATGTAACGTGGCTGCAGTGTGTCGCGAGTTCAGTGAATATTTACTACTTACTACATAACGTATGTATTATATTTACATATGCACGTGGTGGGTAGTAAATAAATTACCTTTTATATAAAAGCAATAAAAATTGCTTGTAAATAATAAGTTTGTAATTTTTTTACTACAATGTCATCTAAATCAGCGATTTTGTTATAAAATTAAAAAAAAGCAGGAAAAAATGTGTTTTCGTTTGCACTATAGCTATAACACCCTTGGAAAATGAAAAAGTCTTCCATACAAGAACTTGATTTTGCTATAATTGTTCGATCTAAAGAATTTGTCCGGAGATGATACCGTTGCCTTGGTTACTAATTCATACCAAATTTCTTGAGGATATCTTGTTAAATAAAATCTTTTTTAATACAAGAATTTGATTTTGATAGGCCAGTTTGTATGGCAGCTATATGCTATAGCGGTCCGATCCAAACAATTTGTTCGGATATTGTAGCGATCTTTTAGGCTATATTATGTGCCGAATTTCACAAATATATCTTGCCAATTAAAAAGTATTCTAAGCAAGGACTTGAGTTTGATCGCTCAGTTTATACCGCAGCTATATGATCTAATAATCCGATCTAAACAATTTCTTCATATGTTACAGCTTTGGTTTGAGTGGTAATCCATGCGAAATTTAAAGAAGATATACATACGTATTGTCAAATAAAAAAGTTTTCCTTACAAGAACTTTAATTTCATCGTTCGTTTTGTATGGCAGCTATATCCTACAGTGGTCCGATAACGGCAGTTCCGAAAAATGAGCAGCTCCTTTGGAGAAAATAGGAAAATTAGAAAGAATGGCATGGACATTTCCAAATCAGTACTTCAAAAACTGAGTGACTTAGCTCGGCACACTGATAATTCATATGATATATACTTTATAGGGTATCCGACGTTTCCTTCTGGGAGTTACAAACTTCATAGCAATGAAAATTTGCTAAATCAACAGTCTCTACTCAGCTTATTAAAACCTTCGACTATAATTCTGACTTTACACTAATTTTTTTTGAATATACAAATGTTCGAAAAGTTTTCCGGACTGCTTCAGAATTGTTCAAAGTCTTTATTGACCTTTGACTTCATAATGAAATATATGTAACCTTAAAACTTTGACCACCATTTCATAAACAACAAAAATGAAATATGTCTATAAACGCTTAAACGTATTCGAAAATCAAATTTTCATAATAATAATAATAATGCTAATGGTTCTCAACGTAGATGTCGTTTTTATCGACAGAAAACTTTGAAAAGCATTTATTTCACTAGACCGCTTTAGATAGTGAAAGCGAAAATGAAAAATTATCGAGGTTTCAGAACGGTTTTGAGATAAAAAGTTATGTTTAAGGATCAATAGAAATAAATCTATTATTTTTGCATTGAAATAAAGACTCTTATTAGGTCAAAAAATGCTTCGTTTGATTACTTGTTGCCATTTTGAAGGTGTTGTCATAATCTGAAATCTGAAACCCCCGACCCTATTGGCAAAAAAACCTGACACATACGAATTTCTGAACTTTGCTTGAGGCGTTAGCAGTGAGCGATAAAAGGTAGCAATCACTTGGTGTCAGCTCCGGAATATAAGATGGCTGCAAAGGAACCTTCCCACTAATCTTTCGAAGCTTCTAGCGAATCTCTATGAAACACAATTTCTCTCTATTGACGTTTCTGAGCGATTGCTTTCTTCAAACAGTTCAACAGTCAACTTTACAACTGCGAATTAAGAGTTTGGTCTAGGGCAGCAGCTCAGAAAAATGATTCTCTACCAATTTCACCAAAGACTTAATAAAACCTTCCTGATGTCAATTCTAGCTAAGGCGTCTTTTGCGCCGACTCACCGCTATTCGACCACAATCGTTTTCTCATGACATTAACTCAGTGGCACCAATGTATCGATATACGACGGTATACGATATACGATATAGGCAGAAGCGACAAAACTAAAAGTTCACGCGATTAGCTGTTACAGTATCAGGACCGTGAACACTATTCACATTTTCAACCGTTTGGCTTCCGTTTTCGCGTTTATTGAAGAAAAGCTATAAAATATGGCACATTTTCTCATAGCTGGTCTCCATCTTTGACGCATACTGAAGCCATGCTGAGTCAAGCGTTCACTAAACTGTCTCTGGAAAAGTTTCTAGTTCGAATTTGTTCTGTTTGTTCGATTATAAAGGCCAAGATCATAAATTTTATACCGACCTTGGAATAAGATCACTTGAAAGCATAAACAAAAAACCGAATAAGATTTATTTCCTGCGAACCGCAGTTTAGTACATATATTTTACTTCACTAAGCTATTTATCCACACAAAAACGGATAGAAGTTATATTTAAAATTTGTGGTAATGCCCATCTCCGAGATATAATGGTAATGACTCTAGCAAAACTATGTACGTACATCATTAACTCCCAACACTATTTGAGCAGCGTTATTTATTATTTATAGAAAGCATATACATGCGCCAATACGAGTGCACATTTACAATGAAAATACTTGAAATAAAGTAAAAGATTAAAACTCAAAAAATTTAAACCACAAGCTCGACTTTGCGTTTGCTGATGTGAGCGCATTGCTGGAGCTCTCTACAGGAAGAAACACAGCAATCCAAGCAAACAGCAGCTAAACAGCAAGAATTCAACACACGCAATAACAACAACAATGCCATTTTACTGTCATCCTACGTCAACATGAAAATCTCAGCAGAAATCGCAGCTTGACAGCAATGGGCGACAGCCAATTCATTTCATACCTCTCACTCATACAAATACCAAATATTTATGCTTTTTCACATTGCCCATATACATATGTACATATATAATATAAACTATATATTTGTATATGTGCACATATTGCATTAACTACACCACCGCAAAAAATAACAGCACCTATTTGCAAACCCCTCACATAATATTATATGTTTGTTTGCTTTTGTGGTTGTGTGTGGGTGCAGAAGTATTTTGCTGTCATTGGACGCCTTTGAAAAGGTTTCGTACGTCATAAATGTGTGACACGTTGACTTTTCTCGAGCTGCTGCGACAGCTACGTACATACTATATGTACTGATATTAAGGGGCACAGTAGGAAAAATATGCTGGTGGGTTTCTCATAAGGGGCAAATCGCTTTATTGACATAGTCATCTGTTGACTTGAGAACAAATACCCTATGGCATTCGAACATCTTCGTGAAAATAGAGTACTTCAAGAAGATTTGATCAAAATTGATCCAGACTACTTCAGTTAAACTGCGAAAACGTAATCAATAAATTATCTTTACCCAGCTTCGTACAACCTACTTTTATGTTCGTGAAGTTTTAACGAAAAGTTGAATAAGCAGTGCTTAAAAATCGTCGTGTTTGAATCAAGGAGATAGCATAGGATCCCAGCTTCTCTTATGGATTAACTAAACAAATTTTGGTTAATGTTTTGGATATGAAGCGTGCCAATGCTACACTTGAATCAAAAGACCTAAATCTTTTGCAAAACCGACATGAGTTGTGCTCGCAAAAGAGATGCTAGACTTAGCTGAGGTTTCTACATTCATCAAACTCATCATTACTGGTGACTTGAAGTGGGTTTATGAATATATCATCGAAACTTTCCAACAATCTAGGGAATGTCGCTCCAAAAATGGAGCCAAGCCGAAAAACCCAAAATTCACTAAAAGCACTGAAGGCCGTGCCAGCCGAGGCTTATATAAAGATGAAGACTATGACTCACCGATGTAAACGGGCTTAGATCTCCGAAATAGTAGGTTAAACTCCTACTTATCCAGAAAATACTCTGACATATCAAATATCTTTCCAGCGTGCAATGAATTCCCTCATGACACTGGCCACCTCTTTGCATGCCCTACTAACCCTACTCATCTGACACTCTTCCCCTTTGGTCCGACCCCGTCGAAACATCACGTTTTCTGGACCTACTGTTGGATGACGTGGATCTTATCTAATACTTACGCACCGCACGGGGATTAGGTACCACAAGGTTAAGCGTTGGCTTGTATTGACTCAGAATCCTATTTAGAAGCCAATATTAAATTTTTGTAATATTTTTGTGAGTGAACCTTGAACCGAATATATGTATGGGTTACTTTCAGTAACTCTGTAAATTTGTTTTCCTACAGGGTCGCTTCACAAAGCAGATGGTATTCGTTCTTTTCCTATACTTTCTTTTTATCAGAAATCTATGTGGGTTCATCCATAGCTGTTATTGAGGGCGCGTAAGCATATGTGGCACGCTAGTGTGGCAAATGTAATTTGCATTGTCATCAAAGCTTACAACAAAATTCAAGCTCATGGGAGTAGCTTGCGAAAATCTGAGAAAAAATAATTTTACAAGTGAAAGAAAAATATGCGTTCACCAAGAAAGCACCAGGATTCGCAATTCACCATATGGCGTTTGACGTTTTGTAAATAAGTAGTGTTCTGAGTACATATACATATGTAGGTACGGAGGGGTGCTCATATGCATACATGCTCCTAGTTTTAGTCCACATACTTGCACCACAGAATAATGAGTTTGCACTTATGTTGCGAGTGGTTAAAAGTTCTACACCTAAAATAAACAAGAATTGTGGTAAAAAACAAAAACTTATATAAATACGGTATATGGATAAAACTGGGGTGAATATCTTTACTTTAATTTACTATTTGTTCTTCTAATTTTTTTTATTTTTAATTTTTTTTAACTATAAAAATTTCTTTTTGTTGACTTTAGTTTATGTAATCTTTAAGAACATTTACTTTATGCTTTTTCAACTTTGCTTAGTTATATCAACGTTTAAATTTAATTTCAAAGCATATCACAAGGCGCAAAATAAAAGAGACTCCATTCCTGCTCATAAAATCTGCACTCGTTTTTTATGAATGTCATACACTAAATAGCACAAACGTATGTTTTATTCAAAATTCTCTCACAGCGCATTCCACCAGCTATAAAATAAATAATTTACTAACGGTAAATAATAAATCTTTCAGTAAGTCGCACGTTTTCGACAAATTCACGCAAGCATTGCACGTGCTTTTCACTTAACTTCCGACTAATGAAAGCCGGAAGTCAATAAAAATGCTGCCAGAGAAGCGAAGGGGCAACAGCAGCAGATAAAATACTATAAAAAAGAAAAATAAAGGTGAGAGAAAGAAGCATGACGGCAAAGAAATGCACAACAAAGTGAAAACCAAATCACCAAAAGTTGGAAATAGCTTCCTTTGTACAGTATTGTATATATATCTGCATGCGGCGCTGCTCTAACGCTCAAGCAGTCGTCGACAGCCATTGACTGCCGAACCAAATTTAGTGTCTTTGAGTGGAAAAATAATCGCCTTTCACTTCACACAAATCTTTAGCAACTACACAAGTGCTTGCGCACACATACACAAGCCCACATATATCGAAGCAAAGCCAAATTGATTTTCTTTAACCTTCACCTTCATCACGAAATTCAGTTTGGTTCATTCAATCTTAGCCTTTAAGCGCACTGAAGTGGCGCTGGGTAAGTGTCGTGGCAGCAAGGCATCAGTAAAGCATTTAAGTGGCGAAATTGTTGAAGTGACAGAGCGAGCGAGCACCTTGAATGCCAAAGTGAACAGTCGACACTTGTCGAATTTTTACCATATTCTGTATGTATGTGTGTAAGCGCAGGTGCACTTCAGACGGGCAACTCTACTCTTTGCTTCCTTTATCTCTTCAAAGCCATGCCCATTTTTTCCTTGCATTCGCTCCGTCATCCTCCACACCTAAGCTTTGAGCTATCTGGTCTGTACTTATGCTAAATACTATTTCACTAATGTGCACTCTTTTGATAATGATCACCACACATATACCTCACTCACATAGACTCAGCGTCTACTTGCACTTACTAAGTCGCCCAAGCGACGTCAATATAGTGAGGTTAAGTGCGAATAGCGCTTGCAACGATTGAAATGGTTGTCGGTTTGTGCGCTTATTGGTTGTTATAGACATCATTAGGATGCGCTTAATGATGTACTTCCTTTGATGGCAATGACAACACTGGCAATAACAACAAAAACAGCATGGCGACTAGTAGCAACAGCAGCAATAATAATCGTATTCGCGTAAGTCTGTGCTTAAGCTGGGCTATTAATACTAGGATAGGACGGAAGTGCGAAAATGTACGCACCAACAACAGCACATAGCGGAAGTAACGTAAAGCGGGTTAAGATTATAGCGCTGATTTTCAGTTTCCACTTTGCAAGTGATACTGGATGCTAATGCGTTGTTAAGCAAAACTACTTAAGGGTTGAATGGGAACATTTATGCGAAGAACGAACCTTTGCAAAAGTGAAAATGTTGAATATTTTTTTCGGTTATCATGATTAAATGTGAAGACTAAGTGAACAATTTGCTCTGCTAGAAAACTTTATGACGAACTAAGTGATAATTTAGTAGTAAAAGCTGAGCAATAGTGAGGTGATCAGTTCTTTCATTTATCCTTTGAAACACATTCTTATAGCTTTGTAAAGCTCAAAAACTAAATAAAGTAGAATGTAGAAAATTTAAAAAGGACATCGAAAAAGTAATTTCCGAACCAGGTGAGAATACAAAAACTTTCCATTTGCCTCAGTACTTTACGACGTCACTCGAGTTGTACATCCGAAGGGCAAACAGGTTTCCATGCGCTTTGTCCTTTAATTGGATGCGTTGACGCTCTTACATCCTTTGCACACCCATGGATCTAGAATCGAAGAGGCATCGTCTTCCATGCGTGCGACATGACCTAATAAGCGCATTCGCAGGATTTTTATGCGTTTAACTATATCCATGTCCGCCACCAACTATTTCTTACTCCAAAGACCTTGACGTAGAGCTCATATAGTTCGTGGTACTATCTTTTTCGGCACTCATC
Organism: Bactrocera tryoni; assembly: GCF_016617805.1. NCBI lineage: Eukaryota > Metazoa > Arthropoda > Insecta > Diptera > Tephritidae > Bactrocera > Bactrocera tryoni. Next base: position 13,088,104 of record NC_052501.1, on the reverse strand, counting down.
ATTCACGCGGACGACTCCGAAGATCTTGCGGAGCTCTCTCTGATGCTCCAAATGCTTTCTCATCTCGATGCGCCATCGTCCATGTTTCTGCACCGTATAATAAGAATTTTTCGAAAAGTGGGCGTGACCCCGCCCTCTAAAAAGTTTAAGGAATCGTTTCGAAAAATCCCTGATTTTTGCAATTTTTTAGTGTTGGAATTAACTAAATAAATACTCTCATGACGAATGCAAAATAATTTTTTTATGCTTATTTAGTGGGTATATAATAATTAAATAAATTGTTGAAATGACACTTAAAAAAAACGTTCTGTACGATGTCCACGATTGCAGTCGCAATTTTTGTCTAAAACAAAAATTTCAAAAAGATTATTAATCTATAGGAAAGGCGCTATCGCGCTATAGAAGCTTTTTTTGTTTTGTTTTTTTTTTTTTTGAAATTTGACAAAATGGCGGCGGTTTTAAGAAAAAGTATCGAATTTTTCCCTTTTCTCCGACAGTTTTTCGTAGAAAAAATTGGAAGATTTAAAAAAAAAATAAAAGCTTCCATTGGGCGATAGTGAAAGACGTTCAAAATATCCTCTCCAAAATGGAACTAGAAACACCATTCTGAGAAAAACGCGTTTAAAGATTGGAGTCGCTATGTTCCCCACTCTGTTCCTTTTCTACAAGAAACGCCGTAGCTACTGTAATATTTTGAATTTCGATTTCAAAATTTGAGAGAATGTTTATTACAGTATATACTATCCGATAATGCAGCAAAAAATTCACACTGAGACGATCCCTTAATGTAAATATTTCCTAAACCACTTAAGCTACAACAACCAAATTTGTTGAGCACAAATCTTAAAAAAACTTCTACCGGCTGTCTAAAAATGGATGAAATCGCTCACTCCCCCTTATAATGGTACTGTTAAAAACTACTAAAAGCGTGATAAATCAATAACTAAAAACTCCAGAGGCATTAAATTTTAGCACCGAGATGGTATGAGAGAGCCTTATGGGAGCTGGAGTAATAATTGAAAATTCCACTTGATCCGTTCAGTTTCCAGTACACAAATCAAGAAGCAATTACAAAATATAACGGAATAGAACTTTGATAATTGATTTCGAATAGGGTCTTTAGTGTGTGCCACCTTGTGACCAAAAATTGTTTAAGTCTAATAAAAACTGTTCAAGTCCCTATGTACCAAATATTTAGACCCCAGTATCTATAGTTGACTTTTGATGGCAAATGTGGGTCAATGTGTGATATATGTACATATATGTATAACTGAAATTAAGGGATAATCCTTATCTTATAATGGTATGACTGCATGTCAAAAAGGGGTGAATCGGATCAATACTTCCCTCAGCCCCCATATACCTAATATTATATAAAGAGTTTTGAACTTCCATGTGACTTTATGCTGGATATATTGACAAGCATGTGAGTTATCCCAATGTGTATCTTTGTGCCCAAAATGGATAAATCTAACCAATACTAGGATTTTCGAAACTCAGGCTGAACTTACTTCATATGATTGGTGATGGTATTTGAAGTACCTTAATGAAACCCAAGGAATATTTTTTACTATGTGGTAAGATAATTGTTAGTAGATAAAATCGGGTCCCCTAACTCCCGTATATTAAATATAATGGTTTTCGTTTTTTCTAACAAATCTTATTTTTAATATGCTGATCAATGAGTTAAAGTATATAGAGTTAATAAAATTACTTAGATTCCGATCTTCTTGTTGACGTTATACATCTTAAGGCATTGGCTTTGATTCTCACAAGTTGTAATAGTATAAAATGTTCGGTTACACCCGAACTTAGCCCTTCTTTACGTGTATTAATAATCCTTTATATTCGTCGAGGCTAGTAGATATATAGATCTTTAAAGAATTTCAGAGAATTGGCTGCAATAATTTTTCATATCGTAGTCTAACGCAAGGTTTGTTCCATCCACAAGAATATTATTCGATACCAAATTAACTCGAATAGTCCTTGAGCCATATTTCCCAATAGAAAGTATATCATAGGCATAGAATAATGCTCAATATAAAGCTTTACCACCAATAGGAAGAGTTCTTATATAAATGCAAAAACAAGAAAAAACGTTATCTTCAGCTGCATCGAAGCTAATATATCCTTCACAGGTGCATTTCTTTTAGTAACTATGTGTTCAGTTTGTATGGAAGCTATATGCTATAGTAATACGATCCGAAAAATTTTTCCTGAGATTACATTGTTGCCTTAGAAAATAATCTATACCCAATTTCGTGAATATATCTTGTCAAATGCAAAAGTTTTCCATACCAGCATTTGATTCCGATCTTTCAGTTTGTATGGCAGCTATATGTTATAGTAGTCCGATATCGGCAGTTCCGACAAATGAGCAGCTTCTTGAAGAGAAAATGACGGTTGCAAAATTTCAAAACTATATCTTAAAAACTGAGGGACTAGTTCGTATATATACTGACAGACGGACGTACAGATGGACAGACGGACCGACAGACAGACGGACGTGGCTAAATCGACTCAGCTCAACATACTGATCATTTATATATACACTTTATAGGGTCTCCGACGCTTCCTTCTGGGTGTTACAAACTTCGTGACAAACTTAATATACCCTGTTCAGGGTATAACAAGAAACGAACATTAACTTCGGTTGCAACGGCATTTTTCGAACTTTTTCTTCGAAGGCTGAACCATTGTCTTAGACAACATCCCATCTATCCTCTTAGAAAATAAATTACATTTTATACTAAAGAACTAGCTGTATCAATTACACAGTAAAAGAAAATCAATTATCACAAAACTAAAACTTTAGCAAATTGAAAGGTTTGACTTAAAAATTGCTTCAAGCGGTCAGCTGCCAAGCAAAACTTCGTAGCTTCAGCACCAGAAGTCCTCCTCAAGTCAATGCAAAGTGTGGCTTAAATTTTTTCAAATTATTGAAGTACGCAGAGTTTTGCGCGAAATAACAGCGGATAGAAGAAACCGCCGAGAAGATTGGCAGCAAAGGAGGCGAACTATAACCGCTAGTCGGTGCAGTTCACTGAATTGATGAAATTTATGTACTGGAAATAAGCGGACGTCCATCTGCATCGGCAATGGCATCAACAACTACTAGCCAACAGTGCGCGAGTACGAAAGACAGCTGCAACAACAACAACAATAACAGTAGCAACGGTCAGAAAGCAGCTAGAATGCAAAGTGCAATAGTGAAAAATAAAACAACAACAACAACGAAAAATCACAATCAACACAATGCTAAGGGCATTATGGGAAAGAAGTGAACCAAACCCGTTAGTTGGAAGCAACATTGAGAAAAACAAACATGCAAAATAGCTGGAAAAACCAACTAACACAAGCACAGCTGAAACACAGCTCACAGCTAAAAACACACAAACCCACACAGCCATTCGTACAACGCTCCCGTTATTGTTGCTGTTGTTCCGCGTGTAAGCCAAAGCTGCATGTAACTGTATTCACCTGGCAGCAGACAATATTTCAGTATATTCCACGGGATGCGGCAAAAGGTTGTTCATGGCGGATTGAGCAATGTGAATGGCGAGATTAAGTTGCAACAGCATATGGAAATGGCTGGTGAGAAAAAATAAGAATTTATGCATTTGCTGAATTGAACGTATTAAAAGTATTTGTAACTGCATGAATAATAATGCTACAGATATTTTAAATAGTGGTGGGCAGATATCAAAAACTTAACACACCCAGACGTAAAAGTAAAGGATAAGAATAACAGTGCTCGCCACGATGGAAGTTCGGGAGTCAGCGAAGGATGAGAGAGCAAAATTAGTGAAGGAAAGTCCGAAGTAATCCATGATAGCGCCTTGAGTACTTAAAGTTCTTCAATGCAGGGGCGTGTTCGTACAGCAAAAGGACAAAATTAAAGAATATTTAATAAACAATATAAAAATGTATTATTCATTAAAAATCTGGATATTTAACAAGGAGATATCCAGCTCAAATTTTTTTAAAAATCTAGATTCTTCAAATTCTGTAGGTTCTTTTAAACTTTGTGGCTGAAAGAGAGCTTTTGCGGAAAGCTTTTCTTTGTTCCTCTGAAATGAAAAAACCCTTAACGGAAACTAGACGTATTTTGATGGAATATTATGGTGAACCTGTTCTAACAAGGCAATCCTACCAAAAGTGGTTTACAGAATTTAAAAAGGTTGAGGAACTGGAAGTAGTACACGATAAAAATTGCTACCAAACTCAAGAGCAGGGCTTTGGAACTCACTCAAGCAGTCTAATAGCAGTTTAAAAGCATTCAAAAGTTTTCAACCCTCTAAATCCACAACGAACTGAACTTTAATAAAGGTATTAAAATCCGACTGTCAATAATTTAAGTGTAAAATTCGGCAGCATGTGCTCCTTCACTCCTCATACAACCGCGATAATTGCCAAAGTACGGAGCCGTAACATAATCCTCAAGTCGCTGACCAGCAGTTCATTGGGAAAAGACGAAGAAACATTTTTGGCAACATACAAGGTAATTGGCTGGCAAATCATAAACTAAAACACACAGATATGGTCGCCTGGATGTAATGAAACGCAAATGAAGAAGCTTCAAGTGTGTTGGAATACCGAATGCCTCTTGAAGTCTCCATTTGAACGCTGACATAGCGGAACCCATATGCTTCTGATTAAGGAACATGACTAGTTCCTCTCTAAGCGGTTTCTGCCGGAATGTTTTTCAGAAACTATCCTTGCAGTCGTATGCTTAAAGCGGAGCCGCCTTCTAGATGTACTTTATTGACTACGTCGACGACATCGTTCAGTACGCCGACTAAACCTCGCACGCAACTTACCGCTAGTGACAATGGAGCCTTTAACATTTTTACCAACTTCCTCTTACTAAATAGCGTACTTGTAGACGAACTACTACACATTGCGGACGAAGAGCCCGACTTGTCACGAGAATCTAGAGTGGGCCTTGCACAACTTCGTTCTGAATACTGTAGTAAGCTAAACTTCTACTTATTCAGATTAGACCCCGACGTACCAAATATATGTTCAACAGGCGATGAGTCTCCGCATGAAGACAAACCCAACATGGCCAACGAACCCCACTAATCTAACTTCCTTCACCCTATGGTCTGACATGGTCGAAACAGTTGGGACTGAAACAAAGCACATGAATTTATTTATAGACCCATGTAATTACTTACGTAAAAATTAATACGAGTAAGTTTTATTTTTATTGAGAACGACTGATATTTTGAACTTAAGTTATATTTAACTTGAATGTCAAATTTGATAAAGGCTGGATATATGAATCAGGCCTTTAGCAGCAGTATATTTGCGATTTCACCCTTTTCCAACAACTGACCCTGTACCGTATATTCCCACTAAATCTGCACCTTTTTTGATCCTAGCCTCCATGAAAAATGTGAGTGTTCGCAAAACCGAAAGCCCCAAAAGCCATCTACACCCCCACTGTTTCTTTTTTCCGAATCCTGCAAAGGAAGGAAGCAGGAGAATTTTTGTTTATAGCTTGAATTGAGTTCTTTTGCTTGCCAGCGCTTTAGCCCATAGCGGTTATTGTGGTCACAGCAACGCCGGCCGTCAAAGTAACGCGGCGGCTTGATTTTTTATTTGTAATATACTTGTATCTTTTGGCGCGCTTACTTTTAAGGCGATTTTTGTTCGTTTTGCAACTGCCGTTACCATTGTAATTAATATTCTCAAGCAGCGCAATAAATTTTAAGCCACTGATTAATCCTGCCGTTGCAATACGGACAAACGCACCGCCAGGAGCGTAATTCAGTCGGCACCTTCATTTATAAATATATCTGCGGCTAAGTATGTATGTGTGTATACTATATTACACCTACACTCTATAACGGCAAAAGTATGTAAATACAATAACAAAAGGGAGATCAGCTTTTCCAGCTTTCACGCGTTTTACAACCACGGCGGCAGTTGCTATCGCATTGCTGTTGTTGTTCGGTTTAATTACTCGCGCAACCGAAAGGAAACGGGAATTTCTTGGTAAATGTAGAATTCTCACTGAAGCTAAAATCTCACGTTTGTTTTCCACTGCAGCTGTTTCAGCAATGTGTTATTCCGAGGCTCTTGTTGTTGTTGTTGCAAATGGTTTCGCTTGTTTATTATCAATGCCACTGCTCCCCACGCGCAATGCTAAATATGCAGCATTCACAAAGTCCAAATCTTAATCGGTGCAAACGTGTGGTTTTACATTGTTTTTGTACGACCAACTGTTTCGCACAGAACATACGCACATACACATGTATGCAAACGCTACTCACTTTATTGTTGCATAGCAATAAATTTCAGCGACTGGCTTTACGTAACAAATGAGTCTGCTGCATGTTTTTGCCAGTGGCTCTTATTATTGTTGTTGTTGCCTGCTTGTTTGTATGTATGCATTTCACTTGTTTGCACTATCTGCACTTGCATGCCAGTGCCATGCCACAGCGCAGATTCCATAGATAAAACAATAGCTGGAGATAGTCGTATTTTCGCGTAAAAGCAACCAAAATACCAGGTGCCTGTGAAAGGATTCGGCGGTGTTTTTAATGCTCGAAGCGTTGGTTGGGGTAACGCATCCGTAATGAAAGAGGCGGGTAAGTGAAAACGTACTACATAAATCATGTCATGAAAGGCACCAGCTCTTCGGTTTCGTTAGCAAGTGAAATGGAAATGGTAAGGGATTTTCGGAAAGAAGTGAAATTCAGCGCAATTTGCGAAGCTTATCTCATCTCCCAATATCATTCATCTTATCGCAAAAGTTCGAACTATTAAAGTTCGGATTGGATTTTATATTTAAGAACTAGTTAATTTGTTGGTTTTCATGGCGAAAACATTCAAAACTAAGTTAAATGTTTTAAATTGAGCCCTTCAATGGTAGTCAATTTCAAGAGAACTTTTGTCATAAACGTTTTCAAATTAAAGGTAGAAAAATTCTATCCAAAAAATATCCTATTACAATTTTTTTAGAAACTTAACAACAACAATGCTTTGCAAATACAATTGAATTAACATCTAAGCCATTTGTGTTTCCAAAATACTGAATTGGCTTAATTACACCGGTCAACACGATTTTTGGGTCTGACATCTACATGGTAAATTTTAGTTTCTCCTATGACAAAAATAAGGAAAATTTTTTTTTCCGGTTAAAGTTTGCTTTCGTAGAAATTAGACCAGTTTTTCGTTGATTTTTATATTTTTTCTACAATTTCACTATAGATTATAATTAGAAAACTTTTTTTTAGATACAAGAGTCGTTTTTATTCAAGATGTGTGATAAACAATAATATATAAATGTAAAATAACAAGAAATTACTGTCTAAAAGTGAATATTTTTTGTATTTCTTTTATGCTCATATCTCTCTCTCGTATTAAACCCCAAATATACTTACCGATGTAGATCAGCCCAAAGCAAACTTAAGGAACTAAAGATTAATATTTAAGTGCTTTTCAATGTCTAGAATCAGAATTCAAGCATGAGAACAGAAACCCCCAAAAAAATATTTTTTTTTTTTTGACCGGTGTTATAAATCAATTTATAAATATAAATTAAAAATGAAAATGAAAATTTTAAAATGAAACAAGAAGAAACGTCAACTTTGGCTGTTCCGAAGCTACAATACTCTTCAGAGGTACATTTCTTACACACATATATTTTGACAAAAAAGTACCCGGAAATTGTAAATAAAACGCAAAATGTTTAATTATTCATCAATAGTTATTTTGTCGCCTTCACAGTAATCCCCACCAAATGTAATCACTTATGCAAAGATTTTTCCATTCCCCAAAACACTTTTCATAAGCACTTTTTGGGATATCTTTCAGCTCCTTCAGCGAATTTTGTTTTATATCTTCGATTGACTGAAAACGGATTCTACGAATTTTTTGAAAAAAAATTCAACTTTATCGGGACGAGACGCTTCATCCCCAAAATGTCCACCAAAATAATTCGAACGGACTTGTGAGAGATGTCGAGCTCTCTTGCCATCTCTCTAACTCTTGCCTATTGAATTTCAAGCACCATATCACTATTCAATATTTTCATCAATTAAAAAGGTCGAAGGTCGTCCAGAACGAGGCATGTCTACAACGATATCTCGACCGTCTTTAGAGACTTTGTACCATTCGTAGGCTTGTGTTTTTGATAAAACTGAATCACAGTAAGCCATTTGGCTCACAGCGCTCATATTTAGAATAGTAATAAAGAACAGTTAGCAAAATACAGTTTTTTGAAATATCGTTTACCCGGGATTTTTAATTACAATTTCTAGAACCTTTTTTTTTGTAAAAATTTATGTAGAAGTATAACCAAATGCGGATACGTAATGGTTCTCATACCGAAGCGTGATGCTAGTTCTTTTTTGCAACGTTGTTTGAAAACACAAATCTTCAAGAGGAATTAAGGTTACTTAATAAGAAAAAATAAATATATCTAGATTTGGATGGTTTGTATGGCACCAATCTGCTATAGTAGTCCGATATCGGCGACTCCTCCAAATGAGCAGCTTCTTGGGAAGAAAAGGAAGTGTGCAAAATTTGAGATCAATATCTCAAAACTTAGCGAAATAGACTCGTCACGCTGATCATTTAGGTAATTGTATAAGGTTTCTAACGTTTCCTTCTAGGCGTTACTAACATTTATTTCGTCTCAAATTTTGATTTCAAAAATAATTTTTTAAATTTTAAATTTAAATATTCAATTTCAAAATTAGAGTTAAAATTTAAGCCTAAATACAAAATTTCTAATTTGAAAACTCACAACCTTGTTTCAGAACAGTAATTTTTTCATCTATAAAAAGGACACTTTGATGTGCGTTGACCGCTTGCCACTGAAGAAGACGCTTGCATTTTTTGCTTCCAAGCACGTTATCAAAAAATTGCAATTTACCAAATGTAGGCTTTCAGATGGAATATTAAATATCATTTTTTTGCGAATTTTGGTATAAAATTATTTCTTTTGCTTATTGCCTTTGGTAATTTGATTTTTTTTTTTTTCATTTAATATTTATTATCGCAGCTTTTATTAATTTTATAATATGTTAGCAGCAATTTTTGCATGATGTCATAACATGGTACGCAAATATTATCCAAAATAATATAATTTTCTAAGCAAAAGTTCTAAATAATGAATTTTATCTTAAAAACACTTACCATTATTTCATAGTGATTTTCGCTCAATTTTCCTGCATTCTCATATACAACTTTAACTTATTTAATTCACTAAGAATATTATATTACGAATATACTAAAACATACATTTTTTCTCTAGTTTAATTTTTTTTTTTTAATTTTTCAAGCACTTTTCACTTTTTCGCTTTATCACACAATTGTACATTTGCTCATCTCGATACGCATTAATAGTTAAGCACTCAGAAATATTTAGTTACTTGCAAGAAAGTGTATTTCAATTTCTCGAATTAATTTTCAATATAAGAACTTAAAATTAATTTCAAATTTTAACATAATAAAAGTATGTCTATATTTGAACACCCTTTATAATTATAGCAAAAGAATGATAGTAAATTTAATTTGGTTACCCTCACACGACTGTGACACGAAACTAAGTGAATTCATACATATGTACATATATATTTATGCATATAAACGCGAAGTACCATGGTTTGCATTTTTGAGTAGTCGTGACTCCGAGCACTTAACAACAACTACTTCCCCAACATCCCCAACAATTTCAACTATTTTCACACTCAAACCCTTTAATATTACCACTTGCTTAACTTTTCCCAATAAATATTAGTTTCATTAAACTTCATTTAAAACATTCACAGTATAAAAATTCATCTTAAAACATATTAATTCATGAAATGTTCAAATTTGTCTCACTTGGCAGCTGCGCGTTTGTTGTTGCCTTTCGCACGAAATGGCTGCTAGCGCATATACACTTCGTAATTCTCATAATTATAATTAAATCACCGACAATGTTCACAATTTCAGCGATCCACAACATAAAATCATTATTCTACCCATTTATTCATAAAACTTTTAAATTTACCAAACAATATGAATATGAATTTCAATAATTTGTTTGCTGCTTTTGAACAGCTGACTTACTCGCTGGCGGAAAAAAACCAAAACTGACGTTTAACTCGAAAGCTTGGGAAACGGAAGTGGGGTTGCAAACCCATTAGGATTGTGCACAGGATAATACAATATTTGAACAATTCATAGGCGATATATGTATATTAAATGTAATTTAATTGGCATATACAAAATATAAATAAACTTTTAATTATTCTAAAATTAATATATCAAAGCAATGATAAATTTTAAATTGTGGTATCGATATAACTCTAATAACCTTTTATCAAACTTTATATTTAATACAAAATCGATCAGAATCTAGCTTTTTCTTACACATCTTTGATAATTTTTATTCAAATAATTGTTATAATATGTATAATGAATGTAAAGAAATTAGTAGAATTAAAGTTTAGGAAAATTATTAGAATTAAAAAAATATATATAACTCAAAATAAGATTTAAAACTCTTTCCAGTGCAAATGCAACCCTACTTCCGCTTTCCAAAAGAAATCACAGTCACTAGTGGTTGTGTTGTGAAATATTACACAACTATGGGAATTCACTATTCAAAGTACTTACTTTTGAAAAGATTAATTTGATACTTTTCGAAAATTAAAAAAAAATAAAAAATATAGGTATTAAAAATATATAATGGACTGTTTAAAGTCACTTTAAATATAACGGGCTTTTCAATAAGAGCACTACACAAGTTTTTTTTTTTTAATAAAATAAAAACGGTTTGGGATGTCAATGAAATTCTTTATTCCACTTATTGAAAGCCCCGCTCTGAGGCCACTGACTCTGAGTGTCGGTAGTAAGCTTTAATAATTCCGACCCGTTGTTGGATCGTATATCTTTCCATAATAATATGGCAAATCTTACTGAGTAGAAATGTCAAAAGAATTGGAAAAAATATGGCGCCGTTTGCTGCCCCCATCAGTCTACCATATTGAAAACCTCTATACAAATATTAAAAAAAAAAAATCAAAAAACATAAAAATGTTTGAAATTTCCCTTTTAATATGTGTAAATATTGTGCCATAAACATATACTATCCTGAATTACCCTACTGGCCTTGAGAACCCTTCATATTTGCTCTACTGGAATGTTGTGCAATTGTTGTTGTTATTAATGAGGAAATAGTCGCTGGCGCATGCATGTTTTTCATCTCAGATAAATATAAATTAATCACTACCTGCCATCAATGTTTTAACATTCACCGATTCAAAACAGAATACAGATATTCAGTTAATCAAGTTTTCAATTAAACACACAATTTTACACGAATTATTACAATTTTAGTAACCGTATATGACGAACTTGCCTACTCGTTAACGAAGAGACCGAAACTGACAGGAACTGGAAAACATGGGAAACGGAAGTAAAGTCACAAACCAATTAGGGTTGTGCACAGCATAATAATGCAATATTACTCGTTCAATAAAATTAAAATAAATTTAGATTAAATAATGTTATATACTGTTTATTAACATATATTTAACTAGTGTTTAGGAAATTGAAGGTATGTATAAACATTACACATAACCATTTTGTCCAAATTTAAAACTTTAAATTCATATAACATACTTTTATACAGCATTACTTTGAATTGAAATATCATATAATAAAAACGAAAATTACTTACATATCAATCAAATATTAAATGTATTAAATAATTATTACTTACAATTAAATTTTTTAAGGAATTAATTTATTAAGTTACTTAAAACATTTAAAATAATTTCCAATATAAGTGCAACCCTACTTCCGCTTCCCATATTCTTTTATTCACATTAGTGTCCGCGATCTTTCAACGAGTGTGTCGACTGCTAAATAGCAGAAAGTGTCAATTTGTGATATTTGGTTTAAAATCATGTTAAGTAACAAATTTTATTATAAAAATAAGTTTCGCAATAGTTTAATATTGTTTTGTGATAAATTTTGAACGTGTCAATGAATTTAATTATAATTATTCAGAGCAACAAAATGTGCATGCGCCGACGGCCATTACACAGCGAACAGCAACAAAAATGTGCAAATGTCAGATTCTAGAAAGTTCTAAAATTCCGTGTATTTGCTAATTGCTTTGATTTAAAGTAAAATGTGCATATTTGGATAAAATTCTGTAGCAATCAATTAATTTGATAGTAAATTAGTTGGAATAAGTACTTGGTGAATACTAAATGTTCTAGGACTAATTTTTTGCCTCCGAGAATAATTTGAGCACCAATGGCAGGATAGCCAACGATGCTTGGAGATTCTGCGAAACTACAATATAAAATGTATACATATATACATATATTTGTATGTGTGTATGTTAGCGTATGAATATATGTATGTACATAGAATATTCTTATATGCATTTAGGTGTTAAAATATATGAAGTGAGAGCTCTTAGTATTATGTTAAAAGTGTTTGGTGTAAATGTGTTTTTTTTTCTAAGTGTCTAGAACGAAGAAAATCAAGAACAACAATGCGCAGTTCGGCCCAATCCAAAGACTTAGTGGAATTAATTATTGAAATAAATCTTCAACCCTAAAAATTTCACATCTGGTGAGTAAGTTTTGCTATAATTTATTGGTGAATTATTTAATTTTACATTTATTGCAATATTTGGTTTTTTACTATATTCGTTCGTGTTTTTTTCCAAATATAAACTTTTTAAAAGTATTGCCCATTCGTAACTATAATATTTTTCCATCTTTCTGACAATTTGAAAATTCCATCCGAAACGAACTGCGCCGGCTAAGAATGAATCAAGACCATTTTTGATGGCAGTCAAAAAGGTCAAGATCTGGGCTATAAGACGGGTGGGGCAAAATTTTCCAACCGCTGCGTCTAAGTAGTTTCTAACAGATCTTAAAATATCAAGCTGAATGCTGTCATGATGTAAAATGTATGACTTATGTATAGTATGTGTTATTTATACGCCAGGCATTTTTCGGCAATCACTCGCTTCAATTTGATGAGTTGCTGTCGGTAGCATTCCCCATTAATTGCTTTAAGCGGTTTTAGAAGCTCAGATTACATCAAGTTTTTCTTATCCCTATAAATATAGAACAAGAAAAGGCTTCAATATTCTTCTGTTATTTCGGCAGGCCCGCTAGGTTTCACATATGATTTTTGGGGTTATCGTGATGGATCCTTCATCGGATTCTTTTTGTAGCGATCCACTGGGACATTCTTCGTCTTCTAAGTCAAAATAACGACTTTTAAATCATGCAAACAATTTCTGGGAAATGGCATATGTATACCGAAAAAAAGGCACAAGGACAGTAGCCCCTTAACGTATGTTCGGAATATTCAAAAATTGGAATATTAATCAAGCTACGGCAACTCTTGACATACACCACGATATACTTGTAGTTATAAACCTAATATAATTTATTCGATCATCTCATCCAATTATTTATAAAGGGGTTTTCAATAAGAGTGCCACAAAATTTTTCTTAAATAAAACAAAAACGGTTTGGAGTATCATCAAATACTTTATACCTGTGAAAGTACATTCGATATCAATTGGAATGGAACTCGATTTCTTTTGACCACTACGGGCACGCTTGCTGAACGCAATTATCGACGGTTTTCAAGCATGAATCGGCCGATACTGCTGCAATTTCACGTTCGATATTCGTATGAAACTCATAAACCATAGACTTGACGTAGCCCCCCAGGAAATAGTCTAACGGCGTCAAATCGCACCACCGAGGCGGCCAATTGACTGGGCCATTTCGTGAATTAATACGTTCACTCAACTTGGTTTTCTTTTAAATCGATTGTGACATTAGCTGTGTGTCTTGTGGCGCCGTCCTGTTGGAACCACATATTGTCCAAGTCCATGTCTTTCAATTCGAGCCAAAAATATTCGGTTATCATTGAGCGGTAGCGATTCCCATTCACAATAACGTGCCCATCTTGATCATCTCGGAAGAAGTACAACCCAATGACGTCGACGGACTATAAACATAAACCAAACCATAATTTTTTCGGGATGCAATAGTGACTCGTTGTGTACGTACGAATATGCTTTCACAGGAATAAAAAATTTCATTGATATCCCAAACCTTTTTGTTTTATTTAAAAAAAACTTTTGCAACGCTCTTATTGAAAAACCAACTCTTAAAGTTGAGGCCACTGACTCCAAATTTTGGTAGTAAATTTTAATAATTTCGACTCGTTGTTGGATCGTATATCTTTCCATGATAAAATAACAAACCTTACTGAAGGGAAATGTCAAAAAAGTGGGAAAAATAATGCGTTGTTTGTTGTCCCTATCAGTCTACTTTTGTGTGCCCTATTGAAAACCCCTATACGTACCATATTTTTGTTCTAAAAAAATGGATTTTTTTTTTTAATTTTTGTGGCTCATTAATATTAATTCCACAAGTTTTTATCTCAATGCAAAGCAATTAATATTAACAATTACACCTGATTGTGGTCGGCTCCTTATGCCGATTAAATTCAAGGTCTTCCCCTTAAATTTTACAGGAGAAGTCCACAAAAAATCCACGCTAATCAAAGCATTCAAAGAATATGATAATTGAATTGCAGACCAACTTTGTTTGCATGGAAAATAATAAAATTCTCTTTCGTGCTTTTAACCCTACGCTGGCGCTTCCAGCATACTCTTTGATTGCATTGAAAAAGTTTTTCGTAATTTTCTTTTACCCTCTGACTGCAATTTATTTCAATTTAAATTAGCTGTATTATTTTGCCGCCTCCCAACCACCCAACACACACATTGTTACGTTGAAATTTGCCTAATTTGCCGCCATTATGCAGTTACTCCTGCGCCTAACAGACTGAAAGTATTTGAAAATTCAATTTGAAATTAACGCGAAAGACCAAAGGTGCCGGCTACTGCCACCCACCGCCAACTACTATCACCTGCGAACTGAAGGAAACTCGGTATTACAGCACACTAAAGCCAACAAACAAAATTAGCTGGTTTGAGCAACCCTGTGTGAACGTGAAATAATGAATGCATAGTGCAAGCAAAATGTGCGCCCGAAAGGATAGACAAGACATTTTGGCGAATTTACACCGATGGTCGGCAAACCAGCTCAAACTAGCTAGCGCTTTGTTTTACTGCAGCTAAAGTCACGTGATAATCGAGTTAACCGAACCAAAACAGCCGGATTGAGGATTTGCGGCGTTCCTGGCCGCTGTTGGTTGTGTGTGTGTGAATGACGACGTAAAGTTTGGGCCCTCGCTCTTGGTGGTCGACAAAGCCAGCGCTTGTGGGGAAAGTTCCGAAGCACCAATATGTGTATGTGTGTGCGTGTGTGCAGCGGTTGAGTAGGATCAAAGCGAAAAGTTCCGACTTGTGCGGTAACGCAGGTACATTGGCGTTACATACACACATATATGATTAGATTTTTTCACATTCATACATCTACATACATACATATATATATATACATATTGGTGTGTGCAACTGAACGATTTGAAAAGTTCATGTAAAACTTTTTAAATTAAAATTATGAATTTTTACACTTCTCACTCGAGTGTGCTGCTTCATTCATTCAATATGTGCTCAAGTGCACAAGTGCCCAAGTGTGGCTTAACTAATATTGAGATTGGGATTTAGGTGTCAAAGTTGCAATGCATATGTGTGCGCACACAGCTTCGTACGCCCTTACTTACAGCGGCAGTCATATGTGCAGCCAATTCTCCGTTAAAATATTTAAGTTGCCTCAAAATTCAAATTATTTTGTTCTTTTCTTTTTTTATTTTGTGATTTTTGTTTTTATATCTACACAAATATTTTGTTATTATAAATGTACCGGAAATATTCCACATACTCGCTGGCTTTGGCAGTTCCATGTGAGTCCCATGTGGCGTTTACGGCCAATCTGATTTAGACATTCCGCAATGTTTTAAAAGTTTGTGCAAACTTTTCATATAAAATCTGCATATTGCATTGTAATCCTTATTGTTACCCGCTTGCCGTTTCTTTCGTTTTGTGGTCGGGCGTGTGTTTGCTTTTATTGCAGCTTATGAAATTTCAAATTTATTTGCTGTTAAGCGGATAATTGATTTTTCAGTGTGAACATTGTGTTAGGCAAGAGATAATATATCTTATGCATGTGTACATATGTATAGTTTAGCATTTGTGCCCATAAATATGTATATTTGTGCGCGTGTGCGTGTGCGTATAAGTGAATTTATTTACTTTTGCTCACACTTGCTATTTAGCATTATGAGTGACTTTTAAAGTGCAAAGGCTTACAAGTTTTTAGCTTAATTTGGTTAATTAGAATGGCAGTCATTCAAATGCTTTTCAAAATTTGCAAATAATCATTTTTGTGGTGTAATACAATATTTGTACATATGTAAAAACAACAGATTTACATTGAATAAGTATGAGGCTACGAAAAGCTTTTTTCTCGCTTAAGAGTTGTGATCTGTAAAACAATAGTCAGGATATGGATAAATAAGCAGTATCTATCTTTAAGAGTAATTCGTTTCGAGGTTCCCTATTTTTTTAAGTAGAAATACAATTTAAAAAAATTTAAAGAAAAAATACAGAAGCTTCAAAATAAATGGGAATATTTATTATCATTCGAAAGAACATTCTTTTTATTTCTTGAAGATTATCTCTTTCAAATGTTGGCCGCGGCTTCGTCTCAGATGGTTCATTCATTGAGTCTTACTTTTGGTGACTGGATCGATGTGGGATTGTCTTCAAAGTCCAACGGTGTGATACCACACGATCTTGGTGGCCAATTGGCCGATCCAAATCGTGATATTATCCGCTCACCGAAGTGTTCTCTCAATAAATTCAATTTCAGGCACCAAATAATTGGTTATTATGGCGCGATATCGGTCACCATTGACGGGTACGTTCTCACCGGCATCATCTTTGAAGAATTATAGACCGATGATTATATAGGCCGACAAGCCACACCAAATCGTTATTTTTCTGGATGAAATGACAGCTCATGAATATCTTTAGGTTGTTCTTCGTTTCAAATGCGGCAATTTTACTTCTTTACACACCCATTAAGCTAGAAATAGGACTCATCACTGAACAAAATTTAGCTCGAAAACGTCGAATCATCTTGGAACTTTTCAAGAGCTCATAGAACAAAGCGATGCCTCTTGGGAAGGTCGTGCGTCTTCAGTTCTTGCTTGATCTTGTAAAAAAGGCTATTGAAAAAAATACCTCTGCTTGAATCACCCGTTATAATATGTATATATTTAGCACCAAACGGTACATTGTTTGATGACTTGTTAGTAATCTAAAGCTAATTTCACAATGTCACTGTCGTAGAAACCCTCTTCTCTATTGGAACTTCGGAGTGAAATGATGAAGCCATATACCATGCACTGTCACATATTGTCCAAAAACTCTGGTTTCTTATGCTTGAACACATCCAAACATTGCTCCGAATCATCAACTCGTCAAGGTTTTTGAAAAGTGAGCTCGCTTAGCACCCACTAACTATTGATCCGACAACAGTCAAATTTACACACGCGCCATTTGAAGGATAGGGCTAACTGAAACTCATTTGGATTTAATTCTAGTAGCGCCATCTATGTGACAAGCCGAATACTTTTCAATTGATCTGTTATATGTATGTTACTCTCACGATTTAAACCAAGTATTAGTTCGGCTATAACCACATAAGTGTGGCCTACGCCAATAAAGAAGAAGATTAGTAAAATCAGATCAAAGCTTAACCATTGCAATGTGATATATTAGAGAATCTAGCTTATTACAAAGGTCAAAATGAAGTATTTTACACCTAACCATACGCCTTATCTTCAATTTAGATTAAAAATTCCGTACACAAACATTAATTAACTACACCAAATAATCCACAAGTATATTGAGATATCACATTAATTATCTGCCAATATCAATAGATAGTAATTAAGTGTGGCCCTCAGAAACACCTCATGGACACGAATGTACTTATTAATAATAAGCTTGAGTTTCCAAAGCGCTTTCTAGGCTTCACATTAATTTTGAATAATGACCAAGCAATCAACAAGAAGTCAAATTAATAATGAGACAAAATTATTTCATTTAAATGTTAAATAAATAGTGCGGCACAAAGACTCTACAGGCAAATAAATCCTCTGTCAATACATTATGAAATATTTACTGAGTCAATAATTTATTAATTTTAAATATTATTCTTATTTTTCATTTTAATATATGAAATTAATTAAACTGATTTTCATTTCCGCTGCTTTTCGCACAAATAAATCAAATAATATTTAATTAAATGAAATATTATATTTACTTACACACACATACATATATACGCACACACGAATATAACCGAATATAACGGCGATGAGAAGAGCAGCAACTTAAAACTGAAGATGAAATGTATTAAATTAGTTTGTCAGTCAATTTACTCTGCTGGTTACAATAACGGTTAAATGAACTAAGCAAACATGCTATCAGATTTCGTGCAGAAAGCCAAGTGTGATGGTAATGTGGCAATGGCAGAACATAAGGTGAATATAAATAATGTGGTAAAGGTGCGGTTATTCTTGGAATATTTTAATCAACATGCAAACTTAATAACGGTATAAAAATAAATATTCATATTTGAAGTATTCTTTTGACAGTTATTAAGAATTTTAATTCAGTTGTAAAACCAAAAATTAAAAATAAAATAAAATGTATAATAAAAATTATAATAAAAATTTTTTTTAAAAAATATTTAATAAAAAAATTATGCTCAGCAACCAACTTTACATTTTTCTTTAGTGAAATTTTAAATTATACTTTTCTGCACATATTTATGACCAGTCCACATTTACCATATTTACCGTATATAACAAATTACAACGAATTATTATAAATACACGACTACTTTGCAGTTATTTGGGCAA
Source organism: Bactrocera tryoni (assembly GCF_016617805.1). Taxonomy (NCBI): domain Eukaryota; kingdom Metazoa; phylum Arthropoda; class Insecta; order Diptera; family Tephritidae; genus Bactrocera; species Bactrocera tryoni. Next base: position 13,069,207 of record NC_052501.1, on the reverse strand, counting down.
CAGATAATGCAAGTACATGTAAATTAGTAGTAAACATGGAAAACAAACAACCGCACAAACATATAATGTCGTCTATCAGTTTGTCTCTCTGGCTGTGTGCACGAAATTCAATGCATTTGATGTAAAGTCTAAAATTAATTGCAAAATAGACGAGTAAACTTACCATTTGCCCAATGGCAACCAATTCAATTTGTGCGAGAATTAATTGAAATATTCGCACTCTGTTAATATAGTGTACTGTTGTATCTATGAAGAGGCGCCATGAATACAAAATAGTATGACAACTTTATGGCCCAGCTGGAAATTGAGCAGCAGAGTTGGAAATTTCTGGAATTTACGATTTTCTTTTCATACACGTGTCACTCTACAACGTGTCACTCTATGCTCTGTAATAATATTTTTGCTCAGCTAACGGTTGTTTTTAACACTTAAAACTAATATACAAATATGGCAAGACATTTTGAATTTGGTTCATTGTCTGTCCATCCATCCGTACAAGCTGTATCAACAACAACCAACCAACAAGGTTTAGAGGCATGATCAACCTCCCCCGAGACAAATTCCGTCTCCTTGTCGCACTCTATACTGGGCACTCCAGGCTCAAGAAACATTTGTCTAACATGGCCATAGCCTCTTTTGCAAATTGCCGAGTTTTGCGGCTTGGAACCGTAAACTACAGTACACTTGTTTCTAGATTACCCAGCAGTTTGTAGAAGTAGGCTCAAAGCCTTGGATCCATCTACATGGACAGGGATCACATCACCTTCATCGAGCCAAGCAAGCTCCTGGAATTGTTCAGAGTGATGGACCTTTGTGACCACATGAGTTAAAGGTGAGGGTATAATAGACCCTATATCAAAGCGCAAAAGCGCGGCACCGCCCTTATTTAGGTGAAATCCTAAGTCTCAAGAACTACTCAACCAATTTTAGCCAAATTTGGTGTCTAAGCCGAAATACAACCACATTATTAATGCCGAAAATGTGTGAAATCGGTCAAATTAGCACAGCTTCCATATAATATACATATATAATGATTCTCGTTAGTCTAACAGATGCCCAATATGTCAAACAGAGTGTGAACTATCTTTAAAAAATGCGTAAAAGCAGGTTATCGAGTATTTTCTTCTTCTTTAGTGACGTAGACACCGCTACCGGGCCATAGCCGAGTTTACAACAGCGCGCCAGTCGTTCTAGACGGCAATCGGAGATTCCAAGCGAAGCCAGGTCCTTCTCCACCTGATCTCTTCCATGGAGTGGAGGTCTTCCTCTACAGGCCTTGGCGGGTACTGCATCGAATATTCTCAAATCTGGAGTGTTTTGACCCATTCGGACGACATGACCTAGCCAGCATAGCCGCTGTTTCTTACTTCACTACATCCTTCCATCGACTGCGGTATTCACCGTTGCAAATGGACCATATATCTTCCGCAGAACCTTTCTCTCGAATACTCGTAAGGCCTACTCATTAGATGTTGTCATCGTCCATGCCTCGAATCGACTCGGACATTTTAAAGTAATCGGCAACCCCAAAATAAGGATTCCGGACTTTCCACCCAACTTTAAACCGTTTAATATCGTGTATATGTAAAGGTATTTTAGCGCTGAATATGAACGAAAGGTTCAAAGTCTGTACCTCATATCGCTAATATACTGATTTCCGATCGTTTCTTCCAATAAAATTTTGTCAATACCTGAGATTATTTCTTTGTTTTTGAGCATTGCACATTGTGCATGTAAAAAAAAAGTTAGGTTACACTCAAATTTAGCTCGTTTTTATATGTTTCAGTTTAATTTTAGATTATACGCTGTCCTAGTCGCATGAACTATACAGTGGGGGCTAAAACAACGCATAGTTCAGAATTAATCACAGAAACAGCTCCTCGTACCCCCAAGCCGTTCAATTTCCTGCTGGGTATTGCAATTTACGCTTGTTTTCAATGTTTTCGAGCAATACGAGGCATTTAATTATTTATGTTGCTGTTGATTTTGCTCGTCATAATTGTTTATTTGATAAATTCGCTAGTAAATTACGTTGCCAATAACACAAACAGCTGAGCAAACAAATACAGATACAAAGTCGAACTTATCAGCTTTTGCCACAACTTAATAAATAAACAAGGAAATAATCAAGGTAGTTTAGATTGCAAAGAACTTGCGAATTAATACACGCAAAGTCTTCATTTTACACCGATAAAACGCACAAAAAACAAAAACAAATGCAGGCAACTGGTTCCATGGCATTTTCACATCATTAAAATGGTCCAAAGGTACTTTACTCTTGTGACAGCTTAGCAACCGGCAAGACTTTGGTTTGCATTGCAACTTATAAATGCAATTTGTGGTTGTATTTATATGTGCATGTGTGGGTGCGCCTTTGAGTTCAGCAGTTATAAAGCGCACGCAGATAATCGCACTGGCAACATCCCTTTTTCTTTTCAAATTACCAGCTTTCACCAACAAATCCCAGTCAACACTCATAATGCATTCGCTTTTTTTACAGTTAATATTATACATATGTTTGTGTGAGTGTGTCCTTAACTTCATTGGCAATGCGCTGTCTGTCATCACTGATGTTTCTACAGCAACAACAACAAGACCAAATAACTAAAAAAAAACCATGCACATCAAATTCACAACAAAAACTGCAGTATTCTAAACCAACAATTAATGTCATTTAAAATGACCACAATCACGCACACATTTCTTTTTTCTCATTCACTTTGCTTTTTGCAATCTGCTCTTTTGTGGTTGAATTTTACATTTCATGCAGTTTGCATAGTCCAATATGCACAAAATTGCAAATACTATTTTCAGTTTTCATTTGCCCTTCTACATTGACGATTGTTACTCGAATTGTTGGTCATTTCACTGTGATGAATTTTCGAGTGACTCCATAATATTGCATCCTCCATAAAATTCGCAATAATATTGCATTTTGCATTTTTCATTTAGCGTCATAATGGCTGGATAATGAGAGCTTTTGCGAGCTTGATTAGTTTCGCAATTCATTTTTAGTACTTTTATTTGCTATCAGCTGGTCGTACTTGGATGTGATCTTTCTTCTCATATACGCATACCATTTGATCAAATTTGACCCGAACTGACATTAAAAAATGATTTTCAAGTATTTTTATACAAATCTTTATTATCGCCTTCTAAATAAGCTCCTTTTTAGAAAATACAGGTATACCAATGCTTTATCCACTTTTTCATAACTTTTTAAAAGCCTCGGCTAGGATGAGTACTGCCAGTGAATGACTTTTAATGGCTTCAATATACTTTTGGCGGGTTCACCGAACCGTATTTTTCTGTTTCGAAATCAAAAACGTCCCAGGGTTGCCAAATCTGGTGAATACGGTAGCTGAGTGATGACCATTATGAGTCACAATCAAGCTAGAATGTGACGGGCCATTATCGTGGTGAAAAATCTATGAATTTTCTGCAAATCAAATTTTCTATGGCTTAATGACCTTTACTGAATGCCTTCTCTCGCTCAAATTCTTGCGTTTGTTAGAAATTAGACTATCCAAAACACCTCGGCAACATTTTCAATGATTATGTAGCCGTGATTTCATTGGAAATTCGATTTCTACGAGTCATATTTGCTCGGATGATATATACATATGTCAATATAAAGATAAAGAAGAAGGATGATCCAAGTAAAGGTACATTTTTCAATAGCCTTTTTTGACTGATCCCGCGTGCCTCGTGTCTTCTTTTTCTTGACTGGCGTATACACCGCTTACGCGGTTATATCCGAGTTAACAACAGCGCGCTAGTCGTTTCTCCTTTTCCCTATGTGGCGCCTATTAGATTCCAAGCGAAACCAGATGACCGAATGCGGTATTCGCCATGGCCAATGCGTAAAGGACCATAAATCTTCCACAGAACCTTTCTCTCGAAAAGTCGTAACGTCGACTCATCAGATGTTGTCATCGTCCATGCTTCTGCACCATATAGCAGGACGGGAATAATGGGTGACTTATAGAGTTTGGTTTTTGTTCGTCGAGAGAGGACTTTACTTCTCAATTGCCTACTTATTCCGAAGTAACACCCGTTGGCAAGAGTTATTCTGCATTGCATTTCGTGGCTGACATTGTTGTTGGTGCTGATACTGGTTCCAAGATAGTTGAAATTATCAGCGACTTCAAAGTTAGGACTGCCCGCAGTACCGTGGTAGCCAAGTCGCGAATGCGACGACGACCCATCTGCTTCGCTTCCTTATCCATTCTGGAGAAAGCAGAACTAACGGCGCGGATGTTGAGGCCAATGATATCAATATCACCTACGGTGATGATGTTGTTCCTTATAGTTAAAGGAAAATTCCTAAATATCGTCTACGACCAAACCGAGAGTACCTCATCGTGATATCCAACTGGGCGAATAGAGGCGGCCTAGCCCTCAACCGAAGTAAAACTGAAATGGTTTTATTTGTTAAGAAATATAAGATCCCAAACATGCCGCTCTTCTCTTTCGGGGCTTACGTCTTACGGAAATTGTGTGGACACTCACCAAAGGTAGTATTTTGACTCTATGAAACCGTAGTAAAGGCAATAATGTTCTATGGTAGTCGTAGGTGTATTCAGCTGGTGATAGGCGTTCGAAAAGACTACACTTACTAAAAATCTTGATTGGATAGTCCACATTCATATGCAAATAGAATTTTTAAAGTCAGTATATCCTAAATTCAACAAAAATTTTGCTGAATCTTTGTTGTTATTCATTTTCAAAAACTATCATGCTAACCCTAAAAACTTATATTACTAAATTACTTCACGACATTTATAAAACTGGTTCTTCATTCAAGACCACCGGTTCGCCATCCAACTTCCGTATTGTGGGCAAACGTTTGATACACTCAGCGCGCCATGTTGCCTCATCCATGCCTTCGGATAATGGGTTTCCTACCACCACCAGATCTTCCAGCGCTTCGAGCTCTTGCAGCCGTGTAAACTCACTCCAATCTTTGATCAAATTATTGCTAATATAAAGAATTTTTAAAGCTTTCAATGCAGAGAGGCCCTTCAGCTTTTCAATTAAATTATAACTCAGCCACAGCTCGATGAGTGTGTCGGCGACGGCTTCCTGTGAAGAAATGCACAAACAATCAGCGAGTTTTTAATATTTATTTTGCAAGCAAAACGTACCAATCCTGAAACATTTTTAATATAATTTCGCGATAAAGAGAGCACACGCAAGTTTTTCATGCCATTCAAGCCGAAAATCTTCTCGATCATATTAGTAGAGAGACTCAGCCGTCTATTAAGTGGTTAGTAAGTTATTTTATATAATTTGTAATAGATTACAAGCTACCACACTTACTCACAATTAACCAAGTTGCTGAGCGTGTTGTCCATTTTCTCGATTGGCGGCCACTGAAATTGCAACTCGATCACTTTGGACTCGACGGCGCTTTGTTGTTCACGTTCTTCCCAACGTTTCAGTGCTTCCTTGATTGTTGTGGCTTTTGACATTGTTTTAAATTGAAATTTAGTGCTCAAAAACTTGCATAAAGTGTGGCATTAATTGGAAAAAATATTTTTCTAGTAGTGTTGTTAATTAATCAAACATTTGGGTTGTTATGACTACAGCGACTTGCTAAGCAAAAGGAGGTGAAGTTCACGTGGAAAAATATTTCCGCTCGTGGTAAAATAGTTGGATTAAGTCTCGTTTTGAAAGGGATATGATATGAACATATAGCCGCTCGAGTACTGTTACTGTTACTCCACCAGTATTGACCATAACTGTACCTGAAATATTTCATATTGACATAAAATAACTTCACTGCTAAACTCAGCAGTCTTGGTCCTCGTAATTGTATGCATTTGTGTTGATAAAGTGGGAAGAATTGGGAGCAATATTTCCAAAATTTCACCTTTTCTAAGCAATCTTCCTCTTGCATCAAATTTTTGACTAGACTTTCACCGTAGAAGTAATATTATTCACGGATCTAGGAATGTAAACAAGTTTAGATGAGCGAAAGTACAGTCTTATTTAAATTTGATCTGGTAAATTCCCATAAACCTTTTAATCTAACATCTCTCGGATCGACTTACGATCGAAACACTACTTTTCATGAACTTACCAGCGAGGAAACCCCTTAATTCAGTCGGACCTACGGACTGACTAAACACCTACTTTCCACAGAAATGTTTAAGAAATGTTTTTTATCCCTGACCAGAGAATATTAAGTTTAAAGTCAAGTTCTTATATGAAAACTTCTTTATTTGTGAAGGATATTCTATCTTCGCATACCTGACGATTGGAATTTAAGTGTGCTCTGCCCAATCCACAAAAAGGCGGACCCCACAATCTGCGCCGACTACCGTGGGAAAAGCCTGCTCGCCTGCTCAGCATGGCATATAAGGTTCTATCGAGCGTATTGTATGAAAAACTAAAGCCCACCGTCAACAAACTCATTGAACCTTATCAATGTGGCTTTAGGCCTGGAAGATCTACAATCGACCATGAAAAGAGAATCGATACACATTACCTCTTCGTCAATTTCAAAGCTGCTTTTGACAGCACGAAAAGGAGCTGCCGCTATGTCGCTATGTCTGTGTAAACTGACGTTAAGCAATACCAAAAGTTCATCAAGATCGGGAAGGACCTCTTCGAGACGCTCGATACCACACGAGGTTTGAGAGAAGGCGACTCCCTATCGTGCGATCTCTTCAATCTACTGCTTGAGCAAATAATTCGAGCTGCAGAACTACATAGGGAAGGTACAGGTACTGTCTTCTATAAGAGCTAGCAACTGCTCGATATCATTGGCCCCAACAACGGCGCCGTTAGTTCTGTTAGTTATCCAGAATGGATAAGGAAGCGAAGCAAATAGGTCTGGTGGTAAACGAGGGCAAGATTAAATATCTGCTGTCATCAAACAAACAGTCGTTGGCTCCCGACTTGGCTCCCATGTCTCAGTTGACAGTCATAACTTCGAAGTCGTAGATAGTTTCGTCTATCTTGGAACCATTATTCACACCAACAATAACGTCAGCCTCGAAATCCATCACAAAATAACTCTTGCCAACAGGTAAAGGCCTCTCTCGACGTATAAAGACCAAATTCTACAAGTCACTTATCATACCCGTCCTGCTATGTGGTGCAGAGGCATGGATGATAACAACATCTAATGGCCGGCGTTACGAGTTTTCAAGAGAAAAGTTCTGCGGAAGATTTATGGTCTTTTGCATATTGGTGAATTCCACAGTCGATGGAATGGATGAAAACACTCCAGCTCTAAGAGTATTCGACGCAGTACCCGCCAAGGGAAGCAGAAGAAGGAGACCTCCACTCCGTTGAAAAGACCAGGTGGAGAGGACCTGGCTACACTTGGAATCTTAAATTGGCGCCGAACAGCGAAAAGAAAAAATGGTTGGTGCCCTTTTGTTAACTCGGCTCTAACCCCCTAAGTGGTGTCTACGCTAATAAAGAAGAAAAAAGATTAACACAACACAAAATAACACTTTTATTGCCCATAAATAAATTATTACTGCAAAACAAGTTCTGAAAGCATTTTTCTTGTACAATTTGACCTTGACATTAGCGTTGATTATAGCGCCAGGAAGCAAATACATCATTAAATATGACAAATTGTTGCAAGAACTTTTAAAGAAACTGATTTGATATTTAAAAAATGGCAAAAAGGCGTTTCTGCGGTTACAGGTTCAAAATTGCATGGGATAAAAAATGTGTCAAGCCAATTTACCGTTAATACCAGATGTTAGCAACTCGTCAAGAAAATAAATTTTACGCGCATAAAAATTAATATAAAAGCCGTAACACGAGCTTTACCCCACACAGTGCAATATCCGTGTGCGACCTCATTTTAAATATCGCGCCATGAACGCCATCGAACACAATACGAATTTCACACGCTTCACCGCCGGCCCAGTTAGGTATCTCAAATTTTTGGGCATTCTGTTGCAACAACCGGAAATGCCGCATACCAAATATCAACGCATACTGATTGTGGTCAGCATTGCGCTAATGTTTCTGCATCAGATCGGCTATATACTGGAGCCAGGACGCACTTTTGCCGAGCAATCTGCCGCCGCGGGGCTGCTCAACTACACCACCGTTAGCGGCGGCAAGATACTCTTTCTCGTCTACAATCGCCGCCTGCTACTGAACAGTCACTGCACACTAGCAGCGCTGTACCCGAGTGCGGAAGTGGAGCGCCACTACAAATTGGAGAATTATCTACGCATTTATGCGCACGTTCAGACGCTGCTCTATAACTTCTTCAAGTACATTGTGATTGTGTACTTAACATATCCCATAGTGCAATCGTTCTACGACCTATGGTCCAGCGGCGTCTACTCATATATCATGCCTACACTATTTTGGTATCCCGTGCCATTGGAGCAGTCCCTGTTCGTTTATATCGTCTACTTGTTATTCGCGTGTTTTTGCAGCTTTTGTGCCGGCTTAATTATATTAAGCGCCGATTTGTGTCTCTTCAGTTCGGTATCGCAGTTGATGTTGCACTTGGATTTGTTGGCGCAGCGCATTAAAGAGCTACAACCGACCGAGGAGGGTAGTTTAAGTGCGCTGAAAGCGATCATTGAGTATCATCAGAAGATTTTGACGTGAGTGACGTTAGATAATGTGGAACTAAGAGTTGTGTAACGTTTTGTAGTATTTTTTCTTAGAATCGCGAAGGATGTGAATAGCATTTTTGCGCCGTCAATACTTTTCAGCTTAGCCTCTTCATCGTTCATACTTTGCTTTAGCGCCTATCAACTACTCGATGATGTTTCCTTCATTTTTGCTTTGAAAGTGTTTCTTTTACTCGTCTACGAAATGAAACAAGTGGTCATTACATGCTACTATGGTGACAAACTCATGGATAACGTAAGTGCCGCGATTACAAATTGTCAAGCTTTTTTTTACGCCGAACAGGGTATATTAAGTTTGACAGGAAGTTTTTAGAACCCAGAAGGAAACGTCGGAGTCTATGTCCATCCGTCTTTCTATATACATATTTGCGAACTAATCCTCAGTGTTTGATCTGATATTCTACACACTTCCTTTTTTCCCCAAGAAGCTTGTCATTTGTCGGAACCGACGTTATCGAACCAAGCCTTTGTAAGGAAAGCTTTCTTATTTGACAAGATATATTTTAACGAAATTCAGCATAGAGTATTTATTATCCAAGGTAACGCTACAATCTCCGAAGATTTTGTACAGATTGTAGTACTATAGCATATAGCTCCAATACAAACTGACCGATCCAAATCAAATTCTTGTGTCGAACAGTTATTGATTTGACTAGAAATCTTCACGAAATTGTAACACAGATTATTGTCGAAGGCAGCGCTTAAATCTCCGAACATAATATTCAGATTATACCGCTATACTCGTATGATGAAGCTGCCATACAAACTGACTGATCAAAATCAAAATAAGAGCTTTTCTACCCTGTGAAGGGTATTACAGCTTCATTGCAGGCAAAGTTAACGTTTTCTTGGTTCGTTTTTTTTACCGTTGACAGAGTGCGAATCTCTTTACCGCTGTTTACGCACACAATTGGACTGATGGCTCGCCGGTTTATAAGCGTCTCGTTTTGTTTATGTTGTTACGCACTTATCGGCCAATCGCTTTGAACGTAGCTGGCATATCAGACGTTTCGCTAATCACACTCAAACAGGTAAAACAACAATTTGCTTGTTTTATCAGAATATAAAAATAACTGAAATTGCGTTTTTTTAAAATACTTGCAGGTTCTGAGCACTGCTTATCAAATTTTCACCGTTTTGAAAACAACATAAATGACAAGCATAGTTTGTTGTTGTTATGAAATGCAATCCAAATTCACATATTTATTAGTTAAATACACAAATTGTTTCATAGCACAATGTAAAAGTACATTATTGAGTTTGTTATAATTCAAAAAAAATAAAAGCTAAAGGTTTCAACATTTTGCCCGCCCAACAGCAGCCCCGCCGCTCACTTGCTACACGCTTAACGTCTGTCCGTTTTGCCCGTACCTCGTTTGCCCGAGTACAAATGCTTGGGCATCTTGGTGCCGATAAAGCGATCGGCTTCGCCCTTCAATCCCAGTCGTGTCACCTTCTTAGCAATGTCACGTTTCGCCATCAGTTGTGCCTTCTTCTTCATCGCCACGTTCTTGACACCCATTGTATCACGCGCTGGCGCACGTTTCAATGGCTGACCTGTGCGCTTCACTATCGCTGACGATTCCTTGTCCAGCAGTGGTTTCTTCAACTCTTTGGTGCCAACAGCCACCACACCGCGTCGCAGATCCACAACGGATTTAGTGAAGTTGGCATTTTCGGTGCCGGACATGTCGACACCCAGATTCTGCATGGTTTCACGCAGCTTAGCGACCGAACGATCACGCACCTTGGGTTGCTTGTGACGTGGAATTGCTGGCTTGTTCTTTTTCGATGCCAGACGACGGTCATCGCGCAGCTCGAAGCGTTTGCCGCGTATTTGTTTCGCCATTTCGCGTATCTCCTTGAGTGTTTCATCCATGGTCATATCAGGTAGAGCGTATACACCGCCTTCTTCGCGTATACCCTCTTCGCGTTCGAGTTCTTCCAATTTGGAGAAGATATCGGGATCAATGTAGTCGGCAATATTGTGACCATCCCAAAATTCGGGTATAGCATCGTAGCGCTCCTCTTCGGGTATTTCGGTGTAGTTCTTTTGCAGATCCAAAGTGTAATCATCGCCCATTTCCTCCTCGATATCACGTTCGAGTTTGCGTTTACGTTCCGCTTTTTCTGCTTTCATTTCGAGACGTGCCAACGCTTGCTCGGGTATGCATGGAGCACGTACCTTATCGTCGCGCGGTTTGGGTTCTGCTACATGCAGACGATTTAGTATATTATCTACCTTCTTTGTGCGCATCTTTTGCTCGACACGGTACGAAAGCAGACGCTCACAAGCTTCACTTTTCACTTCCATAACACCCTCTTCACTGACTGTGGATGTGAACATAACGGGCACATTTTTATCTTCTTGCAATTTGGTGATGATTTCACGTTTGTCCTCTGATAGATCTTCAAGACCAATAATATCGATTTTATTGACCGCCAAAATCAGTGGCTTGTTTGTGAATAGCGGCTTGATGCTCTCGAACAATTGCACTTGTTCTTCTATTGAATGACCGCATTGTTCAGAGATATCCATGAAGTAGAGCACACAAGAACGCAAATGCGCCAAGGCGGTAATGGCTTGCATTTCGATGACGTTACGTTCCTCCAGGGGATGATCTAAAATACCAGGTGTGTCGATGACCTAAAATACACGGCACAACGAATAAGTTAAACGTGAACCAACAGATTTTAATATAGTATGTTAACTCACCTGCCAGCGCAAATACTTGTAATCTGTATGTCCCACATATAATGACTTGGTGGTGAAAGCGTATGGCTGCACTTCTACATCGGCGCGTGTAATTTTATTGATAAACGATGACTTCCCCACATTGGGGAAACCACAAATGATAATGGTACGTGAATAGGGATCAATGGTAGGCAAACGTGATAAATGTTGACGCACTTGCTCCAAATATGTGAGATTTGAAGCTTGCTTCTTTAAAATTGTAGCCATACGACCAAGCGCTGCTTTTTTGAGTTGCTTGCAACGATAAAGCGAATCACCATATTTCAACAAACGCACATAATCTTTGGCAACACTAAAAATTGGATTTGTTTAAAATTTAAACTTTAAATAAATAAATAATTTGCACGTGGCTAAATGTCAACAAAAAATAAACTCACTTGTCAATTAAGTGCCTAGCTGTGTTCAGCTGACCCAAAGCCAATTTGTAATGGTCCTTATCGTACAGCACATTCATCAAATCGGCGTAGAATGGATGTACGTCATCTAGTTTCGGAAAATCCTGTATAATCTGTGACAGACGATCGTGGAAATTCTGCTGCGTGTACTTGACTTTGCGTGTGTAGAAGGCACGAATACGCGAAATCTTATAGCCCTTGTGCACAACAGTCGGTGTCTTGCGCTGTGTCTTTGAGAGCATAATATCGATGAAGTCCTGCCATTGTTGTTATAAAATAAACAAATGTACGTAAATATTAGCAAATATGAAATTTCACAATAGTTTGTAAACAGACAACAAAAGCGAATGAGAGTGAGGTTATGTGGGAGGTGCTCCGCAACAAGTTCAAGGCACACTCATTTTATTTTTATTTTGATAAAAAGTAAAAGTGATATTTTTACATACCTTTGCTGGCGGAACCACCATAATCTTTTTGAAGTTGTACAAACTCATTTTGTTGTGAAAATCAACTTCTTTCCACAATAAAAAATTAAATTTAAATGCGATTGCGTTGCGTATCAAACACACGCGGTGCAATGCAAAATGAAAAGGGAATGAATGGCAATGCCGCAAAACAGAGGTGTCAGCTGTTGCGCGACGCGTTGCCAACTATGTTCATTTTGGTGGTTTTTATTGCTATGTGGCGCCACCTATTGCAGTATAGCTGAGTTGTAATTGAAATGTGGAAGAGCTTCCGTTCGGAAATGTAACTGTATTTACAGAAAACATTTATTGCAGGAGGTATTCGCATTTTATTATTATTATTTCTTTTCGCGTTAGTACTTATTTTTTTCTTTAAGATACAAGCTCTTAAAGTAAAGTAAAATAAGTCTAAAATATTATGAAGTTTTGAGTGCACATATGCCTTCAATAATAAACGTTTCATTCAAAACACTTCTCGACGTATAAATCTCGCATATAGAAGGTAATTCACGCTCACAATCTACCGTCAGCCAGGTGTTCTCGCTGCTCACGGCAACGCAGCTTACATTCGCAAGCATTTCCCTGAAATTAGCAACTTTCTAACAAAACTTACAGAAAAAACGTTCCGTCAACAATTACCCGGTGCGAGGATGACCCGGCGCCCACGCTGCGTATTGAAAGCAATGTAAGGGTTCCTGTTCAATATTTCTATACTCAATAGCTTCACTGCTGTAGGAGCGATTGAAATGCAGGCCCACATAAGCCAAGGTGTGCTGACGTTCCCGCTGTTGCCTCGCTGCCTCATTATAGTTACGTAGCAGCGCCGCAAACGCATTCGTGCGTAATGCTGACGCAACATGCGCCAACATGGCCACGCCACCAATATCTGTTGCATTGCGGCAATACCGTGTGGCATTAACGAAACTCGCCGACCTCACCTGCAACTGAAACAAGCCCACTTGTGGTACGCAGGTGTAATTGCGTGTTGCTAAATTAAAAAATGGCAAAAATATAAAATTTATTTTGAATTTATTGGCAGACACCCACCGATTGACTCGCCATATAAGCTATAGTAATCGTAGCGACTGTCATTCACCAGACTACGCATTGTGTTGTTCTCGGGGCAAGCGAGTATGTGACAATTGAAGTGGTGTTGTGGCTGCTGCCAGACGCTTTGCCGATTTTCTTTATTGTGTGTCGAGTTGGGACGCGTGACTTTGAAGTAAAAATTACTTTTATTTAAAAGTTTAAACTAAAATTAACGCTCATACTCATACTTTGTTGCAACCTCGTTAGCAGTATTGCAAAAGCATCACTACCCGCCCCCATCTGCTTGCTTCTTAAGCGCGTGCCAAAATTCAAAGCTAAGCCGCGCGCTGATTTCGCCTCACGCACGCAATCCTCCAAGGTAAATGCATTCTTATAGGCGATTGCCGGCATTTCTGAGCGCTGACACGTGCGTACGAGACTAAATTTCAATTTATCCAAATGTGTGCCGCGCGGACATATCGCCTTGTTGTGTGAAATACCAATTGTGAACAGAAGTAGCTGCGTTAGTACTCGTGCTGTTGGCATTCTGTTGCATACTGCCATGAACTATGCCTGTGCCGGTGGCGCCTAGAGTGATTTGAAGGTGACACATGTTGCATGTGTGTCAATCAAGTCATCAAGAAAAGGTTATAATAGTTCTTCTGTCGCTCAACTGTCGACCTTTTCATTAGCATTCAACTTGTTGGAAATGTTATTCTGTGTATGCCTGCGTAGTAATTAGGTGTATGGATAGCAAGCGACTTAGGAACGTTACTAGAAGCTAATTTAGTTATCATGCTATGCCAAGTGAGATCATTTTTTTATAATTATTCTTGAAAAATTTCAAAAAAATTTCAAATTTGGTATTATTATTTTTTTTTTTGCATGTAGTTAAAGGTATCAGTTGAGGATATTAGTAGCATTAGACTTGTCAAAAGCTTTTGACACAATCATACATACACGATATTGACGTCAAGTAATGGAATTGATGGCTTGTATTAAAACAGATGATGATGCAAACAGCTATATACGTATCACCGATCTTTCTCGCTTATTTTGTGCAAGAAGTCTAACACTCTCTTCCACTAAATCCACAAGAACTATATTTACTGGACAAACTGCATGAAGGAGTGGAGACTGGTTTGTAATATCACAGTCGATGGCGTTAACATTTCGACTATTAACAACACTATGATGTTAGGTGTTCCACTCCACAGTTGGTCTTTTTTCGATCCCCATACGACTGCCATTATTGGCAAAATACAAAGCCGCAACAAAATCCTCTAGTCGCTAGCCGAGAATGCTGGCCTTGTTGGCAACTTAAAAGGCGACCGTCCAATCATATAGAATGCAGCACCGATATTTAGAACGTAAGCGAGTAAGCTTCAGGTGTGTCAGAATATTGCACTCTATGTAATAACAGAATGCATTTGACTGTCTCCCATTGAACACATGCAAAGTGAGTTCTGCCTGCTTCCATTTAAGGAAGAGAATCCACTCTTCTCCAAACAGTTACTGAGAGATGCTTTCGTAAAAATCACCCTGGATAATTACTTGATTATGTTGACGATATAGATCATTACACAGATCAGTCTACGGATGCAACTAACTTCAGATATGCACTGCACGCCATTCCCAGTGAAGACATTAACACCTTCACCGACTGCCTCTCTTTGCATGGCGTACTTAGAATCAAAGCGCCACCATTGAAAAGGAAGAACTTGAGTTGCATACCTCAGGAATATCGAGAGACATTCGCGCGACTTTGGTCGGAATATTATAGCAGGTTAAACTCTTAATTTTCCAGAAAAGTCCCGCCATACTAAATACGTACGCGTACCCGCATGACTCTAACCATCTCTTTACATGTCCAATAAATCACACCTCCCTATAGTCCAGCCTAGTCGAAAGAACACGTGTCCTTGGTATCCCGTTAGATGATTTCGATTACAACTTTCTTGAACCTTGTCACTCAAACGGTGGTGTTTGAGGGTGGGGCCATACTTATGAGGCTCCTTTATTCTTTTAAGTGAAGTTCATATCCTCAATGGCATGATATAAATAAAGAACGTAGTACTAAGTACTCATCCACTAAATGAAATGGTCCCCTCAATAGTTAGGAACTGGCAAATAGCCAAAGGCTTAGTTCATCAGCTGCCCGTATAACTATTTGGGAAGTATTTTATTTTATCATAACAGCAATAGCATCTTCATAAATAAAGTTTCAAAAGCCCAAAAACGCAAATCTTTCGCCTTAGAACCCTTTTTACCACATAATCCTCGATAAGAGCTCTCATATTCCTAAAAATATTTTGTATAACTTACTTCTTTTCCAGTTCCAAAAGAACCACCCATTTACTATACATATATACAAACAGTTTTCTGGACGTTTCAATTTAAGGGCCTTTATTATTTTCATAATTTTTATAAGTACATTTTTATTTCATTTTCACGCCATAACGACACACTTTACATTTTATGAATTTTAAACGCATACTTTTTAGGTTACATCGTCTTCTTCTTCCTCTCATACTACATAATTTGATTTAACAAATAAATTAGTTCGATTTAAATCTGATTTGACAGTTTAGTTAAATAGTAAAAAAAAATATTAAAGTTAAAATATTAAGATTTAAGTTGTAATGACAAGATAGTACGTAGTATACACAATATTCTTCTCATTTCTTCACAGTTTTTGTTGTTTTTTTTTTTTAATTCAAATCTTAAATTTGTGGCTTCGTGTTAAATGCCAATACGAAAAGTTAATATTTTTAGGTTAAAAAATGTTATTTTTCTAAAATTTTTTCTTCTTCCAAATCTTGAAACTTCTGTATTTTCGAATTGTACAAAAACAATTTCAATGTAGAGGAGAATAGGTTAATAATTTAAATATTCATACATTATATTTAGAATTAATAGTTAATAGTATCACCTGAGCAGGTTGTGCGCATTCGTTGTACATACAAATTACACAAAAACCGTGAGGCACGTTTTTGTTGTAATATTTGACCGTTTTGCTGCGGCGCGCCAACCAAGCGTTAAGATTAAGTGTAAACAAATTGACCACCACCAAAAAAATTCAAGTTTTCTATGAGTACTTTTACTTGTAGCAGCTGAACAAAGGCGCCTGCGCGCATGCGTTGCATACTTTTAGGTGTTATACCTTTGCGATATTAAAGGGCAATCATTCTAAGCTTACATATTTTGCTTTTTTAAAACATTTTTGTTTCTTTTTTTCTGTTTGTTTTTGTTTTCTTCTAACTTTACCATTTAATTTTGATTGCCCAGTAATATCTGCGCTGTCTACATACATATACTGACTGTATTGAAGTGTGCTTGTGTGTGCGTGAGTGTATATGGTATTGGGTATACATATTTTATAATAAATGTAAAGACTTGCTCTGCTAGGAAGCGTGTGCCGTGGCTTACTATAAACTTAAAGTTAATACATTCATTATTTTAATTAATACATTAATTAATTAATTGCATATTTATGGGCAGCTCGAGTTGGCACGGAGCAAAGTGCAGCCGGAAAAATTAGGAAATTTATTTTTCTTTTCTTTTATTCACTGCTCCACTTTTGCTCTGCGCCTTACACATTTATACGAGAAAGAACTATTGTTTACTTTTTTAGCTTCACTTATTCGTCGTCGCTAATCATTATTTGTGACCTTAACAACTAAACACAATGACTACTATAGACTGCGCTTATTTGCAGCGGCAGTGTACAAAGAAATTTTCAACTTCTCTTACGTCAATATTTTCGTTTTGTTTTAAAACACTTTTAGTGTTCATGTGTGGGACTGTGTGTGTGTGTAAACAGAAAGAAAAAACAAATTTTAAAGAAAATTTTCGAAAAAATATAAAAAAAGGAAAAATTCAAACTGTTTTAAAATTAAAATTTTTTTCTTAAAAATTTAAAGCTTTCAAAAAATCAAAATAACTGTTTTAAAATTAAAATATTTTAAAAATTAAACATTTTAACAAAAAAAATTTCAAAAACGAAAAGTTTTCAGAAATTAAAAATTTTCAAAAACTAAAATTTTGAAATATTAATACAAAATTAAAAATTTTCAAAAATTAAAAATTAACTTTTCAAACATTAATAAAAATTCAAAAATCTTTTTAAAATTTTCAAAAAATAAAAAAAATTATATTTAAAAATTAAAAATTTTTACAAAAAAAAATTTCAAAAACGAAAAGTTTTCAGAAATTAAAAATTTTCAAAAACTAAAACTTTTGAAATATTAATACAAAATTCAAAAACAGAAAATTTTCAAAAATTAAAAAACAACAGTTAAAAATAAAAATCTTCAAAAATTAAAAATTTTCAAAAAACAAAATTTTTTAAACGAAAAGTTTTCAGAAATTAGGATTGTTCAAAAATTAATAATTTTCAGAAACCAAAAATTTTGAAATATTAAAACAGCTCAAAAACGAAAAGTTTTCAGAAATTAAAAATGTTCAAAAACTAAATTATTTTCAAAAATTACAAATTTTCAAAAACTAAAAAATTTCAAATATTAAATTAAATTAAAAGAATCAATTAAAAAAATAAAAATTCCAATTTCGGAAAGTAAAAATAAAATTCTGCAAGAAAGAAATGTAAAAAAATACTTCAAACGAAAATTTCTAAATCTCATTTTAAATGTGTGTTTGTGTGTTCACATTTGCAATCTAACTACATATGTATGTATGTATGCGTATTACATTTAACTGCTATGCGAGAACGCTGTATTCGTATAGGGACCACTGTAAATGGAGCTGCCCGAATTCGACACACTCTTCGTGCTCCTTCGGGCCATAATGCAGAGTACGGCGGCAACGACGGCCAACATCAATATGAGACCGGCGACTGCTATGGCAATGGCGAAGGTGCGCTGCGACACGCACAACGCATCCTCAAGTGTCTGCGCAAACAAACAACAAGAACAAAAACAAAAACACAATTAAAATATTCAAGTGCGATAAAATTGTGGTATATATTAATATTTATTTACCCGCTCCTTGAGCACTGTATCATCATCGCCTTCGGACACATCCACATTCTCGTTCACATACAGACCGGAGTAGACTTCGATGGTGGCCGGTTGACCGTCTTCGTCTTTGTTATCGTTGTTAGTTTGTCGTTTCGGTCGTTTGCCGCTGCACGTAGGAGGCTAAAAGGCAACAACAACAACAACAGTATAAAGTCAATTCGATACCATTGCAGTAACGTAGCGCAAAATCAATTAGAATTGCAAATAGAATGTATTATGGTAAGAATATGTGGCAACACTCACCATTTGGCACTCGGGATCCTGCAGGGCGCACAAATGCACATTGCACTGATAGTACACGGATGTGGTGTAGGGGAACTTGTGTGCCGGGAAGGTAACATTGGCCGCCAAGTGATCGCTGGTGTAGTTGAATTGGCCCATAATCTCATTGTCCATTGGGCAACTGTGTGAAAATGTTTGGAAAAATTATATTACAGATTCTTAATTATTTTTATATTTTTAATAAACAATTTTTGAAGCATTCTCGAAATCTAATTTTTTTATTATATTATTTTCGTCACTGTGACGGTTTCTCTAAGCATTTTCGAAATTTTTTTTAAAGAATAATATTTTCAATATTGTGACGAAAATAATAGAAAATAAATATTTTAAGCACTCTTTTTGCACAAATTCATTTTTTACAACTTTTTCGATAATTTTTAATTTATTTTCCAAGTAAAAATTGCTTTCAGATTTTTTAATTTAAATAAATTTCTAATAAAAATATTTTTGAAGCATTTTAGAAATTTAGATTTTTTAAAAATATATTATTTTAGATATTGTGACTGTTTTTCTAACGAATATAATGCAAAATAATGTTTTAAGCAACTTTTCTTGTATAAAATTATTTTATAACTTAGATAATTTATAATAAATAAAAGTTTTCAAAAACGAAAAATTTCAAAAATTAAAGTGTTCAAAAAAGAAAATAAAATTAAAAATTTAAAATGTTCAAAAAATATAAAAATATTAAAAAAAAGTTAAGATTCAAAAAATTTTAAAATTAAAAATTATTTTTAAAAACTAAAAGTTTTAGATTAAAAATTTTTTAAAAATAAAAATTTTCAAAAACGAAAAATTTCCGCAGATTCAAATTTTTGCCTCAAAGCAGAAAAATTATTGTTTCGAAAATATTTGTTACTAAATTGTTTAATATTTTTCAGTAAAAATGCATTTTAAGTAAATTGATGCCAATACGATAAAAGTTGCATACTTTTAGAAGCACACAAATATTTTTTAATTGTAATAATAAATTCAAAGAAACATTAAACTACTGTTTAATACTCAAATTACAAAAAAATACATATAAGCGTAGTCTAACTCCAGCAGCAATCACAAAACCATACCAAACATACTTTTCAATATTTTTTTTAGTGTCAGAGGTAAATTATCCACCTAACTCATAATTCAAATTCATTTTCATTTTCAACATTTTATCGATTTTTTTCTACACCAGAAAAAATCTAACTTTCCTATGCTCAAAACTGCTCTCCAATATCTTCAAGCATTTCCTATTACTCACCCATCATCGCCCAATAGCCGCTGCTCACCCCAACCTAAACCGTCGCGCACAATACAATCGGCCACATGCAGACCGTACAGCTCCTGTTTGTCAATACTGATGACAATCGTCAGCGGATCACCAATTTTCACATCATCAGCAATTTTATGCTCGGAATTGTAGATTTTCATATGGCAACCGGGCATCGGTATCTCGTTGAGACTATCGTCCTCTTGGTTGCCCGCATCCACAGCATCATCGCTGTCGTCACCGTCATAGACGTCTTCCTGATCGAAGTCATCGCCTGCGGCACGATACTTATCCAACGAGCGTCCATAATCGCGACGATCGCTACCCACCCCCACAGCTGCCGTTTCAGCGCTACGAAAGGCTTGTGGCTTTTGCGCATGCTTGCCACTGTTCGCTTTGCGGCGTTGTCCATGCTTCTTCTTTGGCGTACTGGTGGCCGCATCGCGACTCTTATACGAGCAGCGCACATGATAGCCACGACCGGCGTCGGTGATGAGTTTCAAATGTGGTTGCAGGACAATGGTATTGAAGAACTCAATGCCGCCGTCATCCTGGAAGTAAAGAGGGAGGGAGAAAGAATGTTTATTTTAATATACAAAAATATATAAAATGAAAGGTTAAATAATTCTGATTTCTGAACTTTTTTATTGCTTACAATGAGGAGAAAAAATACTTTTATGTTTAATGAGCAAAGAAAAAAGAGTTTTCTCACTTTGCTTAAGTAATTCGTAGATAGCGCATTTGTAACGCGTTTACTTACATATGTATGTAAGTTAATAACTTAAACATATTTACATATTCCGCAAATTTGCATTTTCGTATAAGTTTTTGATGTCTGTGCAATAACTCGTCGCTGCCTTTTCTCTCTACCGTAGTTAACACTTACAGTTTTGATTAATATCTAAGCATGGCTTTCGAAAGATTTTGTTGTAGGTTTTTTTATTTATTTTTTTTTTTTTGTTTTTATATATATTTTTCTCTTTTCATATATATTTTTTTCATAATGAAAGGAGGATGCCGCTTTTGAATGCTCTCCACCGCAGTTCGTTCAGTAAACTCTATCGTCTGAACATTTCCCTATCCAAATGGGCAATCAATCTTCTGCTTGAAGTTGTTAAATGTTTGTAAGCATTTTTATTTGAAATATTTATTTT
Source organism: Bactrocera tryoni (assembly GCF_016617805.1). Lineage (NCBI taxonomy): Eukaryota > Metazoa > Arthropoda > Insecta > Diptera > Tephritidae > Bactrocera > Bactrocera tryoni. The sequence continues at coordinate 13,048,216 of NC_052501.1, read as the reverse complement.
GTGCCTTCAAAATTTCGTACCCCAACTTTCACAAGTATGTTGCAACAATTTTTAACTATTTTTTGCGATAATTAAGCGGGTACCGGTGTCTGTTTACACAATAGTGTTGATGATTTAAATATTTCTCAAATATAATTTTGTTTATTTTTAACGCCTTTGCCTAATTTTAGTACAAAAGGGCTTAATTAGCGCTTATTTCTCTACTAGATGATTGATGGAGCAAGTTAAAGTGTGATTAGAAATACGAAAAGACTTTTTCGACTACCCAATATTATAAGAATTTCTCTTCAAATACACTTAAATATTGATATTGACTGCCGTTGGATGACCACATTTAAAAAGGCTTTTCTCTTTTTCGCTGATGCTATTTTTTTGATGAACGGCTTATACAGACCTTTCTTGAAATTCTTTTACTTACCGATACATAAGGTATAAGTAAAATTAACTGGAAGTTTGGGAAGCAAGGACATCTTCATATTCGGTTTATGTGAAGAAAGAAATGTAATGTACCGCCTCTTCCATTTTTTATGTGTTATATATAATAATTAATATGAATGGCTATTTTTGCATTGATATCTTGATTTATGTTCCAAGTAGATTGTATAAAACCAATTAACCTAACCGTATTAAATTTTGGTTATGTGACTTTATTTTTAACTTTTACACTGTAAGGCAGCTATTTGCTATAGTGATTTCATATCGGCGGTTTAAACAAATGAACAGTTGCTTGTGGATCAATCATTGATCTTGCAGATTGATATCTCAAAAACTGAGAAACTAATTGACTCAGCTCACAATGCTGATAATTTATATATACATATATTTTATAGGGTCACCGACTTTTTCTTCTGAATGTTACAAACTTCTTGGGAAACTTATATATCAATTTTAATTATGACAAAAAAGTGTCCAGAAATTGTATTTTGCTAAGTTGGTAGGACTGTCCTTGAACACAATGCCAAACATGAGCACGATCTCTCAACCAGTTTGTATACACAGCTGCTAAAGTCGGTACACCTTAGTAGTGCGTGGCAATTTTTACAATGGATAAAAATATCGAAAAAAATTGTTCTCAAATTTTGTATTTCTAACCAAATTTCGTGTGCCGAATTATTGCAAATGTTTGAAAAGACTTACAGTGATTCAGTTTTATCAAAACATAAGCCTACGAGTGGTACAAAGCCTTCAAAGACGGTCAAGAGTTCGTTGAAGACATGCCTCGTTCTGGTCGATTTTCAACCTCTTAAACTGATGAAAATATTAAAAAAGTGAAGAATATGGTGGAAAGTGTTAGACAGATAACAAGAGTGCTCGACATCTTTCGTTGTCCATTGGAATGATTGGTAGGTATTTTGAGTATGAAACGCGTTCTTGCTCGAATCGTACCAATAAAGCTGAATTTTCTTCAAAAAGAGTACCGTAAACAGGTCTCTTTAGACATATGTGATCATGCGAATTCCATCCCACATTCATGGAGAGCATTATAACTACCGATGAAACATAGGTTTATGAGTTTGACTTGCAAACAAGTCAACAATCATTGCAATGGACAGATAAAACGAACCGAAACCAAAAACACCAAGCCAGAGCCGCTCAAAAATCAAGATGATACTCGAGGTTTGGTGCATCACGAAATTGTTGCGGAGGGACAGATGGTCAATAAGGAGTTCTAATTGGCCGTATTGAGGCTTTTACGTGAGAACAGTCGGAATTGTGGAAGAACAATTCATTCGAACCACGATTGTGAGCGAATTTATCTATCAACCACCATATTCACCACATTTGGCTCTGTGTGTTTTTTTCTTGTTCCCAAACTGAAATTGCCGCTCCGTGGAACTTGTTTTTTGTCGATGAAAGGGTTAAAATAAAATTCCTTGAAGAAGCTAGCAATTCCAAAAAGTGCTTACGAAAAGTGTTTCAAGAACTGGAAAAATCGTTGGCATAAGTGTATTACATCTGGTGGGGATTCTTTGAAGGCGACTAAAAGTGCTAGCTATCGCCTTAGAATGTGGGCCCCAAAAAGTATGCTAAATAAATGTTTTCTGATACTTTAATAGTGAGGTAGGTCCACCAATAAGGGAGCCTTCATTTCCATTGATGAATCTAATAAAAACTAGCGTTTTTTATGCCTCGAAATGCCTACACTAATTAAGTCCCTCAAATGGGCTGGTTTTTGAGTAACGATTGTGAGGAAAACTGGCAAAACGAGTGATAAATGAAAACTAGGCAAGTTCTATACCATATAAGTTTAGCTCTAGAACTTTTTAGCTCCTCTTTTCCGTTCCCAATAACTTTAATGTTCTGAAAAGGGTATTTTAAATGGAATCTTCGAAGAAAATGTTCCGATCGAGTCACTATGGATGCAGTGCCATGTAAATTGACTGATTAAAGTTCTTGTAAGGGATATTTTGTAGTTACGAAAGTTATTATAGCTTCGGTTAAAACCGAAGTTTACGTTTTTTCTTTTTTTTGCATACGGAATAAAAGAAGTTCAGTATCTTAAAATGTATTAAATAAAATTATATATCTGAGTTGAAAATCATTAATTAAGCTCAGATTACATATACTCCCTTAAAAAAAAGCTTTCAGACACATACTCGTATGTATCTTTACTTATTGTTCTGTTAAAAGCTGCACTCAAAAGTGCTCATGGTATAAAAGGCAACAACTATCATTATTAAAAAATAATAATTTACCACTTCAATTATTATGTAATTATTATATTAAAGAATTGCTATAAACAGAAACAGCCGCCGACAGTTGATGCCTTCATATTCTTCACATATATTATTTTTGCTATTGTTGTTGTTGCCGTCAACTACAAGTACCAATTTGCACAATAACGGTTATACACTTCTACTTCCTTATTGCATGCAAATGCACCGCTTTTCACATACAAATAACCAACAACCACGCTTATGTATATGTGTGTGTATATCTACTTGTATACATATATGTATGTGTTATTTGTGCCTTGGCTGTCAGCACTCATATGTAATTTGCATTTATTTTCGCATTCATCTTCATTACTGTGCTTGGCCGCGTAGAAGAGTAGAAATTATAAAGAATACATACGGTAGAATGACTTGCCCACGTCAGATAATGCCATTAAAATAACGGTGCTTGCTATTAACATACTGATTGTAAACAAAAGACTTGAGACACGAACACACACTAAGTAAATAAATCAAATTTGCATATATAATATTATTTCATATTTTTTTATAACTTTTTTAGAGTTTATTATACTGAAACGAAGAAAAGGTCTTGACAATTTGAGATGCGATTTAGTTTATGCTATGTCAATTTTAATATATTCAAGGAATTGTTCAATTCAATATCATAAATTGCTTTATGAAAAGTATTTGTGCTTGAAAAATTATGATTTTTTTGAAAAATTATAGTTTTCTTGCCAAAATTTGGCGTTTCAGATTATTTTGCTTAAGTTTTGAAAATATTTTCGTGAAAATCAAAAAATAATTTTATTTTTAGTTTTGAAAATATTTTCTTGGAAAAAAAATTTTTATTTTTAGTTTTAAAAAAATATTTTTCTTTTGAATATGCTTATATTATATTTTCATGGAAAAAAAATTTTTAGTTTTGAAAATATTTTTGTTTTTGATTGAAAGAATTATAGTTTTCTTGTCAAAATTTGGCGTTTCAGATTATTTTGCTCAAGTTTTGAAAATATTTTCGTGAAAAAAAAATATTTTCCTTTTGAATATGCTTAAGTTTTGAAAATATTTTCATGGAAAAAAAAATGTTTCGTTTTGAAAATATTTTTGTATTGAAAATATTTTCGTGAAATTTTGTATTGAAAAATATTTTTGTATTGAAAATATTGAAAAAAATATTTTTGTATTGAAAATATTGAAAAAAATATTTTTGTATTAAAAAAATATTTTTGTATTAAAAAAATATTTTTGTATTGAAAATATTTTCATAGAAAAAAACTCTTTTTAATCTAACTCACTAATCGTTTGTTGCATAAAAATCGTATCTTTAAATAATAATTCCGCTACAAATGGATAAAAAAAATTCGGTTTTTGGCAATAATTCGCAATTTTGACGTTCTCCCAAAGATAAACAGTTAGAAGGCAACGTTGTTTTTTGAAAATAACTTCATTAATTTATGTGTATTTTCAAGATTTTAATAAAAAGCATAAATCATTCAACAAATCGAGCTGGAAGGTACTCAAACTACATAGACTTAGGCGAACTTAGCACTTCCTGGAAAACAGTGCAACAACTAAAACGCCTCAAAAGCACTCACTGCACACACATACTTATAAAAATATATAAATACTTTGCCATTTATGTTGTTTGCACGTTAAGTTAGCATAGTACTTAGTTAGCTAGAGTTTTATTACATATTTGTCTATAGGCAACAATATATATATATATATATGTATATAGACATGTATAGATAAACACTCGTATATACACATATATACATCTAACTACATATAGACATAACAATGAGAGTCCCAGCAAAGCTAAAAATTGTATTCTAGTCTAACAATTTGCTACACAGCATGATCTCGCGTTCTTCATCTATATACACAGATACATACATATATGTGAATATATGTTCTAACATCGTTACTATAAAGGGTTTCATGTGGTCATTTTTGTAAAAACAAATAAGAATTTTATGCTTAGCTTAGTGTGACGCTTGTTGCCTGCCGTTGCTGTTTCGCTGGCGTTGTTAGCTTTGAGAACGCAGCGAGATACTTTACTTGATTGTTTCCTTTTCCATATTTTTTTATGTGTGCTATTATTATTATTTTTACTTCTTTGCAATATTTAAGCAAATATGTATGTACATACATATATAACAAGCTAAGCATGCTGCAAAGTTATATTTGTATGTGTTTCTCTTTTATTTGCAACAAATTAACAGCTGCTTCTATCTCTAAGTACCTCGCTACTTATATAAGAGTGAATGTTGAACATTTCCACTCACTAATGAAGCTGATGCACTGAGCATGTGTTGCTATTGCTTGTCTTGCTTTTCTAGTACTGAAAATAATGATGATATAATAAGCATTTCCGCTGCTCATTAAGATTTTGCGGTGAATTTAATTTAATTAGAGGAAAGAAATTTGCAATTTTCCCACTTTGGGGTATTTTTCAGCGGTTGAGAGGATTTTTTGACTTTTGCATACTATAATTGAAATCTTATGTCAAAACTTTTATCTTATGCAAGCTAACTAAGTTTATCTTCGAATCTTAAGTCAGTTTCTCATTCAAGGGGTTATATGAGTTGAGTGCTTTCAAAAAGTCGAATATTTTTTTTTTAACTTATTAAATTCGACAACACCTCTACAATATTGTCCTAAACTTTCAAGTTGATCCGAGTAATAGTTTCGGAGATACAGCCTTAAAAACTTGTGCGCTCGAGGCTTGCTAAGCTGAGTGTGCCGTTTTTAAACGCGTTTTTCTCGAAACTGTGTTTTTGAAGTTTTTTGTTGGCAAGATTTCTCAAGAACCACTCAACTGATTTTCAAGAAAGGTTTTTCAGAAATAATTCTTAAAGATTTGGATGAAGGATTTTTTTTCGATTACAACTATTTGTCGCGAAATTTTAATTTTTTCCTAAAAATTCCAATTTTCAGTTTTTTTTCCTTCGTTCAAGTTCTAAGTTAATACTTTAACTAAACACATATTTTTTTTTACTTTAGATGATCCTGTAAGGATTTATCCTGGCAACATGGGCACGTCTTTTTTCCGAGCGTCACCGGAACTTCAAAATATTTTTTTCCAAAAATTCCATAATTTCTATGTTAATAGTGTATGTTTGTAACAATAAACAATTTTTATATTTTTTATTTGAGAAAAAAATTTTTGAAAAACAGTGTTGTTTTACCCGAGGAAACCCATGTAACCTCCTCTTGTATGGAAACTTTATTGTTTGCCAAGATATTTTCATGAATTTTCATATGGATTATTGTCTAAGGCAATCTCCAAACAAATTGTTTAGATAGAGAGATCGACGGCAATTCCGTCCAGGTCTGGAGTATTAATGTTATATAGAGATCAAGCATTAGGTCATTCATAACACTTTACTTGTCCTGGAAATCTTCCAAAAGTCCAAAGTAAGTTCAGCACTCCTTGGGTCTAATATCGTATATACAATTTACTTATAATTATTAAATAAAAAGTATGATATTCCAGTGAAAAATCTGTAAGCATTCATAATGTTTCTCAGAAGACAAGAAAATTTATCGTGTGGGTGTGCTAAAAATAATAAGGCTTCTCGGAAAATAACATTTTTTCACTTTTTTAGAAGTTAGGGCATCTATATGTATAATGTATGTATATATATACCTGTATATACCAAATGAGCCACTGGCATGCTATCAACAACAAAAGACTCAAGCCACAAACTTCATTTAAGTTCAATGCATAAATTATGCATAATATAAAATATTTATATATGTATTTAACGTGCTATTTTTATAAAGACACCAATTGCACGATGCCTCAACAAAAAAGCTAAAGTAATAACAACAAATTACAAATTACAAGAAGGGCAGCGAATTTCACCAAGCAAGAGCTCTTCCCTGTTCAATGGGACAATGTGCGCAAAGTCGAACGAACTGCCGTTGGCCAACAGCCAAGTAAAGAAGAGACTCTTGAGAGAACCCACAACTTCGCCAACAACAATTACGTGCTCCGTTTTATTAATGCGCATTGAATCAGCGTAAATTGCGTGCACACATACATATACACATATATATACTATATACATACATATATGAACGATTTGTTCGTGCTGGCGTGCAACACGCATTTCGCGCTGCGACACACACATACAGGAATAAAAATGTATATCCACCTTCTATGCGTTTTCATGGACTTACATTCTCTTATGGGTACATATGTATATCTATGAAGCATGAATATATTTGCTACCTTTGTGTTACTTGCAAGGCATAGAGCTCTATAAACATACTTACTATTTATATATGGTGCTTACATAAAATATTTATTACCTTCACCTCTTATAGAGAACTCACACACACATATATATTCGTGCTTATGTACTCTGTGGCCATTGTTGTGCTCTGCAGGCATGGTTTGTGCCAATTTTCACTCGCCGTTGGGTTTTTTTTCTTTTCAGCGCCCATTGAGGGCAGTTCTTGTAAATTTTAGAATATGAGCGCATAGGCCTATTTAATATAACATGCACCAGCATTCTAAATATGTTTAGTCATGCTTTCAGAACACGGAAATATTAGTGCGGAAGAATGTCTTTGGGCAAAATTTTGACTTTTTTGGGGTAATATATTTCTAATGCACAAAAATACTATATACTTCAGTATTTTTATTTGCTATTAAATCGTATTATTTTACAAAAGTAGTAATATGGCATTATTATAGAATGTGTTGATATGAAGTCACGAAAATTTCAAAAAAAAAATTAATTTCCAAAGTTATAGTTGTTTGTTTTGATCCAGTTCCAAAAAAAGGTAGTTGAAGCGACAACCATAAGTCCTTGGAGATTCATATAAAATCATTCGGATAAAAAAAAATAGTTTTATAAATAGATAAACTCAGGTCTGATCGAAGGATTTTTTTTTTCAAAAATTAACAAAAAGGCGGCATCAGGAAATTAATTGGTCTTAAAAAATCGAAATTTTTGAAAAAAAAATCCTCGATCGGGCCCGACTTTATTATGTATTCCAAAAGTTGCATAAATTTCATTAAAATCTACTGAGCGGTTTTCGAGTTACAGTTGCCACCAGTTCAAAAAACAAAGTTTTGAGAAACACGTGTTTAAAGTTTCACACTAGCGCTTTGAAGTGCCCGAGCTCTCTTTGTTATTTGTCGAATAACTCAAAAATTAATCATGGGATCAACGTGGAATTTTCAAAGAATATTTTTAAGATATTACACTTAACGAAAATGCCAAATTTATTTTTTGAAAATTCTAACCACCCTTAATACCTTAATACATAGTGGAGTGAGGAGGAAAAAATGTTTCTATAAATAAGCTTTGATGCATTTATTTTATTTTAATCAAATTTGACACAGATTTTCAAGTCGAACATAGTTCACTCAAGACCTAGTACAATAAAATAATACGGACTACAAACAAATATCTGATAATAAATTTGAACGATTTCAACTATTAAACACATTTTTTGTCTAGCGCCACCTATTGGTAGTATTTTTTCACAAGTGTTCGGAGTATAGAATAAATCATTCCATAAGTCCAATTTTTATAAATTATTGCACTCCCTTAAAGTTTCAAGTAAACCTTTACCCTTCATATGTTTAATCCATCTGATCATATTTCGATACCAAAAATTCCAAAATCGAATCGGTACAAACATTTTTCTTAGTCGGCCCAACCTTCTTTATGTTCGTTTGAAGTTTGATTTCCATATGCAAATTAGTGTGTGAAAAGTTGAACCAAAACAAGTTCTTTGTTTGGGGAATTATCAGAGGAATAAAATTCAAAGAAATAGTCTTTGCAAATTTCTATCTCCATCAAAAGATTGCAAAGGATCTCAAAATCTCTTATATGCAGATCGACTCAACACATTTTGGCTAATATTTTGGATATGAAGGGTACCAAACTACATCACTTGTTGGAAAAACGGCGTTGAGTAGAGACACAAAGAGATGCTTGAAAACGTAGCTGAGAACCTAAATTCTTTAAACGCGCCAATACTGGTGACAAGATGTGGGCTTATGATTGTGACATCGAAACTGTCCAGAACTCTACAGAGCCATGCTGTAAAAATTGCCCAAAGTGGAAAAAACAACGTTAAGTCGGTAAAAAATCAAGGTGATGCTCATCGCTTTGTTTATTTACTGAGGTGTGGTCGACCATGAATTCATTTCACGTGATCAAACTGTCAATAGCAAATTCTACTTGGCCGTTTGAGGCAGCTATATTGTAAACGACTTGATTTGTGGGAAGAAAATTCATGGATATTTATTTACGCCGTCATATTCTAGGAAGAGTCTGATTAACTTTTCGGCCAAACACAAAACGAGAGTGCCAATATATTTACTAGATTTGGCTCTCCGTATCTCTTTTCTGTTTTCGAAACTGAGAGACTTGCTTTGGAAAACACGCTATGATATCATTATACGAAAACCTTAAGTTCTAATGATCTAACTGAAATTCGCAAGCCGCAAACATGTACTTCCAACCAACTTTGCTGGGACTTAGCTCAGTCACACGCAATTAACAAATCCAATGAAAAGTGCGGTTAATATAATATAAGTAAATTGCGTCAATATAACGGTCATAATAACCACATTTCAACTGATTGCCGGCGGTTCTAAAGAAACCAGCACGGAAGTGAAAAATTCCGTTTGATTAATTCAAAAGCACAAAAAGAAATCCTCAAGCCATTCCACAATGAAAAGGAAATGAAAAGTACCGTAACAAAGAAGAGTGCCTAGCTCCAAGCACAAAAGTATATATAAATATAGACAAGAGCGAGAAATTTTATAAATTCTAATTAGAATCATAAAAACAATAAATTAAGTGTAATTTAGCCACTAAGAAGTGAGCTGGAGAATTCTGCTTATTAAGTCCATTTAAAAAGACATGAAGTTACTGCAGAAATTTAATGACAACAACAGCTACAAAAATAATATAAATAGCCGCTAATCAGTTGAGTGCAAGGTAGCAACCAGTTAAAGCAGCGGTAGCGTTAATAATAAGTACAAAAACAAAACTAACAACCAAAGTAGCAAATCAAAGATTGTCAGAATGCTCAACAGCAGTTATCGGGGAAATGCTTAACAACGACAACCGCAACTTATGCTGAGAAACAGTGTGTGTGAGGTGGCGGAGAGAAGGGGTCAAGTAAATATTTGCTTCAGAAATATTCTAAAGCCATTACAACGGAAGTCTATAAGAGCGGCAGCGCCGATTCTAACGCTGCCCAGTTATAAAGTATCGTATCCAATGCCAAGTTGTAATAACAAAATGACATTTAAGCGCATCAAGTTGACATAACGGTTGCGGCATCATTATATCATTATATGACACTTTATTTTTCTTATGGCTCATTTTCATTTTATTTGCTTTGCTTTCTTTCTCCACACCGTCTACTACATTGCTTTATGTTGTTGTGATTTTTCAGGCTTCGTGCAGCATTTTTCCCATGAACCGAAGCACAGGTTTACACCAGTGTGTGTATTTGCTGCTGTGTGAAGATGTTGAACTGACTGCAAGAACTGTTTGTTATTATTATTGTGTTATATATAAAAATGAATCCGCTTCTAAAGCTATATGATATGGCCTATCGTAGCCTCAGGCATAGCCGCGGCATGGTAATGTAACCTGTCACTGCTCCGCAAACAGTAGCCGACATAAATGCGTGTTCCTTTAAGTTATTACGCACTCGCCGACACTTCTTCGACTGCTTTGACCGCCGCTTTGCCACATCTTCTTCATTTTTATACGTTTTTCTATAAGTCTAAGCCAACTTTACAATCAGTTGTTTGTTTGTATGTGTGTGTGTAAGGCATACGCTAATGATAAGTTAAAAGTTGATTATGCTAATTATGGCCTGGTGTGCATCAGGTAAATGTAAACGTTTATGCCACTCAAGCGTACTTATCTACGAACTCGCGTAGACTTATAAGTATATTTTGGTACCAAGAATTTTCTGCCTAAGTGTGTACTTACATACATAGAAATGTTTAAGAATATTTGTAGGAAGTTAATAAAGCAGACAGGGTAGCATTGTCAGTTTGTTTTGAAATTAATATCGTTTAATTATGTTTTAGCGCCCAGTCGGTACTGAAAATATTCGTACAATTTCAAAAAACTTTAAGTGTTAGTACTGGGTACTTTAATAAAATTATTTAAGTCAAGTTGACGCGTTGGCTTATAACAAGGAGTATAGTTTTTAAATTTTTTGTTCATAAAAAAGACCTTTTTGAAGATATTTATTTTAAACTATTCTTTGTAGCTTCCTAAGGGTTACATGGGTTTACGAGTTTAAAAAAATGGATCTTTTTTATTATCTTATTAAATTCTTAAGCACCTTTAGAATAATGTCCTAAATTTTAAAGTTGATCCGAGCAATAGTTTCGGAGAACTTATGCGGTCGAGGCTAGCTAGGCTAAGTGCGCCGTCTTTAAAAGCGTTTTTTTCGGAACTGAGTTTTTGTAGTCGATTGGCAAGATTTCTCGAGAACTGCTCAACCGATCTTCATGAAATTTGTCACAGGTCTTTGAGATACAATTCTTAAAGACTTGGGCGAAGGATTTTTTTTTCGATTACAACTATTTGAATAACAAAAATTTCTCGAAATTTCCATTTTTTTGTAAAAATGTCTGCCAAAAATCCAATTTTCAGTTTTTTTCCTTCGTCTAAGTTCTAAGTTAAGGTCTTACCTAAAACACGTATTTTTTCACTTTAGATGATCCTGTAAATAGTTACCCTGTAAACACGGGCGATCACCGGAAATGGCATCGCAATGACCGATTTAAAAATATTTCTTTACAAAAATTTCATAATTTCTTTTTATAGTAGTGTATGTTTATAACAATAAAAAATTCTAACAAAATATTTAATTTTTTATATGAGAAAAAAATTGTTGAAAAAATACTGATTTTTACCCGAGAAAAACCACGTAACTTCCTAATGAAATTTCAAATTCTCTAAACCTTTTAATTAGGGTTGCCATCTATATCATTTGAGGGAGTATTTTTTATTGTAAATATATTTTATACAGAAGTGTTATTCTTTACTTTAAAAATACGCTGGAATCTGTATTTAAAAAGCAAAACTTTTCTAGTGAGAAAAAAAGGGAAAATATTTTCTTTTTCATATATGTATGCTGGCCACCTAAATAAATTGTTTTCTTAATTTTTTTGTTTAAAATATTTAAAAAATTAATTTTTTTCTAAAATATTGTTTACCTAGAATATATATAAAATTAATTTTTTACATAAAAAATTTTTATATCTTTCTTACAAAAAAAATTTCGCTTCCAGAATTTCCAAAATTTGTAAAATAAATGTTGCTACCTTTTCTATCTCTCAATTATTATTGTTATTCTTCTTTTTTTTAAATAATTTTTTTGTAACACTTATACATTCATATTTGCTTACAAAGTCTATTTTTATCTCCACTACTTTTAAGATGCACTGTACCAGCAAAGATATCAAGCAGCGAAACATAATTCAAAAGACTTAAGCTACAAACTTTTGCTGCAACCAAAAAGTTAAAAATACTAGTGTCCCTATAGGATTTAAAAAGGTGCCGAAGGCATGAAAAATTATTCCACTTAAGAAATGAATTCAAAAAACAACAAAAGCAACAATTCAAAAATTTTATTTTATTTATCAGCATATTAAATTTATCAGCAAACATTTATTCTTACTTAACCGTTGAATTCCAAAGCAAATCTATATAAGTGCTATCGCCCACATTAATAAGCTTGACAAATACTAATAGCAAGTGCACACAAATGCAAATGAATAGGTATTCCCTAAATATATCTCGAAAGAAAAAAGTTTAAAAAAACGAACAGAAGAAGACTCATGCAAGACTCTACGCGCATTCCTTACATAACAGTGCATCACTTTTGCGTGTAGGTGTTAATTATTTAGCCTTCAGCATTCATTGTTATTACCTCAGCTGCCTTTTTTCGGCAGTTTTCACGGTCAAACGGTTACATCGGCACATCGTTGTCACCAAAGTCGGCAAAAACACAAGGGAAAACGGAAAAAACATGCTCATAAACTCATACAACACACCTGTGCCATATATTTTAGTAATTTTTCTACACATGCAGCAACATAAACATATATATGTACATATGTATATAGTCGTACATATGCATAATGCCATATAGCGGCTTTGTCGACCCTTTCGCTTATGGACTGCATGCTGCGCTGTCACACCATTGCATCATGCTGCTTTCTTGGCACTCTTCGTCATCCATTCATTTTTTGTTTTTTTTTTTTTATGAGAGTGAGAGAAGACATATTGCTTTCATACGATTAATAACTTTTTTGTGCGCTATCTATGAAGGCGTTAAAGAATTTTTTGTGTGAATATATATTTATACTCCTATTTATGTGTCTATAAATATATACCAACACCTGGGACTAAGGCACTTTATTTCTGTTCGATGCAGCCTATCGAAATTTAGCATGAAATGGGATATAAAAGAAACGAAACGAATCGATTTTTACTGTTACAATTTTATTAAGTCTTCAAGTGAACTGCCAGATGACTATAAGGAAACAGTTTTTATTTTTACTGTTTTTACGGAGGTAATTGTAGCAAACGTTAGCGTTTCTCTAACAGCAAAAGTAATTTCAAAGTAAAATAAAACAAAATCGCTATTTATGGGAACTAATTGCACTGAAAGTGAGGGTTTAGAGAATGGCAAATCGAACAAGCAATTGATCTAAGTGAAAAATTGGGTAGTCGAAAAAGTCTTTCTTTTGTCAAGTGTTGGAAAGGTGAGACTCTAAGCTTCATTTAACCAAAAAAATAAATTCGGGGAAATTGAAAAAAAAAGTTACAGTTGTTCAAAAATGAATGAAAATAATGAACAAATTGGCTATATTTTGAAAATTTTTTATAAAAACAGAGAATAATGCCATGTAAACCACCAATGACATTTGTGAAGTTTACAGAGACGGTGCTGTATCAGTTCGTGTAGCACAACAATGGTTCGCTCGCTTTCGTTCGGAAAATGTCCATGTGAAAGATGCAGCTCGCTCTGGTCGACCTATCGTTGAAAAAGTCGATGAAATTATGGAAAAGATTGACCGGAATCGTCACATGAGCAGCCATGGCATCGCTAAGGAACTTAATATTCATCATCAAATGGTTTTGAACAATTTAAAAAAGGCTGGCTACAAAAAGAAGCTCGATGTTTGAGTACCAGATGAATTTTCTGGAAAAAAGTTAACGGACCGAATTAACAGCTACGATTCTTTGCTGAAACGAAATGAAATCGAACCATTTCTGAAGCGAATGATTACAACATACAACAATAATGTGTGAAAAAACTCATGGTCCAAGCGTGATGAAGTCAGGAGGTTGCAGTTTTCGCCAAGAAACCAAAAAAGTTTTACATTAATGGAATAATGTCTCTGGCAAAAAGTGGTCGACCAAAATGGTACATATTTGATTCATTAAAGTTTATTATAAATATAAAAAAACAAGTTGAAGTTTGATTAGAAGCACGAAAAGACTTTTTCGACTACCCTTTATTATCACTTTGCAGTATAAACTTTACTCTTACATTTCTATTGCATTAGCCTTAGTCCAAACGAGTTTTTCAAACACTTTTATCAAACTTACTTCAAGAAACGACAAATGTCATGTGATCAAAATTGACTCGGACTGTTCCATTTAAAATATGCGCTTAAGCCAAATCGATAAAAACCTTTCTGAGGTTGGTACAACTTTTCTTATATTCGTAAAAGTTTGATTTCTCTACTTCAGTCTATTAGTATGTTTTGGCAGTTGCTTGTTTAGTATGCAAAAAGATTGTTTGAAGTTGAGTTTGCTTGGTATTTTGTATTGCTGGTAGAATCACAGTGACACGAATCTAAGTATTTGAGTGAGCATCGAGAAGTCATCGAAATCTTCTCATACGACAATCATCCATTCATCTCTATTAATGACGAATATCGAAAAAGTTAAGCCGAAAGTGCTTGACAATTTTCATGTTAGGAACAAAGCGATTACAAACGACTTCAACATATCTTGTAAGTCGACTCAATATACAAGTATTTTGGTTCACGTTTTGGCTTCTGAGTAATGTGTAAATGCTAAACTCGTACCAAAAACTCTGAAACTTTTGCCAAAATCGTGTCGAGTAGAGGTCGCAAGAGGGATATTTGCAGATAAAGTTGAAGATCCTGCAAACCTATCTTACTGATGGTGAGACATGGTTTTATGAACATAACGTCAAAACTGCGCAAAAATCTAAAAATCCAAAACTGAGTAGAAACTAAAAAAAAAACGAAATTCGCTGAAGGCACTTAAGATCGTTCCAGCCTGTAAGCTTTGGGGTTTTCAAAAATTGGATACATCGTTGGCATTCTTTTATTCCCTCAAACGGAGTATATTTTGAAGACGAAAATAAAGATTTGTATTAAAATACTGGTAGGCGTAGTGTTATCTATCAATCCGGGTCAAACTTGATCATACATATAGTATGAACACATGATCGCAAGATATCTTTGTTCGATCAACATTTTTAATTTTTTAGTTATATAATTTTGAAACTTATTTCGCATGCAAAACCTTGTAGGTAATCCAAAGCACGAGATTATTTCTCATATCCGCATGAAAATACCGAAATATAATCAAAATGCACAAACACGCGTTCACGTTCAATCGCTTTCGATTAAAATCAATTTTTACTCATTTTTTTAATAATTTTTTTGGTATTTTTTCCCTCGCGATGGCCAAAGCAAATAATTTATAGCGTCCTTCACACTTGAATGACACACGATGTGTTTGCCAAACAGCACTGAGATGCTAAATATTTACTTTGCTCGCCGCCTTGCATACTTATTGCACTTAAAAATTTTTCATTTTTTTTCGAGGTTTCGGGCTAACATGCCAAAAAAATAAACACAGCAATAAGAATATGTAAATACACACATATTGATGTACTTCTCTACAAATTTTATTGCATGTGAGCAAGAAACATGAAGGTGAAACCGGCGCGTAAGAATAACCGACGGAGAAGAAAAAACGAAGAAGTAGAAAAAATCAATAAATTTCGTAGCTCTTCGTTTTGTTTACCACACTTTTTGTGCAGGAAATGTGCGCGGCATGCAAATATTTGCGTACTCACTTGCAGCTAATGCGCATGCGCAACAAAAGTCACAATGCATTAGAGCCGATAGCTGGCAAGCAATCATTGTTTTTGTTGTTTTATGCATTTTTTTGGCACACAACTCATTGAAGTTGACAGCGTGACGGTAAAAATTCAGGAAAAATCAATTAACCATATATGCGCTAATAAGTATTGGCGAGTGTGTCCGCTGCTAAGCTTAGCTTGCGCCTCAAAAGGTGTCATGTCACATCAAATTTTGTTGTTGCTTGCTATTTTTCGCATTTTTTGTGCTGTTGTGGCTATATGTCTTTTTGTTATTGCCTTTTTTGCTTTGGTCATTTGGGTCGCCGACGCCGTAGACTTAAGCTTTACTTCGCCTAATCAAATAGCTAGAAAGAGGCGGCGACACACTCGAGTGACTGTCCATTGTTGATGAGCTCATCATTAAATTTAGTGTAGATATAAAGTGCCGTCAGTGTAATTTGCTTTCTTACGATCTAACTTAGCAGGCTGACTACCTGCCTGACTCATTATGCCGCGCATATGCCAAATGTTATATATTTTAATATCACATAACTGTTATATTATAGTTAGATTATATAAAATATTTCATAATCCACGGCATATACTCTAAATTTTATCGGTCCAGCACCATTTATTTTCCGAAAAAACTATATCAAAGGTAAATGCTTTCTGAAGCTAATCGTGTTTTTTGCCCAACGACTCAAAAATAATTTTTAGTACGGTCTTTACTAATGGCATTTCAGAACCTATTAAAACTCTCTAGCAGTATTTTTTCTCAAAGCACTTCAAGAAGCTGAAAACTTCTCAAAAGATAGAGCCACAAAGTTTCAAGCTACCTTATGTACTATGTACAAAGATCGGTACACTAAAGGACACCGTCATCAGTATCATATCAACACCAACTAGTTATTCTTCGCTGAATAGAAAAAAGATTTTACCAAATTGCTAATTTCCTAAGAAAAATGTATTATGAACATGGTTGCTCGGCTCGAAATCTACTTACGATATAAGGCGTTAGAAATGGGCGTCTAAGATGAGGACCAGCAAAGAGAAAGTACGCCATACATATTTTAAATTTTTTCTTCGAAAATGTGAAAAATGATACTGTAAGGGATGAGAAATTTTGGTTTCGTGGATTTCTGTCCGATAATTTTGACATCAAAGATGCAACGCGCTCCGTGAAACCGATTGTCGACAAAATCGTTGAAATAATGGATATCCTTAAGACCCACCGTAATGTAGGCACTATTTCGATTACCCATGAGTTAAACATAGAAGAAAAAATCTTTTGAAACCGTTTAAATAAAGCTGAATACAAAAAGAAAACGCATAGACCAAACTTTCATCCGCGAATTGCTGCTGAAAACCAACAAAATTGATCAATTTCTGAAGCGAATGGTCATTGGTGATGAAAAGTGGGTCACGTACAAAACGTCAACGGCAAACGATCATGGTCAAATCGCGGTGTACCGGTGCAAATGATGATCAAGCCAAGATTGACGGTCAAGTATGTAGATTTGGGATGTTTTTGATGCGATCGTCAAGGAATCACACACTATGAGCGACAGCTCTTTAGCGAACCTCTTAATTCGGACCTGTACCGTCCGTCTGAAAGAGCAATGAACCGGTAGAGACCAACTTTGCCTAAAAGGAGAAGCATTGTTTTCCATCAGGCCAGGCAGGACATATTCATAGTGGGTGGCCTGAAGATCTGTTATCTTGTTTGGGAGGTTCTTACGTATCCACCATAAAGTCCGGATCTCGAACAGAGTGATTATTGTCTGTTCCTAATAATGTAAGTGAAAAATTCGTATCATGAGATGCTTGTGAAAATCGATTGCTCCACTCCACTATTTACGATAGGGGATAAGAAGTCATCAAGCAAAGCTGTCCATATTTGACCTAAATTGGATCATTATCACTATGATATGTGGTGTGATATCACACGGTCTTGGAGGCCAATCGATCGGCCTAAAACATGAAATTATCTGCTCACCGAAGTGTTCTCTCAATAAATCCAATGACTCATCGCAAATGCGGCGATTTTGATTGCTTACATACTACATTTTGAGCCAGCAATAGGTCTCATCGTTGAACAAAATTTGGCTCGAAAACGTCTGATCTTCTTGGAACTTTTTAAGGGCCCATAGAGCAAAGCGATGTCGCTTGGCAAGGTCGAACGATTTCAGTTATTGCACAAGCTGTATTTTCTACGCTTTCAATTTGAGATATCGACCTAAAATGCGCCAAGCCGTTCCATACGTCAGCCCCAGTACGCTCAGTAAGCCGATTATGTTGACGATAAGTTGAGCGAAGCGCGAAAGCTATTGAAAAAACTACCTATACTTGGATCACCCGTTATACATATGTACAACGCATATTAAAGAGCTATGTAAACTTAAAGCGATCTCCACTACCTCTTTCTCTCTTTCTGTATCCCCTCTATTTTTCACCTTCCACACACTATTATTTTAAGTACTTTGTAGTTGAAAGTAATTAAATTTTGCACGGTTTTACATAGCTATGCTTACGGCGTCACAAAAGTCAAGTTAACTTCCTTGTCAGCATCAAGTCAACGCAAGTCAGCGGAGTCAATGAGTTGGCGAAGCGGCGCAGGCGCATGCGAAGGTGCTGACACTTGCCATCAAGTTCATGGTGTGCCGTTAGTTATTGTTTTCGCCATGTTAGATTTTGTTAATGTTATCTATTGTTGTTAACGTTATCTAACGCTGTTGCTGTTGTTGTTGTTGTTATCAACATTAACTATAGTCAACAGTCGCAGCTTGAGACTTTTCGCATGCTTACTATAATTACAATTTAATTACGGTAAACATGTGCTGTTGTAACTACGGAAGACACACATACAAGTATATAATACTCACATTAACTCACAGATGGCCGAGGAGGCTACAATTTGAGATTTACATCTTTCTCTACACAAAAGCCAAGTCAATTTATTTTAATATGTTTGTATGTAAACACACGCACACACCACCACTCTATTCCATTGTTGACATTAAATCTTTCCCACATTTAATTACAATTTGTTAGTCAATGTGTGGCCCCTATTGCTCTTAACGTTCTGTGAACTCTCTTTATATGTCTCTCTGTATGACAAAGAGTTCAAGTTTAATCAATGAAGGTCAAAGTCACTGACACTGTAAATGTCGCATCATTGTTTGTCCCACTGAGCACATACATATATACACAATAGAACATGTGGACAATTAAGTCATTATTTGGAAGCTCTGTTAGTCATAAAGAGCTCACTTATGCTTATACTATATATGTATGTATAAAATATGTACAGTGGGTGCATAATAGTTTGCTATAATCATGGCATAGTTTTGAATGACATTCATAAGAAAAAAATATAAACATTACAGCATAGAAATATACAAAGGGGTCAATGGCACAAGCAATTACAAAAAACGGAATACTGAGGGTTATTTTTGATTTTTTGTACTAATAGTTTCTAATAGCCACGTTTTAAATATGTTTTGAGGACTAATATACTCGTAAAAATGTCTAATGAGTTTTTCAAACAAATAGGTCTCTTACACGGGTCCAGTTTTAATTAAAATTTTAAAAACTTAGTACAAACAGTGGCGCCTACAGGTGGTAATTCTCATCTGACCAATAATATATTTCTCTCATTTCGTGAAAAAAATAAGTAGAGTCAGCTTACTTTATTTCATACACATACATCTGACTGAAGAACGAGATACCTCAATAAAATTAGTTAAAATTTCAAGTAGTGATTTGGCCTCATATCTTCATATAGACCTTATATGTGACCTGGTCTACGAAAAGGGGGCTAACGTGCGAAAACTAGTTTTCTGGGAAAAGGTGTTAAAAATAAGCGTCAGTTTCTCGTTATCTAATTAATTGTTCTCCTTTTTTTTGACACCTAAGCCCGCTTTTCGATATAATGAATACGCTGACTTTGGTCGAGTGTTAGGCTTGAAGCCTTCAAAACTATTAGAAAATTTCATAACACCCTACTAAAAGACTAAAAGCGACAAATCCGGATTTTCGGGATCCCGAAAATACTTTACATTATATCGGGATCCCGTGACATTGAATGAGAAAACTATTTTAAATTAACAATAAAAATTTCAGAAACCCGAAATATTAAATGCAAAAGATGTCTTAAATCAACTAAAAAAATGTCATTCATTCGGGATCCCGAAAAATTGAATTCGAAAAATATCTTAAGTCAATAAAAAAATTCATTAAATCGTGATCGCACAACAATGAATGTGAAATAAACAAAAGCAATATCATTCATTCGGGATACCGAAACATTGAATGCGAAATGTATCTTAAATTAATAAAAAAATTAATTATTTTGGTATCCCAAAACATGAAGGAATGTCATTAATTCAGAATCCCGAAAATACGTGACATTAAATCGGAATCCCGAGACATTGAATTTAAAAAATTTCTTAAATTAAGAAAAAAATTTCCTTAGTTCAGAATTCCGAAATATTTAATGCAAAAAATGTCTTAAATCAACTAAAAGGTATCATCAATTCGGGATCCCGGAGCATTGACCACGAAATTTTTTTTAAATCAACAAAAAAATTTAATTATATCGCAATCCTAAAACATGACGGAATGTCATTATGTTGCGATCCCGAAACATTTAATGCGAAAAATGTCTCAAATGAACTAAAAAAATGTCATCGATTCGGGATCCCAAAATAGTGAATGCGAAAATTAGAGTGATTGCACAGTAAATGTATAAAAAGTTGTAAATAAACAAAAAAAATAATTATTTCGAAATCCTAAAACTTCAAGGAATGTTATTCGGAATTCTAAAAATTAAAATGAAAGAAATGCCAAAAATAGAGGACTAAGTGTCTCGAATCTTCTACCATATCTTTTTCAATTAAAATATCTTCATCTACATACATATGTTTGTACTGAAAATTGCAAAGTCATGTCTACTTGAAGATACAACTAAGTGAATAACAATCGCGTAGTTTCAAATTTAAGTACATAAGCACGCATGGCAGACAGTATTCTCGAGTGCAGCAAAGTTCAAGTGAAAGGAAATAGTGTCTTATCGGCAATTAGGTAAGTGTAAAAACAAATATGAAAAATCGAAATCAAAGATAAACTATTCGCTAGACACTTCCTTTGTATCTACAATTGTTGTTTGTGGCAATTCAAGTAAATATAATTACAGTGTTATGTTCAGAGAAAGTAGCAAAATGAAAATGAAAACAAACAAGCATTTTATAAACAAACAAACATCGCATGTGGCTCGCGCATTTGATAAGATAACGAATATAACACGCTGACAAAGCAATAATCGTTCTGCAAGGCACCATAATAATGGTATTTCATTATCAGTAAATTACATAATTTGTTATTAAAAATTATTAAAATACAATTAGAGTGATAAAGATTTTTATCTAGATTAACGAATATAAAACAAATAAATTTTTTTTGTGATAATTTTCATAGGTTTCCTTATTCAAATTTTAATGCTCATACATATGTGAGTAACACTACTAAAGTAAGCCGTTTTCTGCTAATTAAAAGACTATTTTTTCCTAAGATATGGTAACCCTTAACGAAGATTCAATATTAAATATAGAAGAAGAAGAATTAAATAAAAAAAATTAAATTTCATCAAAACTGAATATTTCAAATTTATAAAAAAAAATTAATGTGACAACGCTTTTTCGCCACTACCCACTAATTTCATTATTCACATATATTTTATTCAGCATTCTTCACTTACCGTTTCTTGTGGCATGGTATTACAACTGCGTAACGGTAACTTGTATCTCAATGGGCCATCATGATCCCTAAAATTAGAAATAATTTCTTAAAGAACTGACATTTTGTAGTGTTCTTTTTCATATTCATTATACTTTTTCAACATATTTAAACTTTTTTAACGAAAAACCAGTTTAGCTACGTATATTCTGAAATTCTGAGAACACTTTACTCACCTGTACTCGGTAAGACATGTCGAATTCTTCGACAGCCCCTTAGGATAAATCATGCCACTAAATAGGCCAGTCTCATGATTTAACGGTGCATCTTTGATGGTTATCAACATGGAACCGCTCAAACACTTTATTCGCACTGTGGGCTCAATGCTGGATTTCGATGTGGAGATGGAATCGGACGCTTCAGCGGCGGCATCCAATTCAGACAGGGCTTCTTCTGTAAGAAATTGAAAAAAATTATAATATTTTAGGACAGGATGTAAATATTATAATTTGAAATAGTTAAAAAAAATACAAAAAAAATTCACATAGCTTGCAATAAATTTTCTAAAATATTTTTATTGAACCTAAGAATTTTTTCAAGTATTATATATTTTTTTTAAACTTTTGATAACAATATAATTTTATAATTAATTATTAAAATTATTAAAATAATAATTATTATTAATTAATTATAAAATTATTATAAGCGTAACACATAAACTATGTGTACTATCAGAAAACTCCAGTGCAAAAATCGAAAATTTTACAAGCAACGGTATGTTAGTTTTAAAAACAAATATTTTCGAACATTCGAACAATGGCTTTGGTTATCGAGAGTAATTAGGTGAAAGTACAATGAATAATAATAGAGATAAGTTGTAAAGAGTGCATATACAGTGGTCATGATATTTGTTTAGTGAGTCTAAATATTAATCAGAAAATATAGTAAGTAATGATTAACATTACACAAGAAAAACTAATAAAAAAATATTAAATTATAGGTCCTTAATAATCCCTAACTTTTAGAATCAGTAGCTTGACTGAAAGCTTCGAAAAAGCTTAAAGCTTAAGATTTAAAAAGCACACTTATTTTTTCCTCACTTCGTCCATATCGATCTTCAACCACTAGTTTTTAATATCAACAGCTTGACTAAAAGCTTCGAAAAAGCGTGAAGCTTAAGATTAAAAAAAATGTGCACTTATTTTTCGCCGACTTCGCACATATCGATCTTCAACTATTAATTTTTAATATCAAAAGCTTGAATAAAAGCTCCGGAAAGATCAAAGCTTAAATTCTAAAAAAGCGCACTTATTTTTCGCTCATTTCGTCCATATCGATCCTCAACTACAAATTTTTGATATTAAAAGCTTGACTGAAAGTTCCTGAAATTCTAAATCCTTAAGATCCTAAAAAAAATCATTTATTTTCTTTCACTTCACCCAAACTGATCTACAATTTATAATTTTTAATATGAAAAGCTTGCCTGAAAGTTTCAGAAAAGCTGAAAGCTTAAGATCTAAAAAAAATCCATTTATTCTTCCCTCACTTCGGCCATATCGATCTTCAAAAAATTTTAACTTTTACTATCATAAATTTAACTGAAAGCTCTGAAAAAGCTCAAAGCTTAAACACCGAAAAATGTATACATAAACTTCTCCTATGTATATATTAACCATACTAAAATAAACTTAAAAAACAATTAATTCTAACAACAAAATTTTGCCCACCATAGCACACTGTGCTTCGTCAACATGCAAACAAACATCGTTAGCTATGAGAAAAAAGTCATTCCATTTCCTATAAAAAGCTAGTGTTAGTGCAAACTAAACATTATTCTCACATTGTAAAGAGAACACAAAAGTTGTCAGTATGCAAAAGTAAGTGGCGAAGAACATTCGAAGATAAAACCATTACTATTTAATTTTGCATATTTTCAGAACTATTCTAGCAATCGTAGCCTTGGCGCTCTTCGGCATCGCTCAAGCACAAGTGCAATTTAGCGGTGCTTGTCCCTGCAATGTGCAGGTACAACCAGATTTCGATGTGGCTGCGGTAAGTAGTGACTTGTAGTAAAAATTTATTAGAAAAATTATTTTATTTTCTTCAATGGATATTACAGTACTTGGGCTCCTGGTATGAATATGCCAAATATCCTGTATACTTCGAGGCTAACGGTAAATGTGTAAAGGCTGAATATACGCTCAAGGACAATGGTCAAGTGGGTGTGGTGAACAGCATGATCGAGGCAACGTGAGTAACATAATTTTGTAATAAATGTTTCATATGTAATTATGAAAATTATTTGAACCTATTTAGGTATAGATTTTGTACCCAATTTGTACCTAAATTGCATCTATTTTGCCTACATGGCACATATGTACTGATTTCATACTTATTTCTTAAATTTCCCTTTTATTTAGCACTGACCAAGCCTCTGACATTGTTGGCTATGCTGTGGTGGTCGAGAATGCTAAGTTGCTAGTTACCTTCCCGGTTAGTCCTGCCTACAATGTATCAAGCAATTATTGGGTTTTGTCCACCGATTACACCAATTACAGCGTTGTTTACTCTTGTCAACCGACACAAGACGACTCACATAGCCGTATGTACTACTAGATTTAGTTTCTTCAAAACATATTTATATTCTTTTATTCACAGTTGTTGTTTGGATCTTGACCCGTGAGCAAAACCCATCTGCCGAACTTATCGCGAAAGCTAAAGATGTCCTGACTTCCAACGGTGTTTCCCTTAGCCCATTGGTTGTCACCGACCAAAGCGGATGTCAAGCTGCTGCAGCCGATGGTGACGGTTGCGCGTAAAGCCTGGAGAATGTGACTTTATGTGACAATCAAATGTGTCTAAAATTTCGAACGTGTAGTATTATTTTGGCATTATTTTATGTATACAAAATGTCAGTCAAATAAATCGAAGCAATGAAATTCGAATATAAATTGGTTTGTACTTTTTAATATAGTAAGAATATTCTTCTTCTTCCTTATTGGCGTAGACACCGCTTACGCTATTATAGCCGAGTTTATAACACCGCGCCAGTCGTTCTTCCTTTTCGCTGTTTGGCGCCAATTGAAAATTCCAAGTATAGCCATCGAATGCCATACTCGCCCTTGCCAACGCGCAAATAACCATACGTTCCGCAGAACCTTTCTTTCGAAACCCCTAACGTCGACTTATTAGATATTGTCATCGTCCATGATGAGTGACTTGTAGCATTTGGTCTTTGTTCGTAAAGAGAGGACTTTAATTTTCAATTGTCTACTCAGTCCGAAGAAGAGCCTTTTGGCAAGAGTTATTCTGAGTTGGATTTCGAGGCTGACGTTGTTGTTGGTGTTAATGCTGGTTCCAAGATAGACCAAATTATCTACGACTTCAAAGTTAGAACTGCCAACAGTGACTTGGGAGCCAAATGGCGAATATGACGACTGTTTGTTTGATGGCCGGAGATATTTGGTCTTGCTCTCGTTCACTACCAGAGCCATATTGTACCATCTCTAATCGGCAAATAAATTATATACAGGAGTAATTATTGACGCTCTCAACTATTTCGCTTCAATCACGAAGAGCATAGTCTAACAAAATGCCAACACGACTACCTCCAAATATTTATTTACTTAAAAAATTGTTTTGTTTGTTCATTAAACTTGAACCTAACCTCAATACGTCAACTCTCTGACTCATAGTATGTGACAACTGCAGAAACATATATAATGCATTACAAAGTCACTCGCAGACACCTAATTAAAGCATGCGAGTTTTTCTGCAAATATATATGACAGTATGTATGTGTATGTAGCTATGCAAAAATTAGAGGTGCATCCACGGCTGGCGACGCGCACAGCGTTCATGACATTGAGACAAGCCAATGCCAGAGGCACAGGTTGAAGGAACTTGAAAAGCTAAGAATTGCGCATACAAAAACGCGGAAGCAAATAAGACTGGAGTACATGTTAGAGAAACAAGAAGAAGAAGACTAACTAAGAAGAAGTTTAACTGAGAAGCAGCCTAACTGAGAAGCAGCTGAACTTGTTATGGCATGCCAACTGCGACACATTGTGGCAATTTAAGGTACACAGCCAGCACACAAAAAAGACCACAGCCAGACTTGCTATGGCAAAAGATCACCGAGATGAGCGTTTGTAAAATGCGACAGAAACAAATACCGAAGCCGCCAGAGACAAGCATATAGAAGCAACCAAAGGTGAGTTGCCAGGAAAATATGCATGTTTGTTGAGCTTGCCGCAAGTAGAAAAAAGTCTACTCGTACTTGCAAATACAACAATAACAAACACTGTCGCATCAGCATTTTGCTCACGAAAAGGTATCATGCGCTGTGGCATGCCACAAATGGCATAACTGTGTGGGCCAAGAAAGTTCCTTGAACCCACTCGTGCAGCGCTATGGTGCCAGAAGTAAGAACCTTTTGATTGGTTGCAACTGCGGTTAAGTCAATGCTGATTTCCTGTTGCACAACATTTGAGTCGCGCAGCCGGTCGCACAGCCGTTGCGGTTCGTCGATTATCGTGGTAGCGACGTGCCGCCTTTGCCCAACACCTTTGGCTTGGTTAAGGTTCCACAAATACGAAATATTAGTTCATCTATATGAAATTGCGTAATAAAACAATTGTGTGTTATAAATTTGTTCACAGAAGTTTTTAGCATAGTGTAGATCACGAACTAAAGACCAACTAAACTTTTAGACTTGAAAAGACTCTGGATTATTTATTAATTTAATATTATTGGAACTCTTAAGAGTTTTATATTCGATTTAGAAAGTAACACATACTAAAAATTTGAAAAAGCTCAAATTTTAACACAAAAAAAAAATTAAAAACTTGACATAAAGCTTTAAAAAGCTTAAAGCTTAAAAACGGAAAAACTTCGCACTTATCTCTTTTCCTGCATAATTAGCGCATTGTTTTTCGGCAATTCCTAATTTTTAGTCTAAAACTTGGGCGAAAGCTCTGAAAAAGCTCAAAACATAAACATCCGAAAATCGCACTTATACTATTTCCCAGATATCGGCCAACTCAGCATTCGACCAAGCCTAATTTTTAATATCTGAGGCTTAAACGAAAGCTCTGAAAAGTTTAAAAACCGAAAAACTTCGCACTTATCTCATTTTGGTTTTCAACAATCCCTAAATTTTAATATCTAAAACTTGCCCGAAAGCTCTGAATAAGCTCAAAGCTTGATATTCGAAAATCATAATTACTTATATTTATTTCCAGATATCGACCAACTCGGTATTCGACCATCCCTAATTTTTAATATCTGAGGCTTAAACAAAAGCTCTGAAAAGTTTAAAAACCGAAAAACTTCGCACTTATGTCTTTTTCTGCGTATTTACCAAATTGGTTTTCGACAATCGCTAATTTTCAGCATCTGAAACTTGGCCGAAAGCTCGGAAAAAGATCAAAGCTTAAACATCCGAACATTGAACTTATATTTTTTCCGGATATTAACCAACTCTGTATTCCCCCATCCCTAATTTTTAGTGTCTTTTAGCCTCTGATACTAAAAACTAGTAAATTAAATAAAAAAGACCCTGAAAAAAACATAAAAACAAAAAAATTTTGTAACTTATGAAAAATAATTTAAATAAATTTTCAAACATCATAAAAATATTATATGCAGATAGCAGTTTTCGCACTACAAACCATCCAAACATGCAACAAGACAAATTGTAAACAATTTTCATACTAACGATCAATAAAAGTGGTAATTTAGAAGTCACATAAATAACTACAACCATTAGACAGACATCACCATTTGCCTAATACACTTACATATATACATAGCTTTACTGCTGGTCAATATCGTTGCACTGTGAAGACAACGCAACACAGATCGCTTATTGCCACCGATTCAAATAAACTACAAACCGCTGACTGCGCCACTAATGCTTCCGGCCTGATGCAGTCACAGTCCGTATGCCGTGCAATCGAATAGCCTACGTAAATATGTATGTATATGTGCCCATATTTCAGCATTGCTGCCACAAATGCCGTTGTCAAGTTCACTGAACCCTTTTTATTTTTGCACCCAAAGTGCAATGTCTTTTAAGCGCTTCTATGTGCAGGCCACAGCTGGCGTACACAGCTGCCACTGCCGCTGTGGCGAGTAACCGAGCCGGCCTACTGCTACATCTTCTATTGCGAATTCTGCGCGTAGCTGCTTTGTTGCATTTTCCCCCGCCTAGCCACACCGGAGGTGACGCTAGAAGTTAAAACTATTCTATGATGGCAAGTTCATGCCCCTCATGATCGCCAGTTTTCTAGTTTCTAACCGACATAACTGCTTTTCTAGCGCTTTTTTCATGCGCACGCCCTAACCAATTGCTTTATCCGCACACACGGCACTGCTTTGCGGCGAGACACCGACTGAGGCGCAGACAAAGCAAACGAAGGAGCAGACGACGACGCAGGCGCTGTGGCAGTTGCATTTGCAGCCGTCAGCAAGTTTTTTGTGATGTCATAAAAATGGCAACACAGCATCCCGGCGCAGGCAAGCGCCTTCTATGTTCGCCGCCCAGCTGCTTCTACGCTCATAGCCTCATAGTACACAGCGCCGCAACATTTGCCAGCAGCTTGTTGAACGCGTTGAATTTGTGGTATTACATGACTTTAAAATTATATGTGCGGCAACTCAGCAAGTTGCATGCCACATGTTATACTTTTTTCAGCTATCCACTTTATAATTCTGCAATTTCTTTAGACTGATTAAGTTTATTAACCATAACCGCAGCCGAAGCTGCAAGCGCATTAACGTGTGCGTGTATATGTCAAGTACTTGTGTATGTACAATATGTACTATACATATAAATCCACTTATATATGTACTTATGTATGTTTCTCTAAGCTCATAGCAACATAAATTTAACTCCGCTTAATCCGATGACCAAAGCGAATTTTTTGTATTTGCTGAATAAAGGCTTCTCACACACGACTTTTTACACACCACTAGCTTAGTGTATTTGCTGACACTATATGGTATGTATAGTTGTGTGTTTATAAAATTGGAATTTCTCTTACCATTCTTTTGGTATCTAAATCCTGTTGCTAAAAGTATTAGTTGCAAAAGATTTTATAATTTCATGCTAATCAACAATGTAAAGCTTAAAGTTGAGGTTAGGTTGAGTTAGGTAGTTAGGCTTAAGTTTCATCGGAGACTATTGCAGTTAAGACTATATATGTATATTTAAAAGCTTAGTGTTATTTGACAGCGTAAGCCTCTATAGAAAGAGTTGAAGGGGTTCCTATATACATTCGTACTATGTAGCACAAGATTATCTGTCTTAACTTAATTACTTATAAAGTATTAAGAAAAGTAATAAATGGAATAATTTAAATATGATATTAAAAAAAAATTGTTTGGTTATCTACTTAAGTAAAAAAACCAAATTTTCACGTATCTTAATACAAAACCTAGTTTGTAGGTTATATAGGCTTTTTGGGGTCAATACAAGCATTCAAACGATTAACCCAATTTTCTTTACACTTGTCAAGGCATACACTTTGACCTTAAAGAGCTGAAATGGTCTTCAGTGCCCTCAGCGAATTTTGGTTTTTTTTCGATTGCGACACATTTTTGGAGCGCCATTCGCTCTTATTCGAATTAACGCACTTCCCACCCAAAAAATTCACCAAAATTCGTTGAGTAGATCTATAATAGATACTGAGATCCTCTGCTATTTCGCTGTTGCAAACACGACGATTTTCAAGTAGTGTTTCCTTTTCCACTTAATTATTTGTGTTCAAGCTGAAATACAAAACACTCATTTTTGGGTAGGCAAGTTGGTAGTATGACTGTCTGACTACACACCTAGCACTTTAGGAGGCCCATTGTGAAACCACAGGTACTAAAACCCTCTAACTCAATTGCTTCCTCTTTGAACCACCCTGTGCTTCAGATAAAGTTCTTTAGTACAATACGTTCGACATTTGCATAGAAGATGATTTATAGTATAATCTCATCTTCTTCTTCTCCTGACAGCTTCTACAATAGTCATTATATGGAGTTTTTGTCAGCTGGGATGTCAGCCAATTAGTCAGCTACTCTTACTACAGTTTTATGTCATTTGTTTAAATTATAATTGGCATGTGCGGCTCATATTCCATCCATGCAACGTTTGCTTGCTTAATGAGCAAATCAGGGATTGACACCACAGAAACGAAGCTAACAATATAACATTTTCGTCGTTTAATATCCGTACCTACAAGTGGTCGGAGGCATATAAATTTCCTCTTTTTCGGAGTCTCACTGTAGGGTGCTGCTTTTCTAGCTGGTGCTATCAAGTGCTTCACAGTTACCAGGCTCACCACGCTTTTGGAATATATTTTTGTTCCACATTTTTTAAATTTTTAAATGCATAAAAATATCGAAAAAAGAATTTGTCTCAATTTTTGTATTTCTAACCAAATTTCGTGAGCAGAATCGGTTCGAATGTTGAAAAAGGCTTACGATGATTCAGTTGTAGTGAAGAATATTGTTCATGAAAATTGTCAGACAAACCTTAGAGAGATGGCAAGAGAGCTTGACTTCTCTCTCGAGTCCGGTCGAATGATTTTGGTGGATATTTTGCGTATAAAATGTTCTTGCTCGACTCGTCCTGATAAAGCTGAATTTTTTTTTTTCGATAAGAGTACGGTAAACAAGTCCCTTTGGACATGCTTGATCGTACAAAGTCCGATCCCACATTCATGAAGAGCATTAAAACTGCTAAATACTATATGTCAACAATTATGGGAATGGAGGGAAAAAAACGAGCCGTAACCAAAAAAAACACGCCAAAGCCGCTCAAAAATCAAAGTGGTGCTCATTGTTTTTGTCGATATTCGTGCTTTGGTGTATCATAAATAGGTTCCGAAGAGACAAATGGTTAATAAGAAGTTTTATTTGGCAGTATTGAGGCGTTTTCGTGAGAACATTTATCGAAAACCGTCGAAATTGTGAAAGAACAATAATGTATTTTACCCGAGGATAATGCACCACCGCTACTTTGAAGGCAACAAAATAAATATTGATGAACAATTAAATTATTTACGTTTCATTTACAATTTACGGGTAATAATTGAAGTTCTAATCCTCACTTTTTCTTTTAGTTCCCTCTCACTATCTCTTCCTAATTTGATTGCTAGCGCTGCGTCTGCTTTAGTTTATATAATAATTAATTATTATGTAAGCTTTGTATAAATAAAATAAATAAAATATAGAAGCTTTTAAGCTTCAAATACTTAGTTTTTTTCCACTAACTTTTGAATTTACTTTACAAAGTACTTTTTTGCAAAAGATATGTATTGTATTCTCCATTCTCGTGATAAAAAGACCCACCAAAAAGAAAATAACATTTAAGAAATTTTTTAATTTTTTCACTGCAAAGGTTGTAAGATAGTCAGTAGTGAAAAATTTAATGGGCACTTCAGTATTTACTGATTCAATATTCTCGAATGATCTTTTTAATATATTATTCGACGCTGAAGGGTTGCAATTAAAGTGTATATCTTCGTTTATCTACAAGCTTATCAATACATACATACTACATTGGTAGTGCACCTCATTATCTTGACCCACTTACAGAGCATTGCTAATCTCATTTCTTATCTACAATAAACAATATTCCACCAACTTATTGAAAGTGTTTGTTTACTCACCAACCGTTCGCAACAAAGCGTTTGTCATTTGGACAGCAATTTGACAATTGTTATCGCCACTGTGCAATAGCAACAACTCAACTAACAACAACTCGTTTCCAAATTATTTTCTTTACGAAATTGAAATTTGCGACAATTTGCTAATGCCAACAAGTAAATCAGCACACAAGCAGCGGCGCATGTGCGAGCATATTGCAGTGGCATGTTATTGTGTGTGACGGCGGTCAAATAATGACAACAAAGCGTTATTGCAAAATAGTGAAAGCCACAAAGGCGAATAAATTTTTTGGGTGTAACATGACCCAGCGGGAGTGTGCGAAAACAGCGAATGTGTGGGTGACAAAGCAAAACACCCCGAAAACACCGAAAACAAAAGCTGCCTGCAGAGCATACTTGTAATTGAAATAAAATTGAGGCGTAGCCGGCAAAGACAAACAAAATTGTATTTCAAAACTATGAAAAATATTCACAAAATATAAAAAGTTTAAAAAGTATGCAATGGGGGTAAGCGAAAAATTTGGAAAAAATGTAGAAAAAAGTACAAAAAAATGTGTTTGCATTTTTTTCACATAACTCATTACACAGCCATACTTGTAAGCAACCGCTACCGTTAGACATGCATTTGTGTCTACTCCACATACAATTGCCTTGTATTTCGAATAAATTTTTTGTTTAACAAGTTTTGAATTGTTTTTGCTTTTCGCTGGCTTTTTGTTGCGCCGTCCACACATTCACTTTCATGCGCCGCAACTAAAGCGCTCGTACATTCACGCCGGCTGGAGTCAGCTATGCGCATTTTTACGCTCGTTATTGCTGTAATTTTATTTGCAAATGCAACAACAACTAATATGAACTCTGTTTGGTGCATATTTTTTGAAATTTTTTAATCCTTTTTGTATTGCAATTTCAGTCTTTTACCGAGTGATTAACTAATGTTTTTAAAATTAGCCAGAAAAAAATTTATTATCTGACCTAAATTTATCTAAAATATACTTAAATACATTAGCAAATCTAATTATCAAGCCTAAAATAATCAATTACTGATTCTTTGTCAAATATATTTCCTTTCAAACTAAATTGAGATGAATACCAGCTAAGTAAGTCGCAACTATCTTAATATGAGTATGTGAAAAATTTAAGTATTCCACTTATTACGTCTCACTAAAGCTCAATACAGGGACAAGAAGTGGCACCAACTTGGAAACTTCACAACTTTTTTCAAACTTCAAGCAATATGCGCCTTTCCAAAGAAGTTTTCGGATGAAAAAATTCTATCAGCTTCGTCTTACTTGCTTTTATAATTATCTCTCTCTCTCTCTCTTTATTTTCCTATTTTTCTGTATTTTAACATTATGAGCCTTTAAATCTTAACGACTTCGTTTGTTGTTAATCCACAAACTTTTGTAGTTACTTTGGGAAATACTTTTGTGCAACACTGATATACTCGAACCTCGATCAACCAAAAATTATATATGTACATAATTTGGTTTTGGAAAATTTAAGACAACAGATCTGATGAGTAAAAATCGAAAGAAAATGTGATTTCAGAACATTTTCTTCTAACGAGGAATGATAACTGAGGAAATTTTGAAAGAAAACTGCTTTCATCGCTAGATTTTAGAATATTATCTTGGACTAAAACTAAATTGATATTCTGCTGTCAGTTTATTCCAGTTTCACCTTCATAAGTTTTGTCACTAATAAATAATTTTAAGTAAGCTTTAGTTTTGCCTTTGCCATTCGAAAGTAACAACGTCAGAGTATTGTTTATCATGGCAAAAGAAAATGCTTACCCTTATTATCTTATTGCGTACGAGCATTTTTAGCACTAAATAACGCTATGCCTGAATTTGCTATCCTTGCAAAATTAATACGGCTGTGTAAACTGAAGTTTAGCAATACCAAAAGCTCTGTCAGGATCGGGAGGACCTCGCCCAACCGTTCGATATCAAACGAGGTTCCAGACAAGACGACTCCCTATCATGCGATTTCTTCAATATACTTCTGGATAAAATAATTCGAGCTGCAGAGCTGAATCTAGCAGGTACAATCCTCTATAAGTGTGTACATCTGTTGGCGTACACCAATGATATTGATAATATTCTACCACCAAATTCTATAAGTTCCTCATTACCATATTCCCGTCCTGCTGCTATATGGTGCATGGATCATGACATCATCTAATGAGTCGACGTTACAAGTTTTCGAGAGAGAGGATCTGCGGAAGATTAATTGTCCTTTGCGAATTGGCAACGGCGAATACCACAGTCCATGAGTTATACAGATGAGTTATACGAGCGGCAAAATCTTTTGCCGATCTTCAATCAATAGTGTTCAGTAAGATATACAAGATATACGTCGACATTGATATAGATCAGCGAATTAAGAGACAGCGGCTACACTGGCTAAGTCATGTTGTCGAAAGGATGAAAACACACCAGCACTGAGAGTATTTGACGAAGGAATAGGAAGGCATCCACTTCCTTGGAAAGGCCAGGTGGTGAAGAGCCTTGCTACACTGGGAATTTCCATTTGGCGCTAAACAGCCAAATAGAAAAAAAAACTGGCGCGCTGTTGCAAACTCGGATATTACCCCGTACGCGGTGTCTACGACAATAAGGCCTTTTTGAAAATTTAAACTTCTACAATTCTTACTTAAATTTATTTGTTAAAGAGAAAAACAGTTTGAATTATCATACATGTTTGTTCATAGTTCTAGAAATTATTTATCAATGAAATCAATTCAATCAACGTGCCTTACTTTCTAGATAAACAAGCATTTAAGTAAGGCACTAAGCAGTTCGCCTTTCATTTCCTCTAACTATTTTTCAACAAATCTAATATTTTCTATATTAATCCAATCGAAAGAAAAATGTAATATAATTTATATATGTGTTTGTTTGTACTACAAACCTCTTTACCATAGAGCACTTGTATACCAATTCTCCTTTCAATCTGAGTTAATAGTTAATCAATTGGTTCACTTCACTTATTGTTATTTTTTTTTGCGTTATTCATATTGTAAAATTATCATTTGCATTTCTAAAATAATTCACTTACTCGTTGCTGTTGGTATTTGTGCACCATGTGTAACCAAAGTGGCGATTGTCTAGAAATTAGAGAAAATATGAATAATTATTACAATGTTTGTATGTATAGCCTATATATAAGTGATGAATGAAAGCAACAAATTAATATTTGCATAAGCTTTTTATTTCTTACTATAATGTTATGGTTACTTTTAAAGTGTAATAATGAATAATTTAAAGTAAACATCATTTGGAATGGAATTTTTTATGTACAAGGTGCGTTCCAAAGTAAATAGGACTTAAAAAAAAACAGAACAAATGGAATTTTCGGCAAAATCAATTTATTTTATTCAAAATAGTCTCCTTATGCTTCAATGCAACATTTTTTTCACGGTCCAAATGCATGTCGAACGAGTGTTTTAACTCGTTGACCGGTATGACCGCCAGTATGCCGGTGCAAGCCTTTTGAATGGCCTCTACGTCTGCATAACACTTTCCGTTCATGGTCAAATGCATTTTTCCGAAAAGGAAGAAGTCGCACGGTGCCATATCAGGTGAATACGGGGAGTGGTTAATGGTTAAAATGTGATTTTTGGTCAAATAATCGTCCTTTGTTGGATTCTGAGCAATTTTTGGTCGTCAGTCAATTTGTGCAGAACAAACCGTGCACACACCTTTCGTAAGCCCAAATGTTTGGTCAAAGTGCGATAAATCGATGTTTTGGAGATGTTCAATTCCATTTCCATGAATTATTATCATCATTATCATCATTGAAATTCGGCTGATTTTTGATGAATTCACGCACAGTTTCGATGGAATTTCCGGTGATCACGGATTTTGATTGGTCCACATGGTGATCGTCAGTTATGTCCTCACGATCACTTAGAAAACGTTGAAACCACTCGTGGACTCTGCTACGGGATAAGCAATCATCGACATAAACTTGTTTCATCAACTGAAGCGTTTCGGTAAAAGTTTTACCAATTTTAAAATAAAATTTAATATAAGGTCTTTGTTCGAAACTCATCTTCACACCGACAACACAAATATACTGACACTTAAAACGCAATAACTTCACTTCCAATCGATGAAATGTCCCTGGACAATCGATAATGATAGCAGAGTCTAACGCACCAGTCGACATGTAGATGGCGCCACGAGGGGGCGCTAGATTCAAAAAGTCCTGTTTGCTTTGGAGCGTACCTTGTATACTCTCATGCTGCTACCAACTTATGATACTGTAATCTTATAACAAACTTAACTTAAACAGATAATTTTCCATTTGGCCACCAAGATAGTGGAATACCACACCGTTAAACGTTTTCTTGTTCGGATATGTAAAGTGTAAAGACTGTAAAGACAATCTCAACGGATGGACCATCTGAGACGTAGCCGCGGCCAATATTTGAAAGAGATAATCTTCAAAACATAAATGCCAAAGAATGTTCTTTCGAATGATAATAAACATTCCCAATTAAATTTAAAGTTTTTCACTAATAAAGTAGGGAGCCTTGACTTGGATCACTCTTTATAACCGCAGAAATATTTGTCTTCTTCAATAATAAAACTAAGGTCGAAAAATAATTAAAAATAAAATTTTCTAGCCGAAAACCTTTCTTTTTTTTTGAAAATAACCATATGTACCACTTTAGGACTAGTTTTAGACTAGTTAATCATGAATTAATATTGTACCAATACTCTAGCGTGTTAACTCAATATTCGCTGAGAAGTGATATTCAACTCCCATGAGTACTCCTCACCTAAAAACTAGTCATTAAATAAACTCAACGTGTCGACCGAAAATTAGCTAATTAATTTTCTATTTTTACCGCAAGTTGAAAACCGCAGGAATTTCGGAAAGAATATCGCAATGCACAGCGCAAGCAAGTAAAGTAAAAATTGCAAATCTTCAGTTAAAACCATTAACCACCAACATGAATATTCGCAATAAGGAAGATGTGTAAAATTGCATTCCCACGTTGCTAACTAACGGTATAGGCACTTTCGCCAAAATTACTGCAATCTACTGAAATTAGCTTTTCTTGCAACAAAGTTCTGCATACACACATACAAACATACATATATACATGTGATATGTGTGGTGAGTGCAGGGTTTCGCAAAATATCGCTTCTGTGTGGATTCCCACATGCAAGTGTGTGTGAGTGTGTGCATGGCTAGCTTACAAATAATT
Organism: Bactrocera tryoni; assembly: GCF_016617805.1. Taxonomy (NCBI): domain Eukaryota; kingdom Metazoa; phylum Arthropoda; class Insecta; order Diptera; family Tephritidae; genus Bactrocera; species Bactrocera tryoni. Next base: position 13,011,773 of record NC_052501.1, on the reverse strand, counting down.
TGAATGGATGCAATGTTGCAACTGCACAGAAGGTGGCGAAATTTTATAATGCTGGTAATCTGAAGGAATATGTGGCACATATCAATTAACCCTCTGAGGTCAATGCAAGCAGAACTGGCTAGCGAACTTCATGATACCGCATGATGTTGCCGTATGGCAATTTACACACATAAAAACTTATTTGCAATAAACAAGAAAAAAATGTTGTGTGCTGAATATTTTTATTAGACGATTTTGAATTTGTTTGCGGGTCACTGGTTATGTTATGCTTATTTGGGGTCAAAAAGATAGAAGCTAAAGGCCAAGTTTTTATGATTTTTTGTTTAAGATCATATATTTTTCCTGTAAATGCTTATAGTTCTAAGCTTTTTTACTTTATTTATTATTTTCATATCGGATTAAATTATAAAACTAATTTCAAAAAGTTTTCTTGTTTAAGCGAGAATAGATCTTAAGGTAAATACTCACGATTATTTGCAGTGCTGCATAGACAAGTTGTGTGAATGGCTTCATATTTGCTGCAAAAAAAGAAGAGATAAAGATTGATATTAACACAAATTTATTAAAATATTTTGCATTATAATTTTTTTTTTATTTTTAAAAATTAGTTTGGGTATCATAATTCAATATGAGCAAAATATTTCCTCTCAATTGTTGTATATAGTATATACACAAAAAAATTGTACAACAGAAAAAACTAAAAATAGTAAACTATTAATTAAGGTATTAGATTTCTGGTAAAAAATGCCTTTTTGAAAAACATTTTCTCATCATCACAGCTCAAACCAAATTTTGGCATTATTTCAATGCTCCGCGAATAACCGTTTCATGGCCAGCAGACGCAAACTAAAGACAGTAACACAGCGATATATAATTTTGAACCAGATACTATACATATGTACATCAAAGACAAGTCTTCCCCTCCGCTCATTAACACTTTTTGTGGTTGTGGCATTAGCCGAAATTAATTGGCAGCTCATGCATGGCACACCGACGGAGTAAAAAAAGAAAAACCAAAAATAAGAATAGAAACAAGAAAAAAATATCGCAGAAGCGTTTGAAGCGAAGTACTTTAAAAATAATCGCATTTCGGCAGGAGAAGTCGTCTTAAGCATGAAGGGTGTGGTTCAGAAGTTAATGTATTTTTAATTTCTTAGCTTGGTTGAGCGTAAATTAAATCTTTCCGCCATTTTTTGGACAATGTATAAGTATTATTACTAAGCTTATTGTTGCTAAAAATTATATTAGTGGTAAAGAAGTTTTTTTAAGGTGTAATAAAATGCAAAAAATAAAATGTAGAATAGAAAATTTTAAATAAAAACGATTAAATATGAAAAATAAAATAAAAGATAATATAAAATAATAATAATATAATAAATAAAAAAAAATATAAAATAAAAAAATAAAACATAGAAATAAAATATAAGACATAAAAAATAAAATATAAAAAAATTAAAATAAAAATAAAAAAATAAAAAGTAAAAAGTAAAAATAAAAATAAAATATTAAAAATAAAACATAAAATATAAAAAAATAAAACATAAAATATAAAAAAATAAAACATAAAATATGAAATATAAAATATAAAAAAAACAATAAAATATAAAACCTAAATCCCATTTAAGCTAAAATCTTTAAAATGCCAATAATTAATTTTCTTGTATAATACTATATACTATTAATTAAAATACAATTACATACACAGATATCTTAATATATACTCAGATATTATTAATTATCAGATCTTATTGAAGCATTAACTAGAAATTACTTAAATTATGAAATATGCATGTTAAGGGAAAGAGTTCGTTGCTTCAGTCTTTTGTACATACCGCGATACTCTGCTCATTATCGGTCGCCGTTTGAAATTGTCAAAATTCAATCAACAAACAACCTCTATCATTTATTTTATCAAAAAAAAAACAACAACAACACAATTTTTTTAATTAAACAAAACACACAACACATACAAGCACACATGCATACATGCAAACAATTGTATTTGCAATCGGCAACCAAAGCCTGCTGATATCAAATCTTTTGGTTAGCAAAAATATTCAAAGCCTTTTTTTAATTTCTGTGGTTCGGTGATAAATTAGCGCAAAAGCAATTGACCCAAATCGAAGGTAATGGACAAAACAACAAAAAAATACCACCAAAATTCATGAATAGCACAATAGAGGCAGAAAAAAAGTGCAATAAACCAACGAAGCAACTGCGCGAAATTGCCCAAAGGCCAGTAGATGACAGCAAAGCGAAAAGAAGAAATAACAATTGACCAGCAATGCCAACATGAAACACAGACCGCAAATGATACATGGCAAATATGCCACATCGAAGGAGCAAACTTTGTCAATGGGTTGCATGCAAAAATGACTGCCGGCTAAAAGCACAAGCATTTTCGGGCAAACTAAAGTGGTGCGCAATGTTTCATATATTTTAAGCAGTTGTACATCTACATATAGCACATACAAACAATTTTCTCACATGCGATATTTGTCACGTCTTAATTACACCGAAAATGTCACCAGAGTAAAATACAAGCATTATCTAAGAGACCAAAAGAAAAAATACATCATGAAGCAAATCGCTGCACTAAAACACGAGCGACGTTGTCAAAGTGTTGGTCTAGGTCCGCAATGTCCGCCACCAGTGATTGCAACATTAGCTGCGACTATTTTTAAATCTTAATTAACCGTCTGTGACTCCGTCTGTGGAAATAAATGCATTAACGATGATAAATCGCTGTAGAAATTTTACAATTTTGAACAAAGTTTTTTTTATAAAGATTTTAACGAAATCAATAGACTTCAGTTATGCAATAAATTTTAGCATAATGAATGGAAAAATCATTAAATTTTTTAATCGTGCATAGAAAGCACTTAAATAATTAAGTTATATTATCGCCATTAAATGCATGTAGTAATTTATTTAAATTCTGTTGTCGGTTTGAAGGATTTATGACTCAGTATTGACATGCATTTACATAATCTAAATGTTTACATGGTGGTGACTAATGTGTGTTTAGCTAAATTAAAACTATAATTATAGCTGTACGGAAAAAACCTGAGTTATATCGCAGCTGAAACCCCTAAACAGGTAATTTTGACATATTTCAGACATTTAAGATAGATATTTGGCAATAAAGAAGCTTTTCGCCCATACTTTTTAATAATGAATAATTTTAATAACCAGAAGTAGTTATTTAAAAGCCTTGTTGGCTAGAAAACTTACTGTTATTTTGGGATTTTTTCGGTTATGTATAATAGGTAAAAGGATGAATTTTTCACACATTTTCATTTTTTTTTGGTGATCCAAGTAAAGTAGTTAAGGGGTATCGAGCAATAGCGACAAGTCGGTGTAAAAAATGATATGCCTATGGCTAAATTTTAGGGCTCTGTAGGAATTACACCAACTCAAAAAACATGATTATGAGAAAACTCATTCATAAGCATCACTAAGGTTAAAGTTCGCTTTGCAACTTTGACTTTGAAATAAGACAGGCTGCACATTTTTAGAAGATTTTGGGTTACAGTGGCTTATATTATTTTTTTTCTTTTTCCACTACTTTTTTTCTATAAACGATCGAAATCGTTGATAGAATGTGGCGAGGTTTCAATATGCAAGTTCAAGTCTTTAATTTAAGATAAAGTATTTTCCAGCTAATAGTAGCACTTGTTATAACTATCAGCAGGAATGTAAAAAGTCACGGGGTTATAAATCCTGCACATAATATAGTATTGGCTCTAGTTTGTGCTCCATATACATATATGGTAGTCGAAAAAGTCTTTTCGTATTTTGTCAATAGATGACGTTGCAGTCGTATATCTCCAGTGCTGACAATCATATTTTGTCATACCATATAGTATTGGAAAGGTGAGATTTTAAGCATATTTAACTAAAAACATGAAAAAACGTTAACTTCGGCTGCACATGAATTGTCTGTGAAAAATTTAATGGACCCAATTAACATCTACGATTCTTTGCTGAAACAAAATGAAATCGAACCATTTCTGAAGTGAACAACAAAAGACGAAAATTGGTTCAATAATGTGCGAAAAAGATCATGGCCCAAGTGTGGTGAAGCTCAACAAATGGTCGCAAAGCCAAGATGGATGCCTCGAAAGGTTATGCTGAGTAGTTTGTGTGATTGGAAAGGAATCATCCTCTGTGAGCTGCTCCAGCCTGGTCAAACGATTGATTCTATGTTACACTGTCAACAACTGATGAGATTGAAGCAAGCAATCGAAAAAAACGGTCAGAACTGATCAACAGAAAAAACTTCGTCTTCCATCAAGACAACGCCAGAAAACACACATCTTTGATGACTCGGAAACACTGCGAGAGCTTGGCAGGGAAGTTTTGATGCATTCCCCATATAGCGCTGACCTTGCACCATCGTACCACCATTTGTTTCGGGCAATGCAGAACTCCCTTAATGGAGTAAAGTTTTCTGCAAGAGAAGCCTGCGAAAATTACTTATCACTGTTTTTTGCCGAGAAACTAGAAAAGTTTTGCACTGTTGAAGTAATGTCTCTTGTGGAAAAATGGTAAAAATTGGTTGACTAAAATGGTACATATTTGGTTCATTAAAGTTCATTATTAATAAAAAAAACAAATAAATAATATAACAACAAAAAACATCACTCCTCTCACTCTACATATTATATGAGATGCCCTTAGTTCAAACGGTCGCCAATTTTAACATTAAGATAAGTATTAGCAGCCTGACGCACGTTTATGCAAATATTTCTGTACTGAAGAAACTTTAAACTACTGTTGATATAGTGGCAACACAATATGAAATATGAAAATTTCTCTTTTCGTTTAACAACAGCAAAAAGAATAACAATCACATGCAATACAGACATAACCATATTAAAATCGGCTTACTCGCGCACAAATTCTATGTAAAACTCAAACTTTCTTCACCCCGATGCCGTGGCCAACAAAAGATCAAACACAAATGCACACTCACACATGCAAAAGAGTGGCACATAAAAAGCAAATCGAGTTTCTTGGTTTATTTTGTAGCATAGAGCACGAATTTGACCGCACCGATCATGCGACTCGGCTAAGTCGGTTGGCTTATCAACACCAAACAGCCACTACACTGAAGCAATCGGCTCACTCTTCACCTCCTTCTTCTATGGTGGATAATACGAAATTTGCATATTAAATAGTTTAGAAGAGAAAACACAATAACGCCAGAGTCTAAAAATAATGGCAGAAATGTAGAAAATGTTCATATTCCTTTGTGTATTGGCAATAAAGAATATTTCAATAGCCAATGAATCTCATTTCATTCTTGCTGCTACTTCACCTACCGGTATGTGCGCGCGCATGGAGAAAGCCACGATGCGGCGCCGAGCAGACAGACACACAGTAGTAGCTGGTGGCAGTTGTCACTGCAGTTAGCGCTTGAACTTTGGTGTTTCTGCTTCTTTCTTTTCTATTTTTTTGTTATGTCTGCTGATGCCTATGCAAAGCAGCAAGTTTTCTTGGTAACTAAAAGCGCTTGAATTGTACTATATTTTTGTGTAAATGTCTGTGTGTGCATGGCGACCCTTTTTTGAAGCCATTGGCTGTCGACAATTGTTGCATGTGCCCCTGTGCTCTGTTCTTGTGTGTATTCTTGTCACTTACATTACCTTTTATGGTTTGCTCTATTTTTACAAGAAAAATTTATCGGGAGTAGCATAGGCTGGAAGTGCTTGGAATGGTAGAAACTAATATATTTAGGTTTGTTTGGACAATTTTTATTCCAATTACCAATTTGTTAGCAGTCAGTTTGAGGTGTGAAAATATTTGTTCTTGTTACTATGTTTGTACATCAACAGATTATACTTGAAAGATGAAACTGCTTTATAATGGTACTAGGCGAACTAGTACCATAGTTTTTGAAATATTGAATTGAAATTTCGCATACTCTCTTGCCTATTTAAGAAACCTATTTATCGGAACCACCGATATCGGACCACTATAGCATATAGCTGCCATACAAACTGACCGTTCAATATGAAGTTCTTGTATGGAAAACTTTCTTATTTGACAAGATATCGTCACAAAATTTGCAACATATTTTTATCCAAGAGTTATAGTGTCATGGTCAGATCATATAGTAATGGGTTTTTTAATAAGAGCGCTACAAAAATGTTCTTAAATAAAAACACGGTTTGGGATAGGTTTGAGATTGGTAGTAATATTCTTGGTTCCTGTAAAAGTACATTCGCTTGCAGGAGTCCAGACGCTGAACCCAATTTTCGACAGTTATCAAACATTAATCGGCCGATACTGCTGCAATTTCACGTTCGCTGGCTTGCTGGCATAGACCATAGACTTGATTTAGCCTCAGAGGAAATAGTGTAAAGGCGTCAAATCGCACGAAAGAGGGGCCAATTGGCTAGTCTATTTCGTGAGATAACACGTTCACTAAACTTGGTTTTCAATAAAGCGATAGTGACATTCACTGTGTGGCCTGTGGCGTCGTCCTGTTGAAACCATATGTTGTCTAAGTCCATATCATTCAATTCGGACCATTTTTTGATGAAAATCCGAATCATTTTCGAGTTGTTGCTCAGCCCAATTCACGAACATACGAAGATTCTGGTAGTCAAGCGGTTTCAGATCTTGCGTCAATTTGACCTTGAAAGGATGTAGGTCAAAATCTTTTCCCAAAATTCACCATAACGATATCACAGAGATGCCCAACGCTTGAGAACGACGTGTGAGAGACTGATTTGGGTCTTCCTAAATTGATGCGCTAGCGTCACTACGGGCACTTCATTGTCTCACTTGTACGAGAACAATTTGTGCTGTGAATATGGATTTAAATTTTTCCACCAGAAGCTTAATTGTTGTACTTACAGGATGATTATAACGACCATAAATTGGACGTAGTGCTCTTAAAGTTAAGGCCACTGACTCCGAATCTTCGATTGTCTGATTAAAATGAAGATTTATTAAGAAATGTACCTATGAAGACTATGAACTATGATAGCTTCGGTGCAGCAGAAGTTAAAATTTCTTTTAATTTTTTTAATTTCTAATTTATTTGGAAAGTGTGCTTATCAGAATTGAGCCAATTTTTAATTATTTTTAATTTTTAATATTATTTTTTCAAGTTTGAAATTTTTTGTTTATTATTTTTTGTTACATATTTTTTTTACAAATGTACATACAGACTTTTAGGTGTATATTGCATATTCACGCCCATAAGTTTACTATTTATCAATAGCAGGGTAATCAATGCGCCCTTGCCGGAAACTTCAATTTACACGGTAGCCACATGAATGAAAACAGAAAAGCCAAATAGTGCCCAACCTGCCGCATAAAGCCACAGAAATAACAACAGAAGCTAAATGAACTTCAGAAACACACATAAGCGTTATATATACATACATATATACACAGAAGTACACCAGAAGTACACATATGGCATACAGGTATGTATGTCGCTTCACAAACTTATGTACACATAAACATGTACGAGTACATATAGTTTGTATGCAGCAAGTGCTTGTGACCTTCCAACAATGACCTTTCTGCTTTCTTGAATAGCGATCACAATGACTGCCAACCCACTGTGTATCAGCAATGCAATTAAATATTTTATTCCAGCGTAAACTTAATTTCCGGTATCAGTTACAAACAGACAGACAAAACTTAAGTACAAGTATAATTGCATCGGTGTATGATATGTGTTATGGGCTGTCATAGAATGTGTGTAAAGCTTTGATACTCTTAGACATTCACTTCGTTCTATTTGACCTTAAACACACACACACATACACAATTATATCGTTAGTTGGCTATTAGAAATGTAACTGAAATGAAAAATTCGAAGGGCTGGAAATGCGCAAGTCATCCTTTACACTTTTCGTGTCATGCACTGACCGCTAAGTGCGTGGCACATTGAGCGCTGCACGCTTAATTGTGGCATGAAAATGTGGAAATAATAGTACGTGTCTAAACATGCGATGCATTTGGTTATAAAAAATCATGTAAACTATTACTGTTACCAATCGGGTACTTGGTGTGCATTTGAAGCAGAAAAAATACAAAAAACAACAATAACAGTATTACAAGCGGAACAAAAAACCCTTCTCATTGACAAAAACACGTGCGGCTCATAACGTTGATAGTAGTAATGATAGTAATAACGACTAGAATAATCGTGCTTAAAATAGTAGCTTCTTTTGTAATATTATGAGCTTTGAATATGATTTGATAAAAATTTATTCAGTCATTATTTATTACTGCGGATACTGAAATGAGATTCTTTACTCAGCTTGAAAAGTTTCTTATGAAAAACTATACAAGCTTTAAGATCTCTCTCTAAAAAGCTTTTGAACTTACAAAAGCATTTTGATAAGCCTTAGAAACAAATCCAGTCTAAAAATATTCCCAAACTCAAAACCTAACAAAAGTTATTCATACAAGCTTTAAGCTCTCTCTAAATAACTTTTGCACTCATAAAAGTTTTTTAATGAGCCTTAAGAACAAATTGAGTTTAAAACGATTTTTTCCCCAAACCTTAAAGCTTGAACTCAAAGCTTATCAAAAGTTTTTTTTACCAGTTCAATCGTTTCTAATAAAGCTTTTGAACTCAAAAAAGTATTTTAATGAGCTTTAGGAACAAATCGAATTAAAAAAATTCCCAAACTTTTAAGCTTGAACTCAAAGCCCATTAAAAGTTTTCTATACAAGCTTTAAGCTCTCTCTAAATAACTTTGCACTCAATAAAGTATTTTAATGAGACTTAGGAACAAATGGAGTTTAAAAAAAATTTCCCAAACCTTAAAGCTTAAACTCAAAGCTCATCAAAAATTTTTTTTGCCTTGGTTTCTAATAAATCTTTTATGCAAAATATTTCATCAAAAAAATTATTTCACCAAAAAACGCCTTAAAAAGTACAATGACATGCATTTAATACAGAGTAATTTGAAAGCTTTTACTGGCTTCTTTCACTTGCACTCTGTTATGCCAAAATTAGTAGCCATGGCAATACTCACATATTCACATGTAAGTAGGATGATATGGAGCAAATTTTTCAATCCAAAAAATGTGTATTACTTAATTCCTCAAAAGATCATTAATAACATTACATTTTAGCTGACTTGCGTTTTTTTTATCAAATCCACCTGTCCTTCTGACTTTCACTGTTTTTAACATTTTCACCAAAAGTTCACTTTTATGATTTCATGGAGCTGAAAGTCTACGGATAGCTTATTGATTTTAGGAAAAGGTTTTTTCAAGCTTTATTTTTTCTCAATGTATGCCAATGGGTGACAATTACGAGTAAAATTTGCAGGATCGATGCCGAGACTTAGTCATCTCTATCCCAACCGGTATTATAATCAATAATAATGTCAGCCTCAAACTCCAAAGTAGTTCCAATTTTCCTTTCTAGGACGAGTATGTACTGAATGCAGAGGAATTAAGAAAAATTCTTCAAAGGAACGTTAAATCATATCTTATAATATTCACTTCATCTGTCACTTACATTAAGTTTGGTAGTATGAGTAGCAAAAAACTTCCACAAGCCTTGAGGATTGCCAGATAAGCTGATACTTTACTTCATTTCGACTATCGGGCACATTGTGAAATAAAAGTGGGCGACCCATTTCACTTAAATAAATTTATTTGTACATACTTGTAGATGCTAGATCATATACTGTGTATGTACATATATGTAAATTTACAGTTAACTGAAGATGCCTTCGAATTGGACACAAATAGTTGAGAATGTGAACATCACCTGCATTGAGTGAGCTTCATCATTTGTTTGGCTTACACCATGTACATAAGTATATCAATTACAAAGTCATAACAACAACTGCAATGCAGCAACAACGAAACCGGTGTCGAACTTCTAACATTCAAATTGTGGTTTGCACTTAACTGTAATTTACAATATTCATTACCGCATGGGAGAATTGGTTTTGTTATTGCTTTTGTTTTTTATTTTTATTTTTCTTTAGTTTTACTTTGTTGCAGTGATGCTTATTCACGCTTTGCCGTTGAAAATATTCTTATGTTCGTGAGAATCTCGTATCGCCCGATAATTACATGGAAATACCAACACACATACTAACACTTTATGTTTGTTGTTGCTGAAAGCGTTACGCAAGCATTGAGCGCATTTTATTGAATTTCGTAGATCTAGTACAATAGCTGGAGAAAATTACAAATCGTAAAGAAAATAAAGCCCCGTTTTGGGCGTTTAATCGTTAACAATGATTTTGTTTGGACTTAGGAATCAATGCTCTTACAGATTTACAGTTATTTGATGTAACAGGTTAAATATAATTACTTTCTATTAAATTTTTGTTTTGTCTACGCAGTCTTTGTTTGTTTATTTACGTGAATCCGATTTAATTGGAGGTGAAATGTAATTGACTAAGTTCTATTTCGTGCTTCAGTTTTCTTTGGCTAATCCTAGGTATTTAAAAAAATTAAAAAAAAATATGTAGAAATCATCTTAACGTACTTATTATTCGCTTACTAAAAATAAAAAAAAATTGTTCAAATATATATTTTTGTATTTGTTTATATGTATGTAAATAATTTAAATGTTCAAAAAACTTATTTCTTAAAAAGATACTTATATTTTGCTAATACAGTTTATAAGAAATTTATACAAAAATTTCAAGTTAAATCAGTATTAAAAAAAATGTTATTAAAAACATTGTTAATTATTTTATATTTATTTTATCAAATATTTCAATACTTCAGTACTCACTTTGTTATTTTAAATATTTACTTTTAAAATGACTTGTTAAAAATTTTTTAGAAAAAATTATTCCGATTTTTTCAGAAGCAATGTACCTACGAATGGTAAAAAAGCTTCATAGACGGTCGAAAAATCGTTAAAGGCATGCCTCTTTCTGGACGACTTTCTATTTCTTCAAATGATAAAGATATTAAAATGATTTTGGTGGATATTTTGGGTATGAAACTCGTTCTTGCTCCACTCGTCCCGATAAAGCTGATTTTTTTTTAGAGAATATCGTAAACAAGTGTCTTTGGACATGCTTGATAGTACGAATTCTGATCCCACATACATGGAGAGCATTATAACTGCCGATGAGACATGAGTTTATGAGTTTGACATGGAAACAAGTCAACAATTATCGGAATGGAGGGAAAAAACAAGCCGAAACCAAAAATTTCCGTTTTATTTACAATTTCTCGGTACTTTTGTGTCACTGCATCCAAACTGTATAGACAGGAACTGAAACTTTAAACTCGTTTTTCTCGAAACCGCTTTTTTCAAAACGATACCGACGATTTCTAAGGTTCTACTGACCCAATTTACCTAAAAAATGTAGAGAGTCTTCATTATAGACTTGTCTCTATCTGAAACTAAGCCTCAAATTTCAATATTTCTGTTCTTAAAAAGTTATAAACAGTTCAAAAAAGTGGTACAAAAATTTTTTTCTGGACAGCCAGCATTATTTCACATTATTCTAGATTAGTTTTTGTTTTGTGTAGTCAGATTGCTATGAGGGTTGAAATCGTGGCTCACTTGCCAATTTTTTGAGACTCTCCACTTCATTTTGTTAAAATTTTTAACTTTTCTCTGTTTTTTATTTTTTTTCTGTATGCTCGTAATTTTAATAAATAATTAGTAAAATATTTATAGCAAAAATATGAATTGCCTTTTTTCGACACTACTTCAAAAAACACCTGTAATTTATATCTCTAGACTAGAACACCCCCTTAAAGCAGAATTGGTGGAATTTAAGAATAAACATTAGGATATTTATGTAAATAGCAACACATTTTTTTCTACTTCGACAATGAAAAACAAGTGGAATTGAAGTACTTTTTTTTGAAGAACTTACTTTAGAAAAAGTAATTTAAAAATATTATCTCTAGAAATTTATTTAAAGATTTTTTTTTTATTAATTTTCTTAAAATTTTCTTTTAATAATTTTTCTGCATATTTTTTTGATACTTGATATGTGGTCAACTAAATTGTTTTTAGAAATGCACCTACGATACATATGAAAATAATTTGATGCAATGGCAATTGTTCTATTGTTTCAAGAGGTTTTTAAACAACCTACAACTTTTCGATAATTTCACATTTCGACTTTTAATTTTCAGTTCAGAGTTTTTTCAACTTTACCATTTGTAAGGCCTTCTGCTAAATTCTAAGTTTCCTCATATTTATAATTTTTTAGTAATTTCTCCGAACACTTCAAATTAAAGTAAATTTTCATCTGTTGCATTTGTTGCGAACATGTCTTAAAAACAATTCAGTGCCTTAGTTATTCAATATTTTTACTAAACCTTGTTTTTATTAGATAATTAACTCACTTTGTCGAAAGCAAAGCTTGCACACAGCGACGCTACAACACGACCGGCGATTGCAAAACTGATTGCTGTCGATAGGCGAATGCAAAAATTTCAAATAAATTCACTCGACTCATCTAATGTTTACAAAATCTAATACGAGGCTAGCAATCAGCAACACATACATACAAATGCATACTTATTTACAAACACATGTGCATATGTATGTATGAATATGGAAGCAGATAACTCTAGCTAGCTGAGTTGAGCTTTGTTTTTACAACTAGATATGCAACAAAATGCGCCAACAAAAAATTTGCAATAAAAAACTGGTGAATAGTGCACAAAAAAGCAGTGATAAAAGTGCAAAAAGCGAAAAATGCAAACTACAAAACTCAACGCCAGCTCAGCAGCACGAGCAACAGCAGCTCGAGTGGCAGCAGCAAGCGAAGCTTAGCCAAACAATGCAGCGAATTAAATGTTTTAACTAAAATTAGACAAATGACGTAATATTTGAGTGTGCAAATACAGTCGAACATATGGCGAGCTGACGTTTGTATACTTTTTTCGCAAATGCAATCATGGAAAAAGTTTAAATGAGCTGCGAGTGCTGCAATTAAGTTGGAAAAAAGTACAACAAAAGTGTGAAGGTGAGCTCGCCATGTTCTAGCGCCTGCACTCGCGTGCAAATCATTACAGGAGTAGCGGTGTGAGGGGGTTGTGGAGTGGGGAGTTGTGGCATTGAGAGATGAGTTAAGGTAAAATGTGCAATTAACTGGGAATAAACAATAATTTTTATAATGATAAATATTTGTAGACAAGGTCATGTAGAAACTTATTTATAAATAATTGCGCTTTAATGATATGTTCATTTGAATTATTGATTATTGAGTAAAAATATAACGTCATCACTTCAACTAGGTATTTACATTTTTCTTTATGTCTACAAGAAGAGTATAAATATTACTTCCATTCTGAAGAAATATTTGTTCATCTGCATTAGGCAGACTTGGAAGCCTCTGTCGTCGGTAATATGTTTTGAGTGACCCCTTAAGCTTTTTTTCTACACTATCAATGAATCTCTTATTGTTTATAAAAGTTTTAAATTTTCCGCATTTAGTTAAGGAAAAATGGGTTTGTCTATCACCTGGATAAATTAGTCTAAGAGAAGTCTTTTCACATATTACTGTACATACCAAAAAATTAAAAGATTAATATTCTCCCATTCGACCGGTTAAAAGATAAATCGTCTGCAATACTCCGCTTTTGAGAAACTAATCACTACATGTTAAATGATTTTGTAATAACGAAAAGTGTAATGATCTGAAACAAGCTTGTAGGTAACTAAAAGAGTTTTTATTCTACCCATCTACCACAAAACAGCGTTTGGTAAAATATATTTCGAGTATGAGTATAATATAAGGAGTCATGTGTAGAAGTTCACGCAAGTGAGGAAAGTTCTCTGAGTGCCATTCACTTGGGAGGGGTCAGAAACAATTTTTTACATTTGGCTCAAGCAGCTCTCGACTCCCATTCTTGAACCAAGTATCCTCTAGTTAGCCAAAGACATTCGTTTGAAGGCGAGCTAAATAGAGAAGACGAAACATCCCTCCCTAAGGTTGAGCGCTGGGTTTGGAACCCGACACTTAAATATAACCGAATGAAAGGAAGAAAACAGCCGCTGTTGTAAGCTCGGCTATAACCGCGTAGGCAGAGTCCACGTCAATAAAGAAGAAGAAGAAAAATAATACTGTATAGTCAAGAATCCATTCAATAATATGTATGTGTATTTGAGTTATAGAAGGAATTCATCCATATTTGATATCAAATCACAATATATTAAGAGGCACAAGCAATAAGAAATTTTGCAAGCAATCGATTGGATCATCATAAAATACATACAATAACATATCGACTTTTTGGTGTGATGAAATATCGAATTTGGGGTAAAATTTTAACGTTTTGATGCCGCAAGTACTACAGCAGAGAAGGATCTTTTTTAACTTCGCCGAGGACCTCGTATAACTACAAAAATATTCTTTTTTTTAATTTCACTGCCTATTCTAGTATCTATAACTACATCCTGAAATTTCAAAACAATCGATAAAGTTTTTTTTTTCTTAATTTTAAAGCCAAGTATTCTCTCTAAACATGTGATGATTGCTGATTCATCAAAAATCAGTCGAAATCATCATTGAAATTCATGGAAATGGAATTGAACATCTCCAAAAAATCGATTTATCGCATTTTGACCAAACATTTGGGCTTACGAAAGGTGTGTGCACGGTTTGTTCCCCACAAATTGACTGACAACCAAAAATTACTCAGAATCCAACATTTGAAGGACACTTGTGACAGATTATTTGACCAAAAACTACATTTTAACCATTAACCACTCCCCGTATTCACCTGATATGGCACCGTGCGACTTTTTCCTTTTCGAAAAAATGCATTTGCCCATGAAAGGAAAGCGTTATGCAGACGTAGAGGCCATTCAAAAGGCTTGTACCGACATACTGGCGGCCATACCGGCCAACGAGCTAAAACACTCGTTCAACATGCTTTTGGACCGTGCAAAAAAAGTTGTATTGAAGCATAAGGAGACTATTTTGAATAAAATAAATTGATTTTGCCGAAAAAACCATTTGTTTGTTTTTTTTTTAATCTTGTTTACTTTGGGAAACTCCTTGCAGCTAATTTTAGACTGACCGATCAAAATTAAGAAAAAGTTTTTGTTATAATCTTTTATTTGATTTTTGACAAATATTTTGCTTTACATACACACATCTTCATCATTCTTCGAGTAATTAATAGTATCTGCAATAATTTGCAATACAGCATCGTCTTAATTGAAAACAAGCTATTTGTTGCTCCACTTTATTTTTGCCAACAAATCGCTGTCAAACTCATTTATCTAAGCGAAGATGACCTCAGCACAGCAATGCGATAATGAAACCGGCACAGCACAATCTCCATACACACTGACATACAAACATATGAAGTAACAACACGCTAAACAATTCAAAATGAAAATAAAAAAAATAGAAAAACGAGTTCAAAAATTGCAATTAGTGTTGCTTTTGTTTTGCATTCTCATTTGAAAATAAAAACAACAAATAAAAGAGCGGCGCAAACACCCACTTTTGCACAACACACCATTACTCAGTCGAAAGGGTGGCGGCTAGTGGCTAGGCACTAGCATTATTTTGATGCTACACAAAGCAAAATGTCGAAAATTAAACAAAAACAAAAATAAATTACATATTTTACGTATTATTAAATATACTTTTGGAGTTCCTGCGCTGCGTGCCTTATCAACGACGCAATGTTGTTGTTGCAAACGATATTAAAAAACAAAAACTGACCAAACTGTAATTTAAAGCGGTGTAGTTTTAAGTGCAAGATGGTTTTTGTTTACTTTGAAATTTTTTTTTTGTTGCCCCTCCAACGCCAACAACAGCAATTGCCGTGCGGCATAATTACTGATTGCAACTGATTACCGCTAACCACGGCTATGCCGCTTGCCTAACAATGTAACGGCTGTAAACCGGCATACGCACATAGGTACGATCTATATAAAGAATATGCGCATGTGTTAGTGTTCGAGTTGGTCAATTCACTTGTTGCCACCGCCTCCACCGCTGCGTCCGTTAAGCGGTTGTGTAAGCGCTGATTTTATGCGAAATCAACGTTTAACATTCAAAAAATGCAAGCACGAATTTGTAGCGCAATCAGTGGGTTTTGGTGCAGCGGCGGCGGCAGCGTGGAAGCCAAGTGATTTGGTTGAGATGCAGCACCCGCTGTGTTGTTGCATTAATTGCTGATGTAGGCCTCAATTTTGAGCACTTGTTGCAGTTGTTACGTATATTTATCGCTGCTTGTTAAGCTTGTAACCCATAAATTTGTTGTTGTTGAGTTTTCCATATTCAACTGCATTCCTACTATTTACTATTATTATTTCTTTTTTTATGTTGTTATGCTGTTTTGTGCGCTGTTTCAATTGAGATCAGTTTCACGCTCCTGACCTATATTTCAGATTGAAGAGACTGCGGACACTTGACTTGCTGCTCTAAAGAACACTTTAAACTGTCAAGACTAAGAAATCTTTGGAGTGAGACTTAAGAGTGAAGGTCAATATGTGGAAGTCTCTTCAGAAGTGGTTTATTATTGATACTTAGATATTATACCCTTTATATGTTTATTTACAAATCGTATACATAAGATGCAGTAACCAAATATTGAATTTTGGGCAATAAATAGTAAGACTTTTTAATTTAAATTTCGGGTAAAAAGCCATTAATCGATTTTTTTTCTATGTTGATATAACTCTTAGTGACATCTGTGCCAAATGTCACATCAAAATAATATCTTGTCTTTCTGAAATACATAAAGGGCATTCAATGATTTTAACGATGAGTAAAATTATTCCACAAAGAAGTTCCATTAAATTTTGTATGCGGAATTCAATTTCTGGTGCCGAAACATTCAGAATGTTGGAAAAAGCCTTCGCTGATAATTGTTTGTAGCGAACAAGTCTTTTTGATTGTTACACATTATTCAAAGGGGGTCAAGAATGCGCTGAGGACGAACCACCTCCAGGAGAGCCATCAACACCAACTCATGAGTAACAGTCAGAGATCTTACTGGCATCGTTGGAATATCGGAAAGATCAGTGAAAACCATTTTGAAAGATCCTTTGAGCCTAAGAAAAGTGAAAGCACAATTGATTCCAAAATCTCTAAATTTTTTCAAAAAAAAGCCTCGGGTTAACGTTAGTGAAACACTGCTTTTCGACTACCAGGATGTCATGAAACGTATTACTACTGACGATGAATCTATTCTTTCGACGTAGAAGCAGACGATCAAACGACCGAATATCATGGCAAAGGTAAGCCGAAGCCAAGAAAGCAACATCAAAACAATTCAAAAATCAAGGTTATGTTGACCAGTTTCTTCGATTATCGAGGTGTAGTGCCCTCAGAATTCCTTCCGACCGGCCAAACAGTCAACAAGGAATACTATTTTCCCCAAGCTATTCTTAAAAAGAGTTCAGAATTATGAGCCGACAACTCTTGGTTTTCGCACCGTCGCATACTGCATTGATTCTTCGTGAGTTTTTCGCCAAATGTTCAACCAATATTGTGCCGCAAACACCGTACTCGCCTGATTTAGCTACGTGTGACTTCTGACTATTCAATAAACTTTATCGACATCATAGCGAATTGATCACACCACGTCTGTACTTAAACCTAGTCTTAAGCAGTCAAAAGACTTAACTCATAATTTGTCAACTGATTGTCAATTTTTGATTTTTAGCTTTTACAAGTCAATTTTCATTATTGGTGGGAATTCGGTTATTATTTATTCGAAGCCACAAATCCTCTGTATGATTCCATATTAATACAATGTTGATTGTTTCTAGGTCTCTATATTTCTTAGAATCCATAATCATATATCATAAACTTCGACGGCTCCAAAGTTCTTAGAGAGTTACCATCGATATATTTCATAGCTGTACAAAAATGATACCTCAAAACTTCTGGGGCAAACTAGTGAACTGTGTTCATTCCCACGACAATCGGGTCCAAGAAATTACTCCAGCACAGTATTCTGCCACTACAAAAACGACGATTGAAAAAAACAGTGTTCGTCCTCATAGTCCAAATATATTAAAAATAGGTATGTTTTTTCTTCGTCATCGTCATCGCTTTTTGATTAAATCTTATAGGGAACATGCTTTAGCTAAGCGAAGGTCAAAACTGGCTTGCACAATTTAAAAGTGGTGATTGGAAGACTATCGACTGCTATGCCATTTAAAGAAGAAGAAGATTGGAAAACGAAGAATGTTCTGGGCGGCCAAGGAATGTTGTAAATGAGGGACAGGAAGCATTACTCGATGAAGATTGTTACCAAGCACAAGTTCTTTTGGAGCCACTCTAGAAGCCATTTAAAAGCGCTTAAAAGCAGCCAATTACATTCAAAAGCAACGAAATTGGGTGCCATAATTTTGAGTTGAAGCTAAGGCCGGTTAAAACCTATGTGAAAACAGCAGCTAGAAAGTTTTGCCTTACAGTCCAAACCTCGGCTCTTTTAACTTCCACTTCTTTCGATCGATGCAGCACATCCTCACTAGGATATGGTTCACAGCCGAAGAGGATATACAAAATGATTCATCTTTTCCAGCAAGCCGGCACAGTTCTTTTGGTATAGAAGCAGTAAGTTGCCACAGAGATAGGAAAATGGTACAGCTTCAGATGGGCAATACATTGAATGATGCCATTGCACAGGCTTTTCTAAAAAACCGTTTGAAAAAACGTACAAATACAGTTATAGACACAGTTTCTATTTTTCTGGAGAACATACCAATTTTAAAAAAAGATATAAAAGATTCTAAATGCTCGAAGTAGTAACATTCCTTTTTAACTAGTTCAGTAAATCGAGACAGATTCTTCCATTACTTTGATTGATAGATCATCCTAATTTGAGGTCAACACTAATTACTTGCATACAAATGCACAAACAACACCCAAATGAGGTTTATGGCCGCGGCAGTTAAATGCGTACAAAGCGCTATTAGCGCACACATACATACAGACATAGGCATACACTAATATGCATATGTTAAGAGTCAAATGCTTGATTTCTGGCGCAGCTGTGCCCACTCGCCTACCAAGCATTGCATTTTCACTCTACGCCACCCGTGAGGCATTCCTTTTGATCACTTCTATTACTTTGAGAATTCGAAAATTAATTTGATTTGATTTGAAATGCGATTTTTATGGCAGTGCGACGTGCGAGAGTGGCGACGCGCTGTCAGCACATTAGTATGTACATATGTATGTATGTACATAGTGGAGAGTCACTCGTTTGTGACGGCTAATATAGCGGTAATTGAAAAACAACAGTAATGATTTGTATATATGTATGTATGTGAGGTGAAAAAAACAACAACAATGGAATGGAAATGACCAACTGACCGAATCACTGAACCAATGCAACGAATGCGGCCGATGTGACACTTAAACGTGTGACATATAAAAACCGATGTGATTGCATGGAAACATACATATACACAGATACATGAGTGCATTACATACAAAATTGTAGGCGATTGCGTAGTGAAGCGTGCAAATGCATAAATTATTTAACAGTATTTACATATAAACATTAGTTTACAAGAAAAAAGTTTCAAGAAAAATACAAACGGACAGTTGAACAAACACAGCTGCTTAGAATAGAAAAATAAACGCTTGCGTAGCAATTGTAGCGAAGCGCGCGACCTCACTTTGCACTATTGCCACTTAAATTGTGGGTGCTACTGTGTGATATGTGGAGCAACACATGCTAAAAGGCATATACCTATGTGATTATATATGTATTTAACACTTATAAGGCATTGTATAGCCAGCAATCATGCACGTTTGGAGTATTAAGCAATAAAATTAACACAAAATTGTTTAAACTTCACGCTCGAATAACAAAATCTATAAAGAAAAACAACAAAAAAGGGAAAATAAGAAAAAACGTTAACAGAGAAGCTGTAATACCCTTCACAGGTGCCTTTTTTACAGTATAGAAGGGTATACATATATCTTTATCTTGATTTCCATCAGTCAATTTGTATGGCAGCCGTATGCTACAGTGATCCGATTTGAACAAAATGTGCGCATTTTGTAGCGTTGCCTTATACAATAATCTCTGCCAAATTTCGTAAAGATAACTTGCCAAATAAAAAAGTTTTCCATACAAAAACTCGATTTTGATTGATCAGTTTGTATAGCAACTATATGCTATAGTGATCTGATATCAACAATTTTCAGCAAATATAGAGCACTTTGGAAAGAAAGAGAGGTGTGGAAAATTTCAGATCGGTATCTCAAAAACTGAGTGACTAGTTCGCGTATATAGAGACAGATAGACGGGTTTCTTGTGGATATTATAAACATGCTTAATATAAGTGAAAAAATTCAAAAAACGTATGAACAAAAATGTTATATATATACATAAAATGCTAAAAAGTAAAGAAATTTTCCAAAAACCATTTTTAAAATTGTGACCAACTAAATATTTTTTAGCACACTTGAGCTATATTTGCACTAGAATGCACCTTCATTCGTATGTATATATAAGTTCTCTTACTCTGTATATACACATACATATAAGCACATGCATGTGTTATATTTACACACAAACATTTCTATATATATGTATGTATATCCACCTGCATTGACACCCATTCACAAGGCGCTGCGTGTTTTCTGCACGCTATGCGCCTCCATCGCCATTATAAATTACCTATTTATGACACATTTTTACGGTAAATAGCGAAGCAATTGGGCGGAAAATATGGCATGTGGCAAAAAAACAATTATGCGCTAATTAGGTGCGACCAAAACGACAATTAAACATATTTCGTTGTATTTAGCAAATAATAATAAACAAATGCCTATGCTGCCATATACACATATACACATACTAATATATTTCATGCTAAATAAGAGTGCGCTCACAGTTATGTTCAACTAAAACGGGCGTCACCTTAAATAAGCATTCATATATACATACATATACATATTTATGCTACGCATATTAGCTAAAGACTTAAGCGACGTACTTGAAGCAATTATCTATGCACTGTTGAGTGGCGTTGCGGTTGATTATATGTGTAGGTTTTATAATTTTATTAATTATTTCATTTTCATGAAGTTCAATGTGACATTGAGTAATTAGTTATTAGTAATTGCAGCGCAAAAACATAAAATTATAGAAGAGGAAGCAAATATGTATAATAAAAAAATTTATTTTTATTAAAAAAATTAAGACAGTAGATATAGGAAAGTCTAAATCTTTTCGTCATCATTTTAAATCTGAGAAAGCAAAGAAAATATATTAATTTATATAAAGTAGCCGTAGTTCCATCAATGATGAATTAGATCAAAAGAAAAGACAGATTGTAACAAAAATAAAGCAAAACTCGGATTTCGGAAATCATTGCAACTCTTCCAAAACAGGCAGCTATCCATGCACATTCTCATTCTCTTCAAAACATTCTCATTACTGCTATACATACAGTATATCTATAGTCCTCAAGTTTTTTCCAAAAAGATTTATCTATAAGGGGCCCAGCTAATGTAAAAACCTACAAATAAAAGATTTTTGGGAAGATAGTTAAAAAATATAATGTAACAATTGATTTGAAATTTTAAGAGTATATTTTAACATATTTTACAAATACGCAGTAACAATTTTGAAAAAAAACAAGTGAGGAAGGGCTAAGTTCGGGTGTCACCTAACATTTTATACTCTCGCATGATAAAGTGATAATCGAGATTTCATTATTAGTCATTTACATATTTTTCAAATACCGTATTTGTGTAAAGTTTTATTCCGCTATCATCATTGTTTCCTAATGTACATGCATATATATTATACAGAGAAGGCATCAGATGGAATTCAAAATAGCGTTATATTGGAAGAAGGCGTAGTTGTGAACCGATTTCACCCATATTTCGTACATGTCATCAGAGTGTAAGGAAAATATTATATACCGAATTTCATTGAAATCGGTAGAGTAGTTCCTGAGATATGGTTTTTGGTCCATAAGTGGGCGACGCCACGCCCATTTTCAATTAAAAAAAAAACCTGGGTGCAGCTTCCTTCTGCCATTTCTTCCGTAAAATTTAGTGTTTCTGACGTTTTTTGTTAGTCGGTTAACGCACTTTTAGTGATTTTCAACATAGCCTTTGTATGGGAGGTGGGCGTGGTTATTATCCGATTTCTTCCATATTTGAACTGTATATGGAAATGCCTGAAGGAAACGTTGACATAGCTATAGTAGTTTCTGAGATATATACAAAAAACTTAATAGGGGGCGGGGCCACGCCCACTTTTCCAAAAAAATTACGTCCAAATATGCCCCTCGCTAATGCGATCCTGTGTGCTAAATTTCACTTTAATATCTTTATTTATGGCTTAGTTATGACACTTTATAGGTTTTCGGTTTTCGCCATTTTGTGGGCGTGGCAGTAGGCCAATTTTGCCCATCTTCGAACTTAAGCTTCTTATGGAGCGAAGAAATACGTGTACCAAGTTTCATCATGATATCTCAATTTTTACTCAAGTTACAGCTTGCAAGGACGGACGGACAGACGGACGGACGGACAGACAGACATCCGGATTTCAACTCTACTCGTCACCCTGATCACTTTGGTATATATAACCCTATATCTGACTCTTTTAGTTTTAGGACTTACAAATAACCGTTATGTGAACAAAACTATTATACTCTCCTTAGCAACTTTGTTGCGAGAGTATAATAACCAATAGAAACTGTGCCATATATAGTAAAATGTATCAATATTAAGAGGATGAACAACTCGTCACAAACAAGAACTGTATACACACCATTGCAGTCTTGATGGATGCCTTCGGTATGCAAATTCAACACCATTTCCGGCATTAATAAGTTGAGCTTTGCATGGCACAGATGAAAAAATATTTGCGCATGCGCAACATTAAGGCAACAGATAAACGAAGTAATGGGAGGAAGAAGAGCAAAAACTACTTACAAGTAGCTGATACATACAGTAAGATATACAAATTAGCATAATTCAATGTCTGCACTTATATTTTAATATATGTGTGTATGTATGTATGTGTGCGAGCGTGCCAACCTATTTGCTATACAAAATGTCAGACACAAACAGACAGCGCAGCAGACGGCGGTAAGTAGGCAACCCATTTTTATGCGATAATTAATTTTCCTCTTTCTCCACCACAACACTATGCGGCTTGGGCGCAGACCAATCTTGAGTGTGCTCCAAGTGTATATGTGTTTGTATGTTTTTGTGCGCGGTACACACCCATATGTGCATATATGTGAGACTTACGTATGCCTGAAAAGTTAGAAGTAGCATAAAGCGCGGCCGAAACGATGCGAAGCGAGAGGTGTGTATCTGGAATCATAGCTCTGGCATAAATGACCTCATTTTGTGGCCTTTTGCGCATTTCTTTATCTTTTATTTTGCAGCTTTTTCATTCACAACGGCGTTACTCTTCGCAACTGTCTTCAGTTTCGATTATTTTTTCAATTTCGTATTTCAACATTTGGTAAATTAGCGCAAATCATATCAGCAAGCAATCGAAATTGCTCATTAGTAGTCAAAATATAAAGTAAACTCCGCGGGCGCAACAAAAAGTGCACACATACATTCTTATATACTTATAAACATGTATAATAAATGGATAATGCAAGAAATACTTCAAAGCAAATGTCATAGGTTTTTTTCGAAAATCGTGCGTTATGATTTTCGCATTAATCCGCAGAGTGAGAAGGGTTGCAATTATTTGGCAGTATTTTAGATATGCAAAGTTCGTGTCTTAAGTCTTTTGTTTCTTAGTGATATATTTGATATTGACCTGCTTTTCAATTGTGCGCGTATTTATGCTACTTCAATATTGTTTTTTTTTTTTATTTTGCACGTACGCTTTTACTTTTCTAATTTTTGAAATTTTTTAATAAGACAATAAATCACACACATACAAACACACAAACATCTCCATGAATGATATGAAGAGACTGCGTTTCATATACATATGTGCATGCACGTGTGTGTGCGTGTTCCCACTATATCAATCATCATTAGTTCGGGCTTGTGTTCTTTTCTCACTTTCAAGAATTTCGAAAGTACTTTTCAGTTTTCTCAATTGTTTGTCTGGCACTTTGCATCTTTTGCCGTGCTATGTGTTGAAAGAAAGTAAACTTATCTGCGGTATTAAAATTTTAATGTTTTTACAGATTACCGTTAAGGTCTCTTCACTTGTGCTACTCATCTCCACACTCATTTGTACATGTGTGTGTATGTGATGCTGCCGATGCTTGAGTGTTATAATCTAGCTATTGTTGTCGCTTAATTATGGTAATTAAGTGTGGTGACCCAGTCTTCTTCTTTCGACCACATGTTAAGTTCTTTTCTATTGGTTGACCTCATTTCTGTTCTTGTTTTTCGTTAATACATAAAAGAAGTTTACTATCGTTTAGTGGTTATTAACACTTTTTACAGAGGAATTTCTTGTTTTGTCTTGAGTTGGAAAAAATCATGTTCTTCTTCTTGAATTTGCAGCTGCTGTGCTTTAGACACTCCCTACATTTGTTTGTATTAGTAAAAAATCAAGTTAATTAGAATTTCTAAATTTTGAATTTCGAACTTTTTGTTTTAAATTTCACGATAAATTAATGATCTCGAGAATTCATTATTGAAATTTTTATTAGGAAAATTTTGAGTTTTGAAAATTTTCGAACTAATTTTAACTTTTTTTTTGCAATTTTGAACTTTAACTTGAATTTCGAAATTTTAGTTTTTAAAGTTTCAATTTTGAAATTTGGACTTTGAATTTCGAGTTTTGAAGATTTTCGAATTGAATGAAAATCTTGAATATTGAATTTAAATATATCGTTTTCAACAACGATTTTTAAATACTGGTTTCAATTTTGAATATTGAGCTTTGAGTTTTGAGTTTTGAAGATTTCAAATTGAATTTACATAATTAAAGTTAATGAAAATTCTGAATATTGAATTTTAAATATATCATTTTCAAGAACAAATTTTAAATATTGGCTTTTAAAATCTCAATTTGAAATTTTTGACTCTGAATTTTGAGTTTAGAAAATTTTCGAATTAATTTTTTTTCAGTTAGATTTTTAGAATCGTGAACTTATAATAATGATTATTATTTGAACTTTAGAATATTGAATGTAAAATAATTGAAAAACAGAGTTATCAAATTTGAATTTTCAGTTTTGAAGATTTCTAAGTATATGAAAGAATTTCGAATATGAATTTAAAGAATTTCGATTTTCGAAGTTGGAATTTTGAATTTTAAATTTTGAAATCGTAACTTTTTACATTGTACTATTAATTTTTGTTTTAAATATTGTGAACAATTTTACTTTCACACTTTAAATATTGAAGTTTTAATATTTTAGAAAATTTTGAAAATTTTTTATTTTAAGTTTAAATTTGTAATTTTGGAGATTTTCAATAAACATTTTGTTCAAGTAATGAATTTCGAATTTGAACTTTGAAAACTTGGACTTTAGAATATTGAATATGAAATAATTGTAGTATAAAGTTTTCAAATTTGAATTTTTAGTTTTGAAGATTTTTAAGTATACGAAAGAATTTACCGAATTAGAAGAATCTATATATATATATTATATTCTAAGTTCACTTTTGAATTGTAAATTATGAATTCGTTACTTTTTATTATAAATTTTGAGTTTGAATACTTTAGAAAAATTCGATTTTCAAATTTTGAATATTGAATTTTTAAGATTTTAGAAAAATTTGAGTTTTTCAGTTTTTAAGATTGAATTTTGAATTTTTAAGATTTTCGAAATGCATTTTTTCAAGTAATGATAGAATTGAGAATTTCAAATTTTAAATATTTAATATTCAGTTTTAAACTTTCAAAAGTCAGTTTTCAATTATGAGTTTTGAATTCCGAATTTTCTTCCGGAGTTTTTGCATGCAGAAAAAATTTTTCGGCTTAAATTTTAATGAAATAGTTAAATCATAAAAATGGATTATGTGTTTTGAGCACGAAACTCTTAACTACGAATTTCGAAATTCGGCGAATTTTTGTTTTGAACTCAGAACTTTCAACTTTGAATTTCGAAATTTGTGCTTTTAAATTTTTATGTTTCAAACTTTGAGTTTTGAATTTTTTTTTAGTTAATGGAATAGTTCGTATTATACAATTTATTGATAATATAAATTTTATGTATTGTGTATTAACTTTTTTAATTTGAAATGTGAATTTTGAATTTTTAGTTCAGAATTCCGAATTTTCTATTAAGGGGTTTGTATGTAAAAAGTAGTATTCAAGGTTTTCGGATTAACCCATTCAGAATTTAGTATTATTTTATTTATGGCTGCTTGAGTTTCTAATTTCGAATTTTCTTTTTTTGATAACTCTCATGTGTATACAAATATTTGGGTGTCTCTTTGCCTTTGCCAGCATAACATTTATATCAAAATGTCTGTCCATATATTGTAAATAGCACTATAACGTATCATCAATTTATAACTGTACAAAAGTGCATACCTAAGTATGGAGTACAACGCAAAATAGACGCGTTGAAGGTAAAATTGTTAAACACACTAATTTGCATATCACATTTACTTTGACTGATTGCATACTTAATACGCGAATGCCACACACCAGCAGACAGCTACTCAAAACTATATGCAATAACACCAACTCATCATACTGCTCGTTACCAGCACCGGCGAACATAACTCGGTATATCACGAGTTTCATAGCAATCGGGTACATTGAGGTAAAAATACAAAGAAAATTCAGAATTCGATCGTATGGAGGTGACCAGTGAAGCGTTGCACTCATGCAAAAATCAAAATATGTTACTACTTGTGTACAACAACAATGCAAACAGCCCACAGCTAAGTAGTAGCACTTGCTAGTGGAACTGGAAATGGCTGTTAGTTGCTTCGCTAGCAGCTTGTGAGTTAGTAGCAGCTAAAGCACACAGTTTGCAATTGATTTTCGCGCTTGCCAAGGTTAACTGGTGCCCAGTGTGTGGGGTTATATAAAAGTAGTAGACAAATCACAAAACAGCAATTCGCTAGCAATTGTGCCACACAATAGCCACATCTAACTGCTGATGTTCCCAAAGTGTCTGCTGTGATGAGTAGCTTGCTGCTGCCGGTGCCATTCTATCCCCTGACCCAACTCATAAAACGCCTATTGTTAAACATTAACGTTTATGCTAATTACGTATACTAATTGCGTAGCAAGTATTTCAAGGTATTTACTAAGCAATCTTTACAATTTAGCGCTGATATTCAAATAGTGAGTGTTGATGTGATTATTTTTCATAACACCCTGTAGAGGTATATTAATGAAGGTCGGCTGGACAATTGCAAAGGCAGTAAACGCTTAACAATACTCGCAAAATTGTTCGCATGGTCATTTAAATTGCATAAATAATTGTGAGTAATTAAAAATAGTGCTTCAACATAAAGAATTTAATAGTTTTATTGATATCTCTATCGTGAAAACATAAATGCTGCATTAAGCATTAGATATATACTTTATGGACTTTAGTAAAAATACCACAATATATGAAGTGATGATTTTTAACTGTTAGTGTCACTTAAAACAACATTTTGCATAACAGGATGTTGTTCTCAAGACTAATATGATCCTCGAAAAAAATCTGTGGTCCTCCTTATAAGTTATATTTAAAAATTCGATAGTTTCTGCATATATATCTGGTAATTTATTCTTATGAAAATTTTAAAATCAAAATCTAGGGACCATTATCGTCTATATATAGAGGGGAAAGCCCAAATGATCCAAGAAAATTACTACCTGAACAGATTTGCTCTCTTTTTAAACCGCAAAACGAAAGGAGCGAAAAAATCTCTGGCGATTTTTACTATGTAAAAAAACGGTCAACGAGTTTGCTTCAATTTTTGTAATTCTAATGAAATCGCTCATTAGAATTTTCACTATGGAATCGTGGAAAATATTGAGAATTATTTTGAAAAGTCTACTTTATCATGAACATAAGTATTTGAGTGGCAGAAAGGTCGTGAAGTCATCAAAAAATTGCGTCATGCGAGTCGTCCATCAACATCTCTTATGGATCAATATAATACATTTTAGTTAATATTTTGGACATGAAAGTGTTATTACTATATATCGGAAAAAATTAAAAAAAAAACAAGAAAAATACCCTTCACAGGTGTATTTCTGTTAGTAACTATGTGTTCAGTTTGTATGGAAGCTATATGCTATAGTCAACCGATCTGATGAATTTCTTCGGAGATTACATTGTTGCTTTAGGAAATAATATATACCAAATTTCGTGAATATATCTTGTCAAATGTGAAAGTTTTCCATACAAGCATTTGATTCCGATCGTCCAGTTTGTATGGCAGCTATATGTTATAGTAGTGCGATATCGGCAGTTCCGACAAATGAGCAGCTTCTTGAAGAGAAAATAACGTTTGCAAAATTTCAAAACGTTATCTTAAAAACTGAGGGACTAGTTCGTATATATACAGACAGACAGACGGACGGACAGACAGACGGACATGGCTAAATCGACTCAGCTCGAAATACTGATCATTTATATATATACTTTATAGGGTCTCCGACGATTTCTTCTGAGTGTTACAAACTTCGTGACAAACTTAATATACCCTGTTCAGGGTATACATATATATAATACTTGAAAAACATCGTTCTGGCACCAGAGCAATAGCAGAGGACCGCAACATCTCTTATGGATGAACTCAAATATTTTTGGTAATGTTTTGGGTATGAAAGCGTTAATGCTAGACATTCTACACACACAAGTGTTAATGCAAATATGCTAAACACGATTGTGATTGAATTTTCGGCCAACGAAACCAGAGCCATCGTATTCGATAGACTTGACTTCATATGACTTTTTTCTATTCTATATCCGCTTCGGGAAATGCACCATTTGATTAAATATATAAAAATCGTCCTTCAAACTTATGGCGTCGTAAACAAACAGCTGCCAAACACACAAAATTGACATATGGAGATTAATATTCATACAAACAAACAATTGGTTTACTAATCAAAATTTTTTTATCGATGCGGTTTACACCCGCAGTTTATATGAATCTGATCAAATTTGATCTTGAGTTTAAGTATTAATAACATACATATTTGCTTAGCACCGATCACTATAGAATTAATGAAGACTTTGTTAGAAGCACTTTTAATTAGGAAATCAAAAGTTGTTATAATGTCATTATTTTCGAAATTACTCCTTACACATACATACATATGTATGACTATGTTGACAACATCAGACGTTTCTATATATCATTGCTTGCACGGCACACATTTATTATGTTGACGCTGTTGACTGCTCCATTTCGTTGATAATCGCTGGCACTGGACTAGCGTGCAGAAAAAGGTAGCAATTTTCCACAAAACTTATTGCAACATGCCGCAGACAGCAGCTAATGCATAATACATAAATGCCGCACACATATATACACACAAATTACATTGATATGCGCACACACATACACATATAAGGTGGTATATGTGAGAATTTTGTAAGCACTAATGAAAAACGGCGCTGAGAAAATAGAAAATAAATCTAAAATTAAGACCAAACGTGCAAAAGTCCAACAATCAACGCTGCCCCCACCAGCGCCGCACAGCCAGCGAGCTAAATGTTAAACGGTATTTATTTGCTGATTGAATGTTTATAAATGCTGGCGCTGCTGTTGGTGCTGGCGCTGGCACTGGCGCTGAAACCGCCGGCGTGACTACCGTGCCATGTGTAACTGTGCAATAGCAACAACACTTACAACAACAACGTTTAAATAAATGCAATAATTGCATGTGAAATGTATGCAACAAATGTGTAGCAATCAGAAGGCGGACAGTTGAAGTGAGACAAGAGCCTGAGAAAAGACGGCAGCACAGCGCCCGGTCACTTAACAGTTTAAACCAGACTACCCCTCTGGCCCACCACTCGACACTAGCACATATATTAAGCGGCCTGCTGTGTTTCTTGCCGCCCGCAAATGCTTTTGCCACATTGTCAATGCAGTTCATGTGAATGTGCTACATATACAATATATGCGCGTGTGTGTGTGTGTGCATATATTCTGCACAAGGACTGCCCGGCCACAACAACTTTCCATTTTATGCATTTTATGCGTTATGCGAGCAAACGGGTTTGTTGCTGGCTGGAAGTCTTTCGTAGGCGAAAAATATTTCTTAGTCATAGACTGGATCAAATTTAGTTATATTTGCGGGCTGCTTTTGTTTATATTCACATGAACTCATATACATGCATACATGTGTACATATCTATGTAGGCATATGTTTGTTTATAACTCAATCGTGTGTAATTGGTTTGCATGTGTGTTGCTTTTGGAGTTGTTGGGTATGGTTTGTGACCGTTCAAACATTGTTTTCAAGGCTGTTGATAGAACGTTGATTTGCTAGTCGCTTGATGTCAATTAGAATAAGCACGATTTGTTTGCTGTGTTTGCTGGCTTTTATTAAAAATCTGCGAATAAATACATTTCAGTTAGTTAAAGTCGCTTTAGTTACGATTTCGAAAGTTTGTAAAGGTGTTGCAAGGCTTAAGAAGTTATTACTTTTTTTCAATATAAGGTTACATACGTTTACAAATAGCAATACTTAAGCAAAAATAAAAGAATAAAAATCCTTAACTTCGATTGCACCGGAGCCATAATACCATTCACAAATAAGGGTAACCCCCTGAAGGAAACATTGGAGTAAGAGAATACACTTCAGCGTGATGAGTTGAGGTGATTTAGCCAAGTCTGTCTGTCCAGCTCTACACTCGCACACTAATCCCTTATTTTTCTGAGATATCGCTCTGTTAATTTTCACACGTCCTTTTCTCCGCAAAACGCTGCTCACTTGTGGCAACCACTGAAATCGAACTATTATATCATATAGCTGTCATACAAACTAAACGATCAAAATCAAGTTCTTGTATGAAAAAGTAGCTCATTTGGCAAAATATCTTGACCAAATTTCCCATGAATTATAGTCCGAGGCAACGCTTCATCGTACTATAGCATATAGCTGCCATACAAACTAAATGATTAGGATTAAGTTCTTGTATAGAGGCTTAATTATTTGTGAAGAATGCTAATCCTTGGTGATGTCAAGAAGAGCTAAATATTGGTCATAAATATTGCCGCAAAACCACAAATTAAATTTGTTGAAGCGACTAAAATTTTAGAAAAGTGTAAAAATGTTTATTTATTAGTAGTAGGCATATAAATTTCAGATAGTCACAGCCGCAGTCAAAGTTTGATCGATTTTTAATAAAAATATATCCAATTTGAATTCATTACGTATATATCGTTAGCATGACGATTTCAAAAGAAAAATGTCATAAAAATTTGCTTTAAAATTCAGGAATGATTACAAGCGCTCGGAAATAACCTGAACAAAACCTATCAGAGAGTTAAAATTTTCATATTTATGGATTTTTATATTTTTCAAGATAAAATTAAATTACATTTTAAACACGTCTCCACCTACTGGACTAAAACTATTTTCTTGGGTTTATAAAACTATTTTTTGTGCTGTGCCACGCATATTAGACAACATTTACATTACTTATTATCATTAATATTTCAATTTTATATAGAACTATCATATGTATATAGCATATATATTTATGAGTATGAAATAAGTCTATGTAAACTGAAGCGTAACAGCTTGCACGGCAGATCAAAAGACTCAAGCAGCAAACTTGTTCGTCATTTGATATCCGGTCGCTTACAATTGTCAATGGAAATAGCAAAACTAAAGCAAGTATCTTTTTTAAAAAATTGTCGGATATTAAAACAGGAATCTTGGCGGTTTTTGAAGTATGTTATAACTATCAGATAACTACTAAAGGCACATTTTTTATCTTTATAGATAAAAAGTACGTGTCACGTTGTTTGTCCGCGATGGACTCCAAAACTACTGAACCGATTTTAGTAAAATTTAACACACTGTGTCCAGTTCGAACCAACTTAGAAAGTAGGATAGTAAAAACAATTCATAAATAAAGAATACAGTGAAAGCTCTATTAAATAGATGCCCTATTAAGCGGACATCTCCATCATTAACCATGGACATTGTTGATGTTTACTAAGTACAATCTATTAAGCTATTAACTGGCCAGAACTGAAAAGGAAACATTTGGTAGTAATATCCGATTTAATTCAAATAATGGAGTTCCAGCAAATATTTGTATTCACTGTTATCGAGATTTCCGATTTTTTGAGAAACATTTTGATGTTTAATAATTTTGAATAATATATTTCAGTACTTCAAGTCGAACTCATAAATAGAACTCTATAATATTTCTGTAGCAAATTAACCATTTCGACTACAGTACTAAAATGCTTACAAAAGAACCTGAGACTGACACTATATTTTGATCTGGATCTCCCTTTCAAAACTTAAAGCATTGCTACTTCAATAAAAATTTGGTCAATTGTCCAACAAAAACTTTATTTCAACTAAAAGTGCCGAACATTGTTCCTTGGCAGCCATCATAACCTCTAAGCGCAGACACATTTACTCGCGCCCTAGGGGATAAATCTAGTCACAGTTCTTCGCATAAAGTATTCAGCTGAATAGCTTGCTTTGCACAAATGAGCAGTTCAAATGTCGCACACAAAAAGTGAAGCAAAAGTGTTGGCGGCAAGTTGCTAACCAAAGCACAACACAATTAGCCACTCCCTACGGCACTGACCGGTCAAAACACGAGCTCGCCACATTCAAACGTGCGATTTTTCCCATTTCGGCTATTCATCTAATTCTCCCACTATATATGACTACTCGATTTTTATTCTTTTACTTCATTTCCATTGCTAAATTTCCGATGCGAACTGTAGACAACGCCAATGCGCCAGTCACTCGTGCAGACTTTCGGGCGAAAAACGCTGGTCGCGCAGTGGAGGTCAGAACGGTCATAAATTGCATTGAAGGAAAATAAACGACAATCGATCGATTTTCAATGATAATGAGTACTGAAAATAATGTAAGAAATTCGCAAACTTAAGCTGGAATTGCTATTTTTGTTCACAGATATCTTGCCAAACGTTACTTTTGTTAACAAAGTTTATAAAAAAATTGTCGCAATGAGTCATAATTGACGCTGTTAAAGACCCACGCTCGGGCATGTAAATGGATTTAATTATGCAGTGGTTCCAGGCTTGTATATGTATGTATATAAAACGGTATACATATGTATATGTATGTGTGCATGTTTGTTTGCCGCATATACGCTTAGACACACCTTCTTGTAGCTGCGACACCCAAATGAAATTACTAGATATTTATTGCCATTTTTGCACTTTTTGTTTTATGTCTTGATTTTTACTTTTTGAACTCAACATCCGCAATTCCAAAGCTTAAAACTGTCCAACTATTTTTAGTAGCCTTTGTCTTTGTTAACCTTTCGATAAATAATTCATAAGTGTTTCATATGAAAATTAGTTTTTTATTGGCTTTTTGAGAGTATTTTTGAAAAAAGCGGAGGTTGTGCCAAGCATTTGCAGATTTTTTTCATTGAAGTGGTATCTTGGTTTCATAAAAGTTATTAATTATTATCTAACTAACCCTTAAAAATGTCTATATTAGATTAAGTCAAACAATTTAGCAAATATATAGTGTTCGACATAAGTACAAATCATATATGAACTTTTATGAAATATTACGAAAGATATTTAATTGAAATCAATAAAAAAGTTAAATTCGGTCATTTCTTATAGTAGCATAAAAGGGTACGAAAAGAAACTTATGTTAATTCCTATCGGTTAGTTTGTATGACAGTTATATACTATAGTGGTCCGATCTGAACAATATGTTCTGAGATTATAGCGCTGCCTTGGAAAATGATATATGTCAAACTTCGTATAGAAATCTTGTCAAATTAAAACATATTCCATACAAGGACTTAAATTTGACTGCCAGTTTGTATAACAGCTATATGCTACAGTGGTGTGACATTGGCAGTTCCGAAAAATTAGCAGCTGATGTCTGATAAACTAAGGACTAGACTGGAAGAGATGGACAGCCAGACGGACACAGCTAAATCGACTGAAAAACTTTTTAACCGACTTTTTGAATCTTTAAGTTAATACTAATTTTCAATTTTTTTTTTCGTCTCCAAAAAGGGTATTTTCATTAAGGGGTTACATAGGTTTACGGATTTCAAAAAAACGAATTTTTTTATAGTCGTATTAAATTCTACAACACCTCTAGAAAATCGTTCTAAATTTTCAAGTTGATCCGAGTCAAAGTTTCGGAGATACAGTCATGAGAACAGCCTTGCGCTCGAGGCTAGCTGGACTAAGTGCGCCGTCTTTAAACGCGTGTTTCTCGAAACTGTATTTTCAAAGTCGGTTGGCAAGATTTCTTGAGAACTTCAACCGATTAACCGATCTTCAAGAAATTTTGCAAAGGTCTTTGAGATACAATTCTCAAAGACTAGGATGAAGGATTTTTTTCGATTACAATTATTTGAAAAAATTTCACGGAAATTTTCTTTTTTTCTTTTTTTTCTAAAAATGTCTGCCAAATAATCCAAATTTCAGATTTTTTCCTTCGTCCAAGTTCTAAGATAAGATTTTAACTAAAAACGTATTTTTTCCCTGTAGAAGATCCTGTAAGGATATCTCCTGCCAACGCGGGCGCAACTTTTTTGCGAGGGATCACAGGAAATGGCGCCGCAATGGCCGAGTTTAAAATATTTTTTTCCAAAAATTTCAGAATTTCTTTGTTAATAGTGTATGTTTGAAGCAATAACAAATTTTAATAAAATATTTTATTTTTTATAAGAGAAAACAATTGTTGAAAATGGCTATTTTTGATACTATTTTTTTATTTTATTTTTTTTATATTTTTAATAGTAATTTTAAAATCTTTTTTTTCATCCCCAAACGAGATATTGTCCTTAAATTTCAAAACCAACACAATAATCCAAGTCAGTAAGTAGACCAAAGCCATTCAAACTCAAGCACAGCACCGAAATCGCTACTGGTTTGCTTTGGTTCACTTAAAATTCATAGAAACACATACATATACATATATATATATATATATGCTTATAGCATGTCTGCTTTGAGACGGCGCATACATATTTAAGCTCTGAACATTCACTTATTATTCACATTTATTGCCGCTTACTTTGCTCTGTGCGTTAACATTTATGTTACTTGCATACAAGCTTTGGCAGACACACATGCGCACAGGCTATCAGCTGTTATAATCTCATGCAGTGATTAATGTCGCCAATTAAATGACAATTTTAGAGTGACTGTGGTGGCTTACTTAGGCGTTGCGGATATGCAAACTTGGAATTGTTCGTGCAAGTTTGTAGCTTAAGTCTTTTGTAGATAACATGAATATGCAGAGAAATTAATAGCAATTGATTTTTGTTCGACTGATTGACTTTTATATGTGTTCGAAATTCAATATTGATTTTAAATATAACAGCATTATTATTATTTCAAATTTGGAAAGTATAGATTTAAGCTGAAAAATTATTTTCTTTAATTTTAAATAAATAAAATTGCAAATAATAATCTGTTTTCCTCTAACGCAGTTATAGCATAGTAGATATATGAATATGTTGAGGTGATTGGAGAGATAAATCATCTCTTGAAGTATACTAAATTAGAGTGAAATATTTCCTTAAATAAACTTAGAGTATTGAATGCGTATAACAAAAAAAAAATATAAAACAATATGAAACAAAAAGCAAAAGTAATTATAAATGTTATACTCTGACTCCATTGGAAATAACATCCAACACTCCAAAATGCATGACAAACGGCAAGGCATCAAAATTGTAATAACATTGTAGCCACACGCCACATGCAATCGACTTCTGTTAGACAAATCTGGTATTAATGCCACACAATGAAATTTACATGTGCTACAACAACAAAATAATTTGATAAAATAACTGAAAACATGGCACCAGAGTGATGGCAGTGAAATGAAAGCTGTCAATATACACAATTTGGGCAAATAAGTATCAGCAAAAGCAGTAGCAACAATAAAAACAACATTGATAAATATTATTACTGCACAGAAAACATGACGGAAGCCAATGACAATGGCCTGATGGTACAGCGATGCCAATACAATGCTGACTTCATGCACCCCAGAGACAAAGACCATCATCCCACCACTCACCAATGACATCCGCATCTTCGTGATCTGCGTTGCGATCGTCGCTTCGATGATCTTTGCTGTTTGCTTGTCGATTTTCGTATACGATTTCGTGCGGACAATGCACTTAAAAAACCAAAAATTAAAAAAAAAATAATTGAACAAAAACAACAAGTTGGCAACAGCCTCACTTTTCGTGCGGAAGTGAACTCACATTTCTATGCGGCACGTTGCCGACGGTGTAGGCTGAGCTGTTCGTTTGCCTATACATATGTATGTTTATGTATTTGTATATATGTATATTATTATATTTTCTTTGTATGTGCATATGTTTGCATGTAGGTGTGGTTAACCCCACAACAGAATGGCATAAGCTGAGAAGTTCAAAATCGCTGTGAGCAAAAAAACTGTAGACGCTGTGGGCTGTTAAGCGCCTTTGTTGTCGGTCGATTGATGATTAATTACACAAATTATTGGGCGGCAAAAACGTGTAGTCTCTGCATGTTTTAGTTTTATTTCTCCACTTTTCTGCTATAGCACATTTAAGGTTGTTGGCATTATGAAGAATCAAACTGCTGCGTACAGAACTGACTCTATTTGTAAGCTTTGAGTTATCTTATAAGCACACACGCACACACCAACATACACATGTATGTATAAGTGCTCACGGGCTTATAATTGTAAGCTACAAGCGGTTATTAGTGGCAAAGTCTTACGCATGCCTTTTTGGCAGTCATTTTCGAGGAGAGTTCGTTCAACTTACAGCATTCGTGTCTTGAAATTGGCAAAATGTTATTAATATTTTTTTTAAATCAAAGTAAATTTCAAATTAATGCGCAGCGAAACTGAAGTATTACGAGTAATATTTTATTTATTTGTATATTTATACCCTGAACAGAGTAAATAAAATTTGCCACGAAGTTGGTCAGCGTGACAAGCTGAATCGATTTAGGCATGACGCGAACTGGTCCATCAGTTTTCGGATATATCGTGCTGTTATGGAGAGGTATCAAACTGCAATTCGTCACACATCCTTTTCTCTCCAAGAAACTGCGCACAATGAAGTTCCTGTATGCAAGACTTTTTTTATTTGACAATATATCTTTTTGCATGTTGGCATGGATCGGACAACTATAACATATAGCTGACATATAAGCTAACACATGACAAATAACAAAAAGATTGTACACTTTTAAGTTATCAGAAAAGCCCCTGTGAAGGGTATTACAGTTTTGGGGCAGCTAAAATTAAAGTTTTTCCGTTCTTATTTATTTCTATATTTTATTTCGTCTTTTACTTTCGGCTTCCCGTTTTTAATGAGCACTTCAACTTCGGAACGTATATTTTTCTAAACATAGTGGTGACTTGTTACTTATAAGATTAGCGTAAACATTCTCAATTTTGGCAATCAATTTTGTTTACCGTTATATTCAATTGCTATACGGTAGCTGAATCGCTTGGAAATTACTCGATTACTTAAAACTGTGAAGTTCTGCAAAGCAGATGAGTCAACAAATTTTTAAAAGTTTTTTCATTAAAAAGTAAAAGAAGAACGCTATAGAATGTTAAAGGGTTAGAAAATATGATTTTTTTTTAGTTAAATTTACTGAGCATAGAATTATCTCATGATACTGATCTACATTCAACCCTCCTGTGTAGTATTAGCACATATTTTAAATAAAAACTTTGGGATACGAAGACTTGCCCTAATATGAGTATTGAAAATTGCTGAATTGTTGCCAATTTCATTTTCCTTGCTTGGAAAAATATTTCTACAGCTTTGGACTAAAATAAGCACAGGTTTGTATTTATACATTCTTTTATGTTTCTCTAGGACACTGGAATTTTAAGAAAAATTTTTGCTCTGATATAGTATTAGAGTGAAATGGAGCTAAAATATTAGGTCTCCATTGTTGCTTCGAAGTGTTTCACATTTTATGACGAAACTAATACTTTTAATAAAATTATGGATGGTTTTATACGTCAAGCTCAATAGATTTGAGCACAAAGATTAAATATTTAGCAGAATACAGAGCTTAGTTCTCTCGTAAAATTACTCTTAATTATCCTTACCTCATTTAGAGACCTATTCAATAGACTTAAGCGAGCAACTCGCTATGCTCGGTATAATTTGCTTTCAATAACAAATACGTTT
This sequence comes from Bactrocera tryoni, assembly GCF_016617805.1. NCBI lineage: Eukaryota > Metazoa > Arthropoda > Insecta > Diptera > Tephritidae > Bactrocera > Bactrocera tryoni. The sequence goes on along the minus strand of NC_052501.1, from coordinate 12,973,570 downwards.
CTTTGCAAGTATTTTAATGTCAAAAATATACATATTTATATACAGAACATTCCTGTATTTTTATCAACATACTATATATATATAAATCAACATATATACATATATATAATACAATATAATAAAAACACAGGCATTTATTTTCGCATTCAAATTCTTTAACAATATAATTCATGGTTTAACTAGCCTTATACTGGTTTTGCTTTATTTGTAGTCATGTTAAGTACTTTTTCACATATAAAAGTTTTACTCCATGACAGCTTTTGTTTATCAAACTTGAGCAGTTTTGCTTGTGCTGCCTCATAGCTCATTTATTCAAGGTCAATTGCACAGTTTGAAAAAGCCTCGTGTTTATATAGGAGAATAAACAACCGAGGCGTATACATAAGTATAGTTAAAGGCACATAGTATACATAGCTACACAAGTTTATATCTGTTGCATTATTTTTCTGACTGTTCATTAAAACACTTAATACCGATTTTGTTTGAATAACGCGTCAGAAATGTATATAAATTTATGAATATAAACAAACAGAAGCTTCATGAAGTTTAGTCAATATATACACAAATCTAGTTTTCGATTTATCAAAGAGTTTTAGATTTGTTCAATTTTATGTATATAATATATACATATATACATATACATACATTTATGTGTATATATTTGAGCTATTAAATACATATTTAATGTATATTTATGTATCAACCGCCCATTCGTTATCTTCATTCAGCAATATAAGCACTCAAAGCAGTCAGTCAACTTTCTTGATTATATATTTATCCAATTGTACTCGCGTGGGTGCCAAAAAGTGCATATTTGAATATAAGAAACAAATAGCAAAGCAATTAAAACTGGTTATTAAAATTATTCTCTAAATAGTTCTGTGGTAATTTCGTTTAAGTAAAAATCACAATAAATGTTTACGCTAAAAATTAACAATTTTCTCGTGGATAGTACACAAAATATAATTAGCAACTTAGTAGCCTTCCAACTGTCCGCGCATGAATATGATAATTTTTAACGAAATTTTAGTTTTTAAAGTACCTTAGAGTAGGACAAAAAAACTTTTTAATATTTTTCCTAAGACACCGTAAAAATATGGTCCAAAATTAAAAAAAATACCCAAGTCCGAACTCTTAATATTAATAATAACAGATAATGCATTGTGATTTTTGATTTCTCATATAAATAAAAAGAAATTGTTTTTATTTTATTTGGATATTTAATAAATTTGAATAAATTATTGTACATCGAAATAGTTACAAAAAATCTAATCTGATTTTTTACTAAGTCTAAGTCTAAGTTCAAAAGTTATTTGATATTTTTCAAATTTTTGTATATTTTTTCACAAAATATTTCGATAAAGCCTTATTTTCACCGTACCTAAGGAAAAAATTTAAAAGTTTTTTAGCCCACCTTAATTTATATAAATATATTTGTGACCTGATTTTTTTAAAGAGTATAAATTATTTCAAAGTTTTTTTTGTTTCTTAAAAGCTTTAGTTAAGTGAATATTTTATAACGATTGGTTTTAGTGAAAACTTTATGAGCTAATAAAATTTATGTGGGTTTTTATTATAATCTACATTTCTTACTGCTATCCAAATTGTTTTGTTTGTACTTCATTAGTTGTATACTACTAATACATATTGATAGAAAATTAATTTATTTCATTTTTTTTTATGCAGCTGAACGTTATAAGTTCATTCGAATCCGCATTTATAGCTTTTTTTTGAAGCTTAAGCGTAATAAATATATGTATATGTATAATCCATAAGCATCCAATGCGTATATAATATTCACCATAAACCATTAGCAAATGGACTTCCGGCGTGTTATACTCACACTTTCATAAATTACAAGAAACGAAGAGACTTTTGCAAATTATTGTAATATGGAGAGCTTTAACTATATGTTTCAGTGGGCTTAACCGATTTTAATGTTTAATAACATAAAAAAAGTTCCACTACTCCATTTTTTAATGATTTATAAATGCTTTTCCCTAAATATCGCCATATATTTGTAAAATTTAATACCCAAAAATTGTAAATAAAACGCAAAACATCTAATTATTCATCAATTATTATTTTGTTTCCTTCAAAGTGATCCCCACCAGATGTAATATACTTATGCCAACGATTTTTCCAGTCGTAGAAATACTTTTCATAAGGATTTTTTGCGATGGCCTTCAGCTCCTTCAGCTAATTTATTTTTATCTCTTCGATCCACTAAAAACGGGCTCCGCCGAGCGACAATTTCAATTTGGGGAACAAGAAAAAATCACACGGAGCCAAATCTGGTGAATATGGATCATTGATCAATATTAGTTTTTGCGCTTTTGGCTTTAAATTCGCTCACACTCGTACTCTTTTTAACAAAAAATTCATCTTTATCAGAACAAGTCGAGCAAGAACGTGTTTCATACCCAAAATATCCACCAAAGTCATTCGAATGGACTCGCGAGAGAAAAGAAAAAAGAATTTGAAAATTTGAATACTTTTTCCTAATTCTTCGAAGTCAAACGTGAGTTCCTATACCAGTATATTCTTCATATAAGTAGTATATGAGATCGTGAGCTACTTTAATCTATATTATGAAACTAGTTTTCGGAACTAAAAATAACAAAATCTTTTAATAACTGGAGAAATCTCGGTAAATTAATTCAATATATTCAATATTTATTAACCAGAAGGTAAAACTCGTATGATCGATATACATATGGACTAATCTCTCACGGAAATATCATACTCGAAATTTCATTTCAATATTTCATCCAAAACTATACACATCCATTGCATTTCCGGGTATAGGCGAAGAAAAACTCTGCAGCTTATCAAAATATATACATATATATAATGTGTCAAATATTTCTAAGGAGGCTTCTGAAATATCATAGTTCCATGTGAAAAGTATTTTTCCATATGTTAATACTCATATACCTTTATACACCGCCTCTATAATATGAGTCGTTGCTAATCTGCCAAGATTGATAAAATACTTTACCGTAAGGAAGAAGGAACTTTTTCCTCAACTTAAGACATTCCCATTTACGTCACTTACTGTAAAAGACAACTTACATTCCCAGCAGCAGCAATCAACTCTGTAATTACAAATATCCCGTAACACTTCAGAGCTATTGCATCAAAATGAATTGCTTATAATAAATATTTTGATGGTTGAGTAAACAAATCAACATATTAGCTCTTTAAATGCCAATTTGTCAAACCATTCTTTGGTGTTTTTTATTCCTTCGAATTGTATGAAATGAAAACAGAATTGTGGTAAATAATTGTTAATTATAAAGTCATTAAACCCAAATGTGACAGCAGTTACAAATAGAATGTTATGGAAAAAGAAATTGGAAATATAGCTTGAAGCGGAAGAAGCAGAGACCACCGGCAACCACAAAAGCCATTTGCGTTAAGTGATGAAAATGCCACGACTACAATACCGCAAGTCCACGGACACCGCGCACACCGCTCATCCGCCACTTGAAACGGCTAATTCTATTCTTTTCCTGCACTACCCATCACTTTGTTAATGCTTGTTGAGCGATAATCAATCAAAATTTTCCCAATGCGCAAGCGCACTGTGCGCGCACAGTAACAAGCAAAAGAAAAATTTACAATAATTATATTTTTTCTGCTTCCTTTTCTTTGTTGGGCGTCAGCAAGCGCAATCAATGCGCACGGAGAATTCATAAATAATTGCTTTCTTCTCCGCTGGAAGAATGAATGCAATTAGAAGCACATATAATTGTAGATGAGTGCAAGCAGCCATACACATTGATATATGTATATCTATCTAAGCAAGTTATCCCTTTTCGGTTAGCTTTTGGCGCCTTCATTGCTGCAACGCGTGTTAATTAGTTAACCCCCACAAATAGCAAGGAAAAAAACATAATACAACAATAAAGCGTGAATTGCGGTCACTTTGTGGAATCTGTAAACAACGATACATACATATATCATAAGCAATTGAGCTCCTGAGAAAATGACAAAGATTTACAATACGAACAAACTTTTTAATCTGCCGCAGTTTCTCACACAAAGTATTAGTCAAACTAGTAGTGAAATAATTAAGAAAACTTCGATGGAAATGAAGTGCCTCCAGCTTATTTTATACCTAGTTGAAACAGCGAATGGGTAAAAAATTATATATACTGTATCTAGCAATGGTGTTAAACAAACAGCTGAAAATAGATCGAGATCAAAGTTATGCAACTTAAGAACAGATCTTTTTATTTCAAATGTAGTTGAAAATCCTTGATGTTGTTTTTATTTTTAGGTACTGCTTCAGCTAACCTTCCCAAGCGCATTCCTTAAAGAATATTAAAAGTGATCTTTCTCTTGAATTTGATAGGTCAGTTGGTATAGCAGCTATATGCTATAGTGGTCCGATCTGAACAGTTTGTTGGGACGCATTTCATATAAGGACTTGCTTTTGATCATTCAGTTGTACGTCAGCTATACACTATAGTGGTCCGTTATCATCGATTCGACAAACTTCTTGAGGAGAAAATGACATGTGCAAAATTTCAGATCGATACCTTAAAAAATGAGGATGCATATAGACAGATTTACAGACAGCCTGACAGATCAAATGAAATGTATGGCAAATTGGAGTCGGTTTGTCACGTTCATAGTTTATATACATATAAACTTTAAAGACTTTCCAACGTTTTCTTTCGGTGTTACAATGTAAGTAGATAGAGTGTATATCTGACTACGCCCTTGGGTCTTTAAGAAGGTCATTGTGAAACCATGAAGGTATTTCACTCCATTATGTGTTCTCTGAATCACCCAATAGCACAGGTTCATCAGTGCAAAAAGGTTTGTTTGAACAACTTCCCAAATAGCGTCAAGAAGCTCTCGGCTAATATAGTTCCGATTCTATGTGAAAAGAGAAAAAAGCTTTGTATTCGCATAGAAGATGTTCTATAGTTCTTCTTCTACGTTTTGACAGCTTGTACAATAGTCATTATGTGACGTTCCCAGTGGTAAAGCATTCCTACTAGAGTTTTGATGTCATTATTTTGAATTTTAATTGTTAGCATGTTGGGCCTATATTCCATTTATGACACATTTGTTTACTAAGTGAGCAAGTTAGAAATTGACTCTACCTCGACTCGGCTATATATATAACCTTTTTATCGATTACATATCCACTTTTTTGGATTCTAGTTGTAGGCTGGTGCCTGCTCTGGCTAGTTCATTAGCTTCAGAGTTTTGTCGTGAAATGGGACGATGAAGTTATAAAGTAGTTTATCAAAATTACGATTCGACCATACTTTTATAACTCTTAAAAAAATACTTTCAAGTTCAAATCTTTTTTTCAGTCTCTCTCAGCCAGGTTTACTACTTGAAGCTACCAATTATATGTTTGTACATGACTTGGTGGCCGGTTTCGCCTACTTCCTTCTCAAACCCGCTTTGAAATTAGCCAACGCATATAGCTTTTAGAACCTACGCATATGCGACGTGGTCTGACAAACAACTTCTACTTCCACTGGGCAATTGCGCATCTTTCTTTTTCAAAGCAGCAGTTTCCCAGCCAATCAATATTTCCCAATATACACATAACTACCTATTTATAAATATATAGTATATTTTATAACTCTTTTCTTTTGAGGCCCGCAGCCTCTTCGCGTTTTGATTTAGAACCTTTAATTTTGCTTTCTTCCGGCTGCGGTCAGCACAAATTAGCGTTTGTTGGGCGGACACACACACATATTCATAGCTACCTATATTTTTGTACCGTTGGAAAAATAGCGTGATTACCGCTAGGTATTGATGAGCTCACAGGCATCTCTGGTAAAGCCAATTGCAAGTAATGTGGCAAGAGTTATAGGCAAAATTACACATAAGCATACAAACATGCATGAATATATACAATCTGCTTGTATATGAGAGCCCCGAAACGGAAGTGAGTTTCTCTGCAAGCATGTGTTCATTTTATAGTTTTTCATTTATTTACTGCAAAATGTAATTTTTCACCCTTTCCATTTGCTTTTGGCAATTGTGCTTAAGAACTTTTTGCTGCTCAAATGTACTTAATTATATTGTGATGGGTGTTTTTCTGCCTAAACTTGCCTTCAATGGGTGAAAGTTTTTCAAATCGCCACTGCAATAAGGTTAGAAAATTTAATAAAATCCTCGGCCAAGTGGGAGCTCTAGAACAAAATGCTTTGGTACAGTTTTTAGGCATATACTTATGTACATAAATAACATATGTGCACTCATATTTATATGCCAGCTTACAAGTTTTCTTCCAGTCATGCTTCAGTGTATAATTTTCAGCAATTTCCTCAATTGTTCTTTGTTCTTGTTCTTCAAGTAGTTTAGTGAAAGTTTTAGAACCAGACGTGGTCTAATGAACTAGGCGCTCGTTAATAACAGCTGTAAGCAAAAAATTTATGACCATATTTTTATGGCAAGTTTGTGCGTGTAAATATGACTGTAATCATCATGTGTGAGCTAGTTGGCGGCAAGCAAAATAATACTCACGTTGTTGTAGTAGTTATATTCCACAATATCAGCTGAAGCTATTATTATTTATAACAAACTGATAATACTTGCAGGGTTCAACATCTATATTTAAGTGAAAATATTTAAATGTTTAAAGAAATGGCATAAGCTCACACAAACGCTAACTCGATTGAAATGTAAAATTTTTAAAGAAAGTCTAAAGACTCCTGCCAATGAAGTAACTGGTTCTTTTACTAAATATTGTAAGTAATTATTTTTCTTTAAATCCTTCCCTTTGAAGATCTCAGTTATGCTTAATAGAAGAATATAATATAAGCATGTCAGAGGAATGTCACGTACCAAATTTGGTTGAAATCGGTTGGCGGGTCTCTAGATATGTGATTTTATCCAAAAGTGGTCTGCGTCACGCTCATCGTCCAATTTTGAACCCGGATGCTGTAACGCTCCTCCTTACAAAAGTACCAAACGCTTCTTGTTCATAATAATAATAATGCTTCAGTCAAAGAAGAGATTATCTTTAACATATAATATTTAATCAATGAAATTTGTAGATTTTTACTCTACACCGTTTCTAAAACAACATGTTGATTATAAAAATTTTCAATCACAGAGAGATCTAACTCTCCCTCAATTTAAAAAATCTAAATTTTGATGATGTAAACTCAACTGATTTTTTTGAAGATAAACTGCGTAAAACTTCTTTATATTTTTGAATTCTTACATGCATACCCATACTATATTCATCGTATATAGTATAGTACCTTCCACACTACTTTTACTTGAAAAACTGACGCATATTTCCAATTAATTTTCATTCATGACTCGTTTACAACAAAACAGCAGCACACCCTACTGCAATGCAGCCAAGCACACCGGCACCGTTCGCATAAAACTTCATACACGACCAATAGGTCAATCACCACAATGACACAACGTGCAGTAGACATTTTTCAATGTGTCGCCGTGAAAAACACTTCCGCCTCTCTTGCCGGTATGGAGTGCAGGGCATAAAGCGATAGCACTCGTGCTGGGTGTATTAGAAGAAGAAATGAGCGTCGGTGTACAGTGACGCTACCGAATGATGATCTAAGCGATGATAGCAAACAGAAGCAGCAAAAAAAGACAACAAAGCGAACAACACAAATAAGTGTTGAATGCAAGGGAGCTCAGTTGTCTGTTGAAGGTGTGGTTGTTGTAATGTGTAATATCAAAAAAACACTGGTCAAACGCATGCCAGCCAAAGCAGCAGAGTGAAGAGAAACAACAACATCCTTTTATTGCATTTGATAGTCATAACTGAAATTTCAATCGTTACAGGGTTTGAGGTGTGTTGACAGCGGCAATTTTTTACTCCATGGCTTATGGCTTTTATTGTTTCTTAGATTTCTTTGCGGCCGCGCGTTTTGTAGCTGAAGAAATTTTCACTGGAAAAGAGGCATGCAAGTAATGCTACTGCATTTAATCCATTGTAAGCGACGCATTTCACAACTTGGTGTCATTTTATATGAAATTTATATGCGCTCACACACACACACAAGCACACAAGTGCCTTTTCGTTTTCAAGGCCACAGTGTCATAGCGCACGACAGTCAATATGGAAGATGCCACTCACTGATGATGCAACAACAACTTTCACACATTGACTTTTAAGCCAATAATGCCGCAGTGATTGGCCATAATGCGTCGTTGCCTTAAAATGCTTAATTTTTTAGTATGATTTACTATATTATTTATTGCGTTTTGCCAACAATCAAGGTAAATCATTTACACTCAACGGTTTGTATGCCACAGCAATGCGGTTTCATATCGATCTTCGAACTGGCAGTTGTATTTTGTGCAATCGCCAATTTGCAAGTGACAGTGAAGTGAATAAAAAAAGGAAGGCACGAAAACACAGCAACCAAAAACAAGAAACAACAAAAATGTTAATGTTTTTATTCCGCTTTAACCTTGAAAAACAGGTTAACGCTTATATAAAAGAAGCCAAACAACTGCCGTTTTAGTTAATTTCTCGCCATATGTGCGACAAGTAAGGCAGACAACTGCAAAGAAAGCAAAACAAATAAGCGAGTCAATAAAATAAATGAAATACTTTCGGACATTTGTGTATCAAATGTGAAGTAATGTCGTCAGCTATGCGTGCTGTAACATTTCCTTTTAGCGAGCAGTGCTTTTTTAAGAAATTCGCAGGCGTTTCTTCAAAGCATATGGTAAACTAGATGATGTAAACTAAGACTCAACTACAAAAGCACACTTTGCAAATAACTCAAAAAGTCAAAAATATATATTTTTTCATTTTTCGTCTCAATGTTTGACGTCATTTTTCTGTGAATCCGCAAACCTCCGCAAAATTAGCTTTTATTTGAGTTTTTTTCCGCCTTTTGCGGCAACGCACAGCAACCACCAGTGGAGATTGTCGTTGGCTGCGTTGACTTTGCGTCACAGCGGTGTTGCTGGCCTGACAGAAATCCGGTTTTTGGCGAGGGTTTTTTGTGACACAGTCACAGCCAGCGAGAGACAACACAGTAGGAAATTTTTGGGTATGATTTAATAGAAAAAATAATGATTATATCATCTATTAAATTCACCTAACTGCATCTTTTTAAAATCCTTCAAAATAATGACCCATTTGTATTTTAATGTCGGAAGAATTAATTAAATTTGGTATATATTAATTACGAAAACATATAGAGCCCGCTAGATGGCGCTAAGAGACCGGCTTAAGTCTATGATGTACATTAGAAAATTTCATAGTCTGTTGTTTATACACTGAACAGTGTCTGAAGTGTGCCACGAGGTTTGTAATACCTAGAAGAAAACGCTGGAGAACCTTAAAGGTATATACGGATATTATATAAAAAATTAAAAAAAAACATCATCTAGTCACTAATTTTTGAGATATAGTTATGTAATTTTGCATACGTCGTTTTACATTCAAAAGACTGCTCATTTGTCAAAATCGTTGATTTCGAACCACTGCGATACAGACTAAATGTACGGAATCAAGTGTTTTTATGAAAAACTTCTTTATTTTACAAGATATCTTCGAGAAATTCGGCACAGGTTATTGTCTATAGCAATAATGCAATCCACCAAAATTTTTCTTCAGATCTTTTATCTATAGCATACAACTGCCAAAATCAACAATGGGAGTCAAGTTCATCTAAGGAATCTTTTGTATTTATGAAGCTTCAAAAAAATTATTTTCTGTTTATTTAAGCTACTCCCGAAAAGCTAAGATATTAGAGCTAAAAAACTGAGTTGCTTAAAAATTCTCTAAAAATATCTACCAATAAAAATTAAGAAAAATTGAAATTAAGTTTCCGACGTGGTTAATTCATGCGAAACACGATATTCACACCTACTTGCACTCACACAAGTACATGTGTTTACTTTAGATGCGTTCATTATTTATCTGGGGAGCTGATCTTCAATTTATGAAGTCATCTTTTGCTCACCAACAAACTTTTGATTTAACAAACATGCATACACACACACACACTCGTCCAATAAGTAGCGCCTTATAAGAACTGACTCGTTCGCTTGTTGCCAGCACGTTGAAAATATTTTATTGCGTATGCCAAATATGCTTAAGAACAATATATATAAATCCATGTAAGTACATACATGTATATACATACAGTTTACAGTAACTCGTAGGCGAATGAGAGAATGGAATAGGATTTTTTCATTAATTTAACAGCGCGTTCTGCATTAAATCATTGTGCGCTAAATTCTGAAGAATAAACTCATATAAATGTATCTCTACAGGCGAACTTTTATACACTGTTATATACATATGAGTGCTTGTCAGCTTGTAGATTTACTAATTACAGCATCTTTTAAGCTTCTTAGTTAATTGATACGCTACCGGCTGCGCGTTTTCATGCAATTTGTGGGGCACAGCGGGGGTTCTTTTGATTGATAGCAGCTGAGAGAATGCTTTTAGTTGGCATTTAAAGTAATTTTTATTGTAGTTTCTCAATATAATTATGCATTTTCATATGTATTTTGTTGATTTATTCACGCAACATAGTTCTTTGGCACTTGTATTTCAAAAGACTTAAGCAACGAACTTCATTGAACTCTTACTCCCACATTTACTCAACATGTTAGTAACACTAAATTAATACTGAGTGTCTCGTATTGCTTGCAATCACTGGCTGTTTAGCGCAAAAATTAATTAGTAATACTGACAAGTTGCATTTTAGCTCGTCTTTTTTTGCAGTCAAGCGCTTAGCAAAGGCAATAACATCATCGGCTTGTAGGCGTGAGTGACATTTAACATTGACTGATAAACCAACGACAAGCGAGCTGTATTTGTGCTTTGTAAGGTGACTTACAAAGTGCACTGGCATACAGATTTACATGTGTGTCTACAAATATATATGTATATATACAAATGACTGCCTAGTGCTATTAAGAGGCACAGTGACAAATGAGTTGTATTCGTAAAGTCTGAAAAAATTATAAAAACAAGAAAAATCGTTAACTTCGACTACACCGAAGTTAGAACACCCTTCACAGGTGAATTTCTTGTGCTTAAAAGGGTATTGACGGACCTATATCTTTATTTTAATTGATCAGTTTGTATGGTAGCTATATGCTATAGTTGTCCGATATGCACAATTTCTTCTGAGATTATAGCGAATTCTAAATCAATAATCCATGCCAAATTTCATGAAGATAGCTTTCCAAAGAAAAAAGAATTTCATACAAGGACTTAAGCTTGATCAATCAGTTTGTATGAAAGATATATCCTATAGCCAACGGATATTGGCATTTTCGACAAATAATCAGCTTCTGGAGGAGAAAAAATGGCATGTACGAAATTTCAGCGTGATATTTCACAAATTATGGAGCTAGTTCGCCTAAATACAGACGGATGAACATGGCTAAAAAGACTCAGCTCATCAAGAGGATCAATTATATATACACTTTATATGGTACCCGACGTTTCTTTCTGGATGTTACAAACTTCGTGGCAAACTTAGAAATTCCTGTTCAGGGCATCAAAAAAGCGGAATCAAAAGAAACGCTTGAAAGTTGATAACCTTAGGCAAAATATCTAATGGAATTGTAAGCAAAGCATTTAAAAACTTTGAAAAATATATATGTATGCAATGGCAAATTAATGTCAATTCGTGTAAATTTATTACATAAACTTACCAGTCTGTGTTTGCTTGACTCGTAGCCTGTTGAATTTTGTAACTTTTCAGTTTTTTGTATTTATTATTTTGTTTTGCCAAATATATTGTGCGGGTCCAATGTTTAATAGCCGCTCCTTTTCTTGTTCAGGCTGCTTGATTTTTGCGTAATCTAATTTAAATTTTAGCCAAATACAAATTAGTTTTGTAGTTTTTGAATTTTATTGCAGTTAATATTGTTGTTGCAATTGTTGCGTGTCTTTCATTGTTTGTGTATTTTTTTATTTATTTCAACATTTCTGCTTTTACACTTCCTTGTCGGGCGTTAGTGTGGCGATTTAAGTGCTTTTCTTTAATGTGCTGCCAAAAGCTCTATAAGGAAATATACTTTTTAACGGTGCTATCGAAATTTATACTTCGTAAAATAATTTATGAGTATTTTGCACTCCTCACTTACATATGTGTCTGATTTAACTGCTTTTTAAATATTATTGTATTTTTAATTACATAATAAGTCAATCAGAAAGATAATTAATAATTAATTGATTCAGTAAATTAACTAAATAGAGAGCGGGATATTCGTGTTCCGATTATTTTTTTGTCCTAACTTCAAAAAAATTTTAAAATTTTGTTCATTGTGTTGGAAAATAGTTTTAAAATATTTTTTTAAATTTCGAAAGTAAAAAAATATTTTTCAAAAATTTTATTAAAAATATTATCAAATTTTTAAAAATAGTATTTTTGGAAAAAAAAAATATTTTTTATACTCTAAAAATTTTAGAAGTGGATAATGCTTTATGGATAAATTTGTTCCTAAATTGTCGAAATAGAAAAATATATTTGAAAAAAAATCATTTTAAATATTTTTTAAATTTCGGATGTTGAAAAATCTTTTTGAACAATTTTATTTTAAACATTTTCAAAATTAGAAAAATAGTTTTGCAAATTTTTTTAATATAATTTAAAAATTTTGGAAGTGAAAAATGATTTTTGGAAAAAAAATTTAAAACATTTTCAAAATTTCAAAAGTGGAAAAATATTTTTGAAAAATTTTTTTGAAAAAAATTATTTAATATAATTTATAAATTTCAGAAATGGAAAGCGCTTTTTGGAAAAAAAATATTTAAAACATTTTCAAAATTTTAAAAGTGGAAAAATATTTTTTAAACAATTTTTTCGAATTTTTTTGAAAAAATGTTTTTGGAAAAAACTATTATTTATATTAATATTTTCTAAATTTTGAGGGTGAAAAATTTTTTTTTAAAAGAATTATTTAAAATATTTCCAAATTTTGGAAGCAAAAAAATATTTTTGAAAAATGTTTGATTTGAGCTTCGAATCGTTTAGTGAAATATACATAAATTTTAGATGGAAAAAGTTGAAATATTTTGTAGTCAGTTGTTATATTTTAGTTATTTGTTATAATGTTTAGCAATTTAGATACTAAAAGTTTTATTTTATAAGATAAGATACAAAGAGTTATATATTTTTTCCAAAGTGAAATGTATGGTCGTAATATTAATATCTTTGAGAATAGATAAAAGCCCTAATTTTATGAATGAATGAAATAGGCGTGGCAAAGTATATTGTTTTCAGCCTTAACTAACAATTGTTATGGCTAGTCTTTATTCTAGTCATAGCGCAAAAATACTAACTTTTTCAATTACTTTATAGTCAAAAACGTTAATTGAGACAATTTAGGGGCTGATTGAAACGTTAATAGACTCAATTTGACTAAACAAAAAATAATTTTACGAAAAAGAGTCTAAAACCTTGGAACACTATTTATAGGTATACATATATGTACATATGTATGTATATACATATATTTTTTTGTTCAAAATTCGGTTGAAAAATTCATTAAAAATATTAAAAAGCTATTTAATGTTTCTTTGTTATGATTAAACTGCTTTCATAAAAAAATATTTCTTAACTTGTTTGCTAAAATATCATATTAATAAATTTATTTATATCATTGTTTAAATAAAATTTTGTTTCCAAATTAAATGCCTTCAAAATTATAAAAATGTTTATAAATTTTTATTTAATTTTTTTTGTAATTTTTATAACCATAATTTTCACTGAATCAAAACTTATTTTCTGGATTTTCAGCAAAATGTTTGTGTATCTGTTTCCTTTCTTTATTATTTCTGCTAATTTGCATTTCATTTGTTTGTAAATCCATTGCGTTTTCTACACTTTTTTGACAACTTTTCTAACAGCATACACATGCATGTGTTTAAAAATCAACACTTAAAAACAAACGTAATTTCTTTGCATACAAAACTTTGTAACCCATTTACTTCGGTTCAACTCAAATTTTTTCAAATACTTTACGCGTATGTTTTGTATGACAACTCTCAACTTCAACTTTTGTGGGTGCTTTTATTTATTAATTCATTTTAGTATGTCTGGTTGTTGTTGTGGTTGTTTTTATTTTTTCTTCTTTTTGCATAAATTTCAGCTTCTTATTGAGATTGAGCCGTCGCTTCATTCACTCAACGCTTGCGGCGGCCGATTGTTCAACGCTGGCTGTCTGCGTGTTATTGTTGTTATTATTGCTGCTTTTAGCACCACATTTGTTGGCTTTTCTTATTGGTGTTATTATTATTATTGTTATTATGGCTATGGATTTGGTCAAGAGCGGCGCACAATTGCATGCCGCAAGTGGTGAGCGTAAATGTTATGAAATCATATACACAAAGTGACTCAGTTTTTTGTTGTTGTCTATGTAACTTTGTGAAATTAATTTTGCTCATTTATTTACACTGAACATTCGAGATACGCAGCATAGCATAACAGCTTTTGGATGTGTGTTGTGGTGTTTAAGGGGATTAAGGGGTGTTTTGCAGTAGCGAACTAAAACAAATGCGCGCAACGCACGCACAAACATAACTGTAATTAGTAACACTTGATGTTAGTTGAAAATTTTCTGCAAAATATGCGCAATCTCATTTTGCTGGTTACAGCCTTTTATTCAGACTTGTGCACAGCGCAGTTGCAATGAGTTTCGAAACGGGTTCGTTGCTTAAGTCTTTTGTACAACGACAGGCGGGCGATGAAAGGCTGCTAAAATTGTTGTTTTTTCCGTATTTGCTGCACACTTGACACACATATTGCTGACATCATCCGCCGCTAATGATCGCAATTCGACAAAAAAAGCAACAACGAATGAAATAATAAAATAAATTATTTCGAATTAACTCTTAACTAAGCATGCAAGCTGAAACACAGGCACAGCGTGTTTGCTGCAAAGACATGCACCATGAAATAGCGCAATTCCATGCATTTCAAGTATTCATATTCCAGCTCTGTGTGCGCACAAGGGCGACAATAACAACAATAGCACCAATAGCTATGCAGTCACTAATATTAATGCAGCCGCAAAACACTAAACACGCCACAAAATCTATGCGCACGCATTCATAAACAGCAATAATAATGATTTTCGAACTTCAACAAGTCTTTGCACGCATTTGTGAGACTTCCTGTCGTGCCGCGCGTGAGGCTTACAAAAATTATAACCAACTGTGATTTATCAAATATATATGGGACGACGCGCACCACTACACTTTAGCCACAACTTAGTACAATGCCAACACGATTGCACTTAGAATTCACATTCCATGCTTGGTCACATACCGTTTTACAATTATTTTTCAACGTATTTCAATTTCTTACATTTAAATTTCTTTAGAAAACTATTTTGACTGCTTATTTTTGAATTGAAAAATATTATCACTCGTTGCGTTGCTTATTCGTTTACATACCATTCCGCAATTTTAGGCTCGTATACTCGTCTACGACTCGTGTTCACGCACATGCACACACAAACATACACACACTCGTACAAGACCACTAAATACGCGCACACTCAAAACTCCAAGCAAAGCAAAGTACAAAACTTTTTTAACCGACGTCCGACGATAACGTGCGCACGCGTTCCGTACCTCAAAGCGTTTGTGTTGTACTCGTCACACCGACCAGGCTAAGACTGTCGAATTTGGAAGTGGTAGCTGTGAGACAGCTGGCTAGCTGAATCGCAAGCCGACGAGCAAGTTGATAGCCAATGCCACAGCGTCGCTGAGAAGCCAATAAGTTAAAAGGCAAGCAAACAAACAATTCATGCACACACACGTGAAGACCGTAAGTCTTCAAAGCAAGTTAGTATGCTTAGCGCTCAGCGTAATGTCTATAAAGCTGCTCTGCACTCAGCAATAAAATAGCGAAATAATAAAACAGCTGGCTCACACTCCGACAATTTTCTTCGCATTCAAAGTGTTTGTGTATATGTGCTTGTATAGTTGCAAGGCTTAAACCGGTCGTACCAAGTTTCGGAGAATTCGCAAAAGCTGAGTAGAGACGCTTACAAAAACACAAAGAAAAAAATTTAAGTTTCCGCCAACTTTGGCTTATAACTCACAATTCTTCTCCGTCGACACCCATAAGTGGCAGCTCTCTTCAGACTAACTGCTTTTTGTTTTTATTCTTTTATTGCTTTGGCTTTGGCTTTGGCACTTTAAGCGCTTAATATTTGTTGTCTTGTCTGCTGTATTTGCTGATATTGCTCTCTTGCCTTTGTTAATGAGCAAAGTCAATTGATTTTTGCCTTTAGTTTTTTTTCTCATTTTTTATTCATTTCTTGGGTTTTTTGCGACGCGTTAAGTGTTAAGTAGACAAACGCTCAAGCACACACACACACACACACATGCTACTACTTCCCTCTTTCCTCGTCATGCTTTGTTGATCCGTGCGTCGTTGGTGGGTTGCGCGAATTCTCTTCTTTTTCCTCTTTTTCTTCCGTTTCGGCCTTTGGCAAGTTAACAACTTTTGGCCGCCGACTGGGCGACGATTTGTTTGCGTCGACCGGCGGCGCGGATGCGTTACGCCTGGGCCACCATCACATCATCTTCAGCACAACAATAAACGTCTTTGCTCATTTATTTACAGACTTGGGCATACCTACAAATACAAACACAAATATACATAATACATAATATACACCTTATACAAGCGTTTTTAGCGCTTGGCTAAGCTCTTGCTTTAAGTTTTTTATTTGACCGTTATGCTTGGTTTGATTTCGTTTTATTTAATGTGTGTTGCAATCTTTCTAAGCTTGCTGGTCAGAACGTTCTAAGAATCTTATTTCGCTTTCGTACATTTTTCTGAAAATTCAGGAGCTACTAACTACATATATGTATTGTATGTGTGTGTGTGTATAGTTTAGGGATGTGTAAACCTTTTGAGAATTCGTGGTATTCCATTTCTACATAATTTTTTCACTTCCTGAATTTTAATAAAACTCGAATTAGAACGGATATTCTAACATAGTTTAACAGCCTTCGATTTAATAAGCGTTCTATCTTACAAAGAAAATGAAAATATCAATAACATAAAATTTCAAAAAATATGTATTCATGCTAATAATTACATATTTCTCAAAAATGTCGGGAGATGATTAATCGCGTACGACTTAAGTCATTCACAATATTTATTAAATGAGATGACGTTTGTTGATATTTCCTCTCTCTCGCTGAATGAGTATTCAAAAAGGTAATGCTCTAACATTTCGTCATCATCAACTAAATCAACTCTAAGTCCTGCTGATTCGATTTTATTTAGTTTCTTTAAGTGAGATCATTTATGCAATCACTCTGTACTGAGGTCTCTATTACGATAAATATTTTAGTCTACTCACAATCCAAACTACTTCAAAGTAGTTGGCGGGCAGGTGCTCGGATCCTCTAACATGCAATGCTTTTCATTAGTTTCTATACCTTTAAGACCGGAGACCCATTGAAATTCTATTGACTGGAGTGCAGTTAAAATTGAAATCCAATTGACCTTAATGATGGACACAAAGCTACTGTAGAGGTACTTTTCTTAATAGCCTATTTTGTCAGATCACGTGTGAGTCGTATCAGATGGCTTCTCATTTCGTTCAGTATTGTTTGGCATTTCATCATGGAAAGACTTACGCCTCAACAAAGTTTACAAATTGTTCAACTTTATTACGAAAATTCAAGTTCTGCAAAGGATGAGTTTCACGCTTTTCACTCATCTTATGGTCAACATAATCGGCCCACTACCGTACTATTCGCAACACCATCAGGCATCTTGAGACCCAACATTCATTATTGTATAATATTTAACAGAATAGATCACATCCAGCACGCAGTGATGAAAATATAGTAGCCGAAGTTGTGAGTGTATCCCAAGACCGTGGAGAGTCGATTCGAATGACATTTTACGTCGAGATCTTAAATTTTAGAGCGTACAAAATACAGCTAGCGCAAAAGCGGATGTCGCACAAACTTTCCAAGCGAAATCGCTTCGTTCTAAGGGCTCTTGAAAATTTCAAAGAAAATCCACCGTTTTCGAGCCAAATTTGGTTCAGCGATGAAGCCCATTTCTGGCTCAATGGTTATGTAAACAAACAAAGAGCAAACTCTAGAGATTCAAGGGCTGTCATTTCATCAAGAAATTTGTGGGCCAGTGGAATCATCGGTTCATATTTCTTCAAAAATGATGGCGGTGAGAACGTAACCGTCAAAAGGCTGGTGATCTCGGAGACATTTGGTTTCAATAAGACGACGCCACTTCCCACACATCGCATTAATCAATGGACTTATTGAGAGAACCATTCGGTGAGCATATAATTTCACATTCTAACAACATTAGACTTTTTCCTGTGGAAGTATGAAAAGTCTAAGCGTCGACCACCAGTCGAAATGCTCAAACGAGTCATTTAAGCAACACAATGTACTGCCGTATAAATCCTATATCTCTATATTTTTAACAGTTCGGAATCATTAACATTTATGTTTTTTAGCCATTTTTTTCCGATTCAGTTGCCGCTCAATTTCCAGACCAAAAACGTCCAAAGTTTTGGGTAAAATTCATTATTTTTAAGTACCAAAGGAGTTCTCTTAATAGATTACATTTGAAATATATCTTAAAATCATTTTGATGTGAATTTCATAATATATGTAAAATATATGGTTGGAATGAAATAAATATATCAACATATATACATATATACTAGAAATAAAAGACGTAATTAATTTTCGTTAATTTCATTATCATGCACATTGCCGTCCTTCAAACATTCTCTCTACCCATGTAGGCAAACAAATACCCATGTGTTCGCGAACACGCTCACATATTTTGCAAAGTAACTGAGAGGTAATTTCTCCAAGTATCTCTCAGGTAAGTTGTAAAGTTGTAAGTTAATTCAAACACTGAATCATACTTTTGACGTAGACGTTCGTTTAAGCTGCTCTAAAAAACTAGACTTTAACTAAATGCAAATACACTCAAAACTAACGCACCCAAGCACTCACATACATATGAGAGCTAAAAGACTTATATTTGCAAGGAAAATATTATAATGTGAGAGCCAAAAGCATTATATTTGCACACAAAAAATGATATAACACCTCGCCGGGTGAGTTTCAATTCATTTATCAATATGCCCGCGCTCATTCCAAGTAAAGAAATATTCACACACTCAATGGTGAGCGCAAAGTCTTATAAAATCAACGAACTAACAAGAGTCTGAAGTTTGTTACTCTTTATGCGCAAAACAAATTGCATTTTTCTTAGACTCTATGGGGATTTGTCGTATCTGAGAGACTTAGAACGAGCTCTCAATATCTATATGTATCCACTCCAATATCCCAATATCAATAATTGATTTCTATTACCTTCGTATATATTTGTGAATCCCACATGTCCACGTAGTTGCAAACTCAAATGATCCGCTCAGTTAAGCTTCATGTACTTAGTAAACAATAAATCGAGAAAAGAAGGTAGTACAAAAAGTCAAGTTCTAATGAAAGCGATGATTTTTCATAATTCATTGCGAATTGAATTATCTCAAATGAAAAGATCTGTAGTGATCCGCTGGGATAATTTGCAATCGAAAAAATCGTTGTTTAAGTAGTTGAAAATTACAACTTTAAAAGCACTATATATATATATATTCTCGATCTGGAGAGCTTCATCTATTAGCTCATACCCATTTTATGCTCGAAATCCTGCGAAGATATTAATTTGATTTCCCCTTTTTCGCTTTCCTAATCATCGCGATCACATATGTATATAGGCCTTAATTCAGAATATATAATGTTGTTACATGGGCTTACCGGTTTCGAAAAATCGATTTTTTATTGTCTTATCAAGTTGATCCCAGTAATAGTTTTGGAGATACAATCTTGAGAACTTGTGCGCTCGAGGTTAGCTAGGCTAAGTGCGCCGTCTTTAAACGCGTTTTTCTCAAAACTGTTTTTTTGAAGTCGGTTAGTCAGATTTCTCGAGAACTACTTAACCGATCTTCATGAAATTTTACACAGGTCTTTGAGATACAATTCTTAAGGACTTGGACTTAAGTTAAGGTTTTAATTAAAACACGTATTTTTTCGCTTTGGATGATCCTGTAAGGAGTTATCCTGCCAACGCGTACGCATCTTTTTACCGACGGCTCACCAGAAATGGCGTCGCAATGTCCAAGCTTAAAATATTAGTTTCCAAAAATTTCAGAATTTCTTTGCTAATAGTGTTTGTAACAATAAAAAATTCCCATAAAATATTTCACTCTTTGTATGAGAAAAATTTGTTGAAAAAATGTTGTTTTTTACCCGAGGAAATCCATGTAACACCTTAAAAGAGCGAATTTTCACAACTCTTCGAAAGATTGCCATTTATACAAATCATGAACTATTGAGTTGAAATTTCGACTTCTTATATGCCTTGCTATACACAACCTGATATAATCAAAATCATAACCCACATATCTAACTAAATTGCCTTCGTACATATTGACACAAATCCATATCAAACCCAATTCTCTCACGCTTTCAAAAAGCTCATTAAGTGTACAAAATCATAATACCCTCAGCACAACATGTAACGCTTGGTTATCAAACAAAAAAATAGTAGACAACAAAATAACTCGACAGCCTACTCACTAAAGCAAAGAGGCATTATACTTGAGTATACAACATCATGTTATTGTTTTTGTTTTTGGGTACTTTTCTTCTATGGGGGCTGAACTAGAATACCTTGGAAATTACGGATAAAGAATCGAACAAGTTGACATGTTATGTAAAAATAGAAAAAGGCGGTTAAGTAGTAAACAGCAGTGGACAGACAACGACGACGACGAAAATGACGAGACCGCTGTCGCAAATAATCGCTGCGAGCCGAAGCAGAACCAAAGCAAAGCAACAGCGAAGGCGCCCAGCATTCAAAACGCCCAAAGCTACTTAATGCCGCTTAGCGTTGTTTAAGCCATGTTTTTCTCGGTTTTTTGCTTTTATTTTGTCATTGAGCGAGTGCTCGATTTGAATGAATGGGTGGCATTTAATTTGCATTAATTCCGTCTGCGTCCGCGTCCGTGTCCGCTACCGCCATAACTTTGCTGTTACTGCTGCTGCTCTTCAATGGCAATCATACTCACTGATGCGCGTGTATGTATGTATATTTGAGCAGACTTACGTACGTGCTTGTGTGGGCGCTTTTGCATATTTATACTGCAATCATGCGTGTCGTCTTCTTGTTTCGCCGTTTTCACGCGCTCTATTCGTATTTACTGTTGGATAACAATATATCTGGCACATTGATTCTTTAATTTTGGATATAGTATTACTTCCATTACATATATGCGTGCTAGATATATTGTCTTATACTTGTATTCAAGATTTCAAAGTTGATATTTAATCCGAGAACGATAAGTAATTGCTTACAAAAGTAAAACCAAAATATTGGAAAAATAGCGATTTTTAACTCACTTTATTGAACCCGTTTTAAAATACGATTTTTGACAGTCTGCAAAGTCCAAATTTCTTCCCGGCAGGTGACTTTTTCAAGTCTGGAAACAAAGACATTCGCTCGGATTCTTTACATGAATCTGGTAGCACTTCGTAACATAATTCGACGAATTTGACCGTTACGAAGGCGTAGTTCTAACCAGCAGGAAGGCCAAGTTTTTCTTTGACACACCGGACTGTTTTTTCGGCAAATCCATCCAATAGTTCGGCATAATGCAGTCCTGTGGCCGTTTTTCCTTCTCTTGGTAGTCGATGTAGATTACACCTTGCGAAACCGGTGACCGTTACATTTCTGGTAAATATCTCTGCATTCGTCAGTTCAGGGGCACCCGGTAAAGTCTATTATGCCTTGATCCCTGGTATGCTTTGGTTTCAAACTTCTTCGTCTTGCGCCTAAATGGCGAAAAACACTACTATGAAGTTGTTTTACGTTTGCGCTTGTTGTCCGGAAGATGCAACCATCTCACCTAAATCTATTTCATGCTCCATATTTAATGCATAAGCCATATATAGTCTTTTGGGATGCCTATATTATTAGCGCTCCTTCGATCAGGGGTCTACCTATATTATTAGCGCTCCTTCGATCAGGAGTCTATCAATATGAGATATTTCTAGATTTTTTTGTCACGAGGTAGCAGTTTTCGGTGGACCTGAGAGTGGTTCATCAAAAACCGTTGGTCGATCACGTGGGCTCTCGGTAAACTAATTTTTGACGGTCGTCATCGAAGAGGGAGAGTTTATGGTCCAACCGCTCTTTGATTCCACTGCGGGATTTTCAGTTTGAAAACTAGAATCGAACTATAGAGCGATATTGATATTTTCGGACAATTTTTAATAGTAAAACTTATTTTTGGTTTTTATGCAAGCATTTTGTTATTGCATAAATAAATGAATTGCAACCATGGTTAAATATGGAATTAAAGTTAGTTTAACACGCTTCCATTAGCGATCAAAATAAACCTACCAAAACTAACTGTAATAATGTACTACACAATGAAAAAACAAAGAAACTTCAAATTCTTTAGCATTTATATTTTAATGATTATCTTTTTGGCCGCAACAACGTCTCAGATGGTCCATCCGATGAACCCAATTATCGATGACTCATTCGAGTGTGATATCACACGATTTTGGTGATCAATCGTCCAACCCAAAACGTGAAATTTATTTATTGATGCAATGTGTGGAAAGTGGCGCAGGCTTGTTGAAACCAAATGTCCCGGAGATCGCAAGCTTCAATTTCAAGCATCATTTTTGAAGAAATATGAAGCGATGATTCCACCGGACACCAAACCGTTGCTTTTTCTGGATGAAATGGCTTCTCTTTAATCTCTTCAGGTTGCTCTTCGTCCCAAATACAGCAAATATGCTTGTTTATATACTCATTGAGCCAGAAATGAGCCCGTCCGCTGAATAAAATTTGGCCCGAAATCGAATCTTCTTAGAATCCTTATGTCAACGCGAAAAGCGTGGAATATGTAACATATATGCTGGATCTCAAGATGGGTGGTGGCATTGCGAATAGTACGCTCAATTGGCCGATTATGTTGACCATAAGTTGGACAAAGCGCGCTAAACACATTCTTTGCAGAATGTGAATTTTCGTAGTAAAGTTGAACGATTTGTAAAAGTTGTTCAGGCGTAAGTTTTTCCATGTTGAAATACCAAACAATATTGAACAAAAATAACATGACAGCTTGACAAGACTCACTCGCGATCTGTCAAATAAAGGCTATTGAAAAGGTACATCTACTTTGTATGACAACTATATGTATGCAATAGTGATCTGAGCTAAAATTGACTCAGGTCTTCACACTGGTCATTTATATACATACATATTTTAAAGAGGAATCCAACCTTTAATTCTTCTTGTTACAAACTTCGTGCCAAACTTAACATACTCCGGGTATAAAAATTGAGAGATCAGAAGAAAATAAATGGATAAAATTTTGACTCAGTTTGTTTTCGTTTTTTGTTTCTAGTGTACAAAGCTTAACAATTTTTTTGAGGCACCTATAAAAACTGCATATGCGAAGTATTAGGTTTAGATTACTTTAAAAAATTATTTCAAACTTAGCTTTTAAGTAATATATAAACCGACTTAAGTGTATGTGGGTGTCAGTAATGACCACTGCGCCGGCGCGGCTATGAAAAAAACATATCGACAACGGAGCAAAACTTCGTGCACTTCTGAAATAAGATTTACACTGTCGAATGAGCCATGGATTGTTAACTCCTGTCAGTTTGACTTGACCAGCCAACAACCCAACAACAAAAGCCAAGGCGATTTTAATTATTTGCGCTCAATAAACGAAGTAAAAAAGGATTAAGTTATTCAAGTGATGCCAGCATTTAGTGGTGTCTACCAACTGCCACACAATGCCTCTTCCATTGCCGTTCATTCATCAGTCATAAGTGTTTGTGTCATAGCTGTCTATTATTTAACATAACTCCACAATGGCTTACAGATAGCATTTTGCTCAGCCAATCTATCGTACTGTAAATAAGAACGATGTAAATACTTGGCAGTAATGGTTATTTCTTTAAATCCCTGCTCACGTGCATCGAGCGCATAAATTTTACACAGAATATTTATTGTCTCACGTTTAAAAATAGAAACGTCAAAGTCAATAGCCAACGCCAAGCATTCGCACATCGGCACAAATCAGTGGCCGTCCTGCCTGCTCTTAGGTACATATATATGTGCGTAAGTAAGTCGGCTGCCTGACACGACAATGGCAACGGCAGTGCAACCTGCAGCATCCGTTGCAGCCAACAACACTTGCAGCCGGGCTGGGCTAAGTGAAGCGTTTGGCAGCCGTAACGGCCCGGCCGTGTGTACCTGCTGCAGTGGCAGCAATGAAGGACGGTGGTCCAATCAACGGACCGATGTAATAACGCAGGCATGGCCAATGGACTGACAGTAGGATGATGGTCGATCGACTCTAAGCGGCTGCCAGCTATGCGTAAATGCGGATATAAGGCATGTGGAGCTCTGTGTAGCTGTGTGAAGAAGACATCGTGTGTGCGTGTGAATATGTATTCAGGCGTATGCGCGCAATGAACATTGATGAAGATACGTAAGCGACATACCAATGTATGTGCTTGTGTACACGTAATTAGTTTGAGTTTACTTGGAAAATTAGAGCTGTCATAATATTTTCTTGTAGTTCCACCCTTTTCTTATTTCTCGCAGTTTTGTTATCTGATTAGTATGTGGGGAAAAATTATGGGTTAGATGCCAAGCTCGAGTCTGTGTAAAACAAAACATGTTTGGTGTAATTGTTATCAACACTAGTTGCCTTGTTTGTTGGTATTGGCAATGCTTTTATTATGTCATGTGTCGTGGTACTCCTTCGTCCAAACGCAGAAAAATTTGATGTTCAAGAAACGCTGTTAGCTGTCCATTCCTGGCACCATACGTAGTCAAACATTGCAAATATGAAGAATTTGCAGATGCAAGCTTGAACTTGCAGAGCTAGGTATTCGAAAAAAGTATATCTAAAATATCATACCTTTTCAATTCCTCGGAAAAAGGTGTCTCTGCGTTGCCAGCAGAACTTCTTACAAAAGTAAAATGAAACAAGCAAGGAAAGGCGAAGTTCGGTTATAATCGAACATTTTTTACTCTTACAACTTGCAAGGATTAAAGCCAGCGAAGTACCTTCAGGTGCATAATTTCAGATACTTCTTAGTTATATGGGCTCTAGGGCGAGTTTTCACCTGATTTTATTCATTCCAAGCACAAAGACGCACCGTTATAAAAAAAACTCGCAATATTATTAAGATAACTCATATAATGTCTTATGCATGCTACATACTATTTTATAGAGCAATCGACTGGCCCAAATCGTGAAATTATCTGATCACCGAAGTTTTCTCTCTATTAATCCATTAATTTTTTTTCTGGATAAAATATCAGCTCTTGAATATCTTCCGGATGCTCTTCGTTCCAAATGCGGCAATTTTGCTTGTTTACATATCCATTGAGCCAGAAATGGTCCGCATCGCTGAATAAAATTTGGCTGGAAAACGTCGGATCTTCTTGGAACTTTTCAAAAGCGCATAGAGCAAAGCGATGCCAGTTGGGAAGGTCGAGCGGCTGCAGTTCTTGATGATGGTGTTATAAATAGTACGTAGTAGTATTATGCTGATCATAAGTTGAGCATTCTCTCGCATGATTGTTAAGCTGACGTCACACAAAAGGTATATGCCAACTATTAATGAAATTCTGCAATCTAGAATAAATACGACTTTAATCACGAACTCTTATACAAAAAAAGTTTCAGACATAATTATGTATTGCATATTTTTATAAAGCAAAAAAAAAATTTAACAACCGAAATTATCAATAGCGTCACATATGGAATGGAATAGTCGATCGTATGAGAGATACAGTGTTTTCGACAAAAGACCAATAGAATGTCACAACGCAATTTCATTCGGTCGTCTCAAAAGCTGACAAAGAAATATTTTTAATACCGAAAAATAAGCCTTCACCCAAAAAATTGCTGGCTCGAAACCAGTTTTAGTAGAACATTTCCCGCATACACCATTTTTCCGAATTTTTGGCTATCGCTCGAATATACTATACATATACTAAAACATTAATGTGATTGAATATCGATTAAAATACTTCTGTGTTATCTATTTCCCATTAACTTGAAGGAATAGTTGAATAGTGAGAAATATTGCTTCATCAGACACTATTCATATTTCCAAGCGATTATAACCAGAATTTGCATTCTTATACACATGCATAAATATGTCAAAAGTATTGAAAAAATGTGAGAAACTTGGAACAAGGCACAACTTTCAAAAAAAAGAACCTTCATTCATATAAGGCACATAAAACATATACATATTTTATATAGAAACTAGAGGACCCGTCCACGCTTCGCTGTGGCTGATACATAGATAATACTACTACTACCATCTATACAATTTCTATTAGTTGCATTATAACTATTCGTTAATGAGATATAGCATTTTTCTGAAGCAACTTGTGTTAGTTTACAAAAACATGGATCATAAAGCATTTCGTGTAATAATAAAGCATTGCTTTTTGGGGAACCGAGGACAATGATGCTCTAAAGAGGAGAAAGCTCTATACAAAGTGGTTGCCTCGCAAGTTCATAATCCAACAGAACAACGAATAACTGATTCTGAGAATGAATCATTGAATTGAAATAAAACCGAATTTTTGCGTCGGTGTGTGACAATAGAAACATAGCTCCATCATTTCTCACTGGAGTTCAACCGACAGTCATTCTAGTGGACTGCACATGGTGAACCGGTTTTCAGGCGTGAAAAGACGAAAAAATCGGCTGGATTACTGAGCCAGTTATAATCTATTTCACTGCGTATTTGTTTGCAGTTCTTTTCTACTATTCCAAATACTTAGCAATTGTATTAGTTTTGAGGAAGAATCTGTTTAAAATTGTACGCATATATTCAAGGAAAGGAGAATGATTTGAAATATAATCTTTGTATTTATGAGTTGAATTAAATTTTGACAAAAAGAGATAAAATGTATCCTATGTCCTTAGCTTGGTTCTAAGCTACCTTCGCACCAATTTTCAGTTAAATCGATTCAGCCGTTCTTGAGTTATAAATGGTGTAACTAACACAACTTTCTTATATAGCCGGAATAAAAAAAGCATGCGACCGAAATTGAATGATTCAAATATTTGACAAATAAAAATATTGAAAAACAAAACAAACAAAAACTGAAAAAAAAATTTGTATGGAAAAATGTTACTTTTTGGTAATTTTCCAATTTCCCTTAACATTTAGGAGGATGAAAAATAGATGTTGTCCGATTCTCCACCCTAGCCGATATGCACGCTAAGATTCACGAAAATCGGTCGAGCGGTTTCAGAGGAGTTCAATAACGTACACCGTGTCACGAGAATTTTATATACATACATATCATACATATGTAATAGATTTCATTCATACATAAATTAAAATTTACTTATTATAGAACCACTGACGTACTTATAAAGCTATGAATCATTAAGATTTTCGGTCATTTACAATCCATGACACATTCTTCAACGTCTCTCCATTTAATTCTCAAAGATTTATGCCAAATTTAATGCGAATAATTCAATAAGGCAACTCGTGTGCGTGCTGACAAATTAGCATTTCCATATGTTGGGGGTAAAGTTGTGAAAAGAACATGTATACCTAGATAAATACGACAAGTAAGGCATCAAAATTAGTAATAGACAATGAAATGTGATTAGATGTAGCACCCACACATTTGGTATGCGAGTTATCCCACACACAGTGAAATATAATGTTTTACCGTAAGCGCATATAACATGTTTATGTAGTGTTAACCTATTGTAGGTACTATATGTACAAGGAACCGAGTAAAAGTTAATGCGAATAGAATAAAGTCAACTGAATATTAAAGGAGCGTACTTCCATACTTTGAGGGATGGGCTTGAACTCTTGAGATAATGAAGTGGAATTCCGATTTATGTATTTCTCAATAGCATATATTTTATAATTACCAGCGTAGCCGCTGTCTTTTAATTCGCTGAATTATATCAATGTCGTCGCATATCTCGTGAAGCTCATCGTTCCATCGAATGCGATATTCGCCGTGGCCAATGCGCAAAGGACCATAAATCTTTCGCAGAATTTTTCTCTCGAAAACTCGTAACGTCGACTCATCAGATGTTGTCATGGTCCATGCCTCTACACCATACAGCAGAATGGGAATAATGAGCGACTTATAGAGTTTGGTTTTTGTTCGTCGAGAGAAGACTTTACTTATCAATTCCCAACTCAGTCCGTTGTAGCACCTGTGGGCAAGAGTTATTCTGCGTTGGATTTCGAGGCTGACATTGTTGTTGCTGTTAATACTGGTTCCAAGATAGACGAAATTATCTACGCCTTCGAAGTTATGACTGTCAACAATGACGTGAGAGCCTAGTCGCAAGTGCGACGACTGCTTGTTACAGGAGATATTTCGTCTTGCCCTCGTTCACCACCAGACCCATTTACTTCGCTTTCTTAGTTCTGCTTTCTTCGTCCATCCTGGAGAAAGCAGAACTAACGGCGCGGTTGTTGAGACCAACGGCTACACTGGCTACGTCATGTTGTCCGAATGGACGAAAGCACTCCATCTCTGAATGCTTCCGACGCAGTACCCGCCGGGAGAAGTAGAGTAAGAGGAAGACCTCCACTCTGTTTAATGACCAATTGGAAAAGGACCAGGTTTGGATTGGATTCTCCAATTGGCGCCACATTGCTAGAAGAAGAAACGAGTGACGCGCTGTTGTTAACTCAATTATTACCGCGGAAGCGGTGTCTACGCCAGTAAAGAAGAAGAAGATATTTTATTACATTTTTCAAACAGCTACAGATTCCCCTAGCATTGAGTTCATTGAGTAGAATGCCTACTTATACTTGTATATCTGTAGTTCCATATGCCTGTCTCCTGAATTAACTAAGAGGCTGAAAAGGAAAATAGTCATCTAATAATAATTCTCTCCTTGACGTAGTAATCTGGCTCTAGAATTCGTTGCCGTAAAGTTGAAGATGTCGAATGTGTCTAAAACAGAATATCTTGCTCTGAATATGGTCTAATACAAATGCTCCCGAACATGATTATCATTACTAACAGACACATATCAGACTCTCGTAGGAAACGACAACAAACATATTAAGCACAAGTTCAAAGTAGTCCGGTTGACAAACCGAAACAATTGCGATAAGTACCGAGTAACTCTCAGACGACAATCAGAATCAGGATGAAAAATAAATAGAGTACAAACTGTGAGAGTCATGTCGCAATGGTAACAACTTGGGGATCTGTACTGTCGATCTAAGGAAGAACAGCTCATCAACAACAGTGCGTGGATAAAAGTAAAGGTAGGAATGCATAAACAACAGGCTATGATGAATATAATACATACCACAGCGATTATAATAGCTATCGTGAAGAACATTTGAAGCTGGGCTTAACGCCATTAAAACACTCCATTTTCGATATTTATAAGGCGAATAGCATTTTAGCAATGCAACCTTTATTAATAAGTATTACTTACTCACAAATACCACAATAATGGTTCTGACCCATATATAATGATGAAATTATCTCTTTAAAATGTTCACACGCATGTGGAAGGACTAGATATCGTTGGACTTAGCAGGTTAATGTCAATGCATGGACATACAAGTAGTTAAGTAATTAGGCATATGGCATGAATGACGAAGTGATACATTTATCACAGAAATATCATTCATACATCACCTATAACTTCGTGTTCCACTCGAGTACTTTTGCGAATTCTTTTTCACCGAAACTAATCATCTTCGATTGTTCCATACAAATATTCTGTCGCTTGAGATTGTCGATAATAAAGAGTTGTTTCTTGTAGGCATTAAGTAGATCGGCACGTTGCTTCTTCAAGCTTTTAATCTGTTTATCCTTAGTCTCGCCATCGACACGCATCGACTCTTTGAGTTCACGTTCGGTATTCTTTAACAACGCCAATGCGCTCTTCGTATTCTCCAACTCTTCATTGGCACGATACAAACGCTTCTCGAGATTGGTGTTCGTTTGAGATAACATTTTCAGCTCACGGCGTGCTGTCTCGAGCTCCTTCTGCTGACCACCCTGTTCAAGATTACGCTCCTTCATACGTCTATTCACCTCCTCAAGTTGTGTCTCCGTCTTACTCAATTGTTCGGCAATTGCATTGTGTTTGGCGAAGGCCTGATCGCGTTGCTGTTCGATCTTCTTGTTGCGTTCCAATGTCTTTTCGAGCAGCTCCTTTTGCTGTGTCATCTCTTGTGAAATGCGTTCGTGATCCTCTTCGAGTATGGCTATTTTGGATTTGAGAAATCTGTGAAAATAAATTTGGAAAATAATAATAAGTTATATGCGCAAAGTTTGTATATGTGACACAGCATACTTAATGAGTCCATCGGAGCTAATATGCTTTCTGCCTGTTTCAAGAGAACGTCGCGAAGAGTAGCCATCGTCAATTTCGCTGCTGGCCTTCGCACGCATCGATGCGCTCTCATCACGTATCAGCACCTCCAAAGAGGGACTCTGTACGAATTTCGGATTGCGATATTTAACTGTGAAAGCGGTCTCTTTCACCCTTGAACTACAATTACTCGAACGCCCATACGGCCGTGTACCACTTTCCGGACTCTTAATTTGCTTCCTATGCAATGTACTGCTCGTGCGATTGGTTTTCGGCGTCTCTGAGTGTGCTGTTAAAACATTATCACCATCCGGACGTATGCTGGGCGTATTGGAGGTGGATGATTGTTGCGTCGATTTACGTGCCGTATGTGTACGATGTGTATGGTTACGTTCGGTGGGTAAATCCGAGAGCACATCGCAGGCACCATCACCAGCGCCATTGGCATTTAACCCACCACCTGCCGTAACATTGTTGAGACGTTTTTTGAGCAAAGTACTTGCGCCCTTGGACTTTGTATAGGTGAAATATCGTTGATCAGTCTTGTTAGTCGTTGACTTGGATGTGCCGTTATAAATGGCGCTCCCAGTGTTCGTACCAGCGGCACTACCGCTACTGCCACTATTCCCCACACTATTACAATTGGGATGTTGATGCGGCAATTGTTTTTGATGCTGTTGTAGTTGTTGATCCAATGCTGTGACGTTTAGCTGGTCCAACTCTTGATTCAATTTAATGAATTCCTTTTCGCGCGATAGCAGTTCGGCCATCGCCTCTTATAAAATTTTGACAGAAATTTTTTAACGAATACACAAAAGCGAAATTTTGCATTAAAATCAAAATTTTTAACATTTAATTTTTCATATGAGGCCAATTTTCAGTTTTGATTTTGACTTTTAGTTTTGAGTGATATAGCAAACGATTTAGATATACAATTTGCTTCCGCACTCCAACACTCTTGGTCAGCTACTGGAGTTACAAAGTGATTGTGGGCTCTAACTCCTTACGCCGCTCGTACAAACTCAAAGGAAGAAAATTCAGGGGACGTGGGCGGGTAAAATACTCTGGCTAAAAGTGAGGTTGTCCCAGTTGTTATTTATTATTTTGAACGGTGCTCTTGGTGATGGCGCGCATTGATTACACCGACTTGTTGTCACTGTCGCTATCGTTGCTACTTCATGTTTGAGGTGTTATGGTAAACGGTGGGTAAACAGGGGGGTGATTTGTTTACATTTCGGTTAGGTTGTGGGGTTGTTGAATTATGCACCATTATTTTGGTAGTAAGTAAATAAACTGAGTATGACAAATTACATGTATGTATGTATATGTAATTATTTTTTATTGGAAGATCCAGTAAAATTTTTAGAATTCAGATATAAGACACTCAAATATACAAGTATATTTGTAGGTATGTAAACAAAAATTTCCATGCAAACGCATTGAGAAGAGCCATTTTTTTCTTCCTTCAATATTGTTTGCTATAAACCATTTTCGTATTGAGGTTGGCTAAGCGTTAAACTTTGCGATCTACATCTGAAGTCTAAACTTATGGAACAAGTGATTTCTAATAGTGGCTGACTTCTCAATGCATTTACTTATTAGGCAATATTTCACTCTTTAATTTAGAAATGAACTCTTGGTTAAATATACAAGTGTAATATATCGCTAAGCCAACGCGACGATTCTCAAGCTCTGTTTCTTTAACTTTTTCGATGTTGTCATCGTTATATCAAAGATGTGTGTGGACGCTTGAGACAAGTTTTCGATGAAGTCAGGACCTTTACTGAATGCTTTCTGCCACTCATACAATTGTTTTTGTGATAAAGTAGGCTCCCCAAAACTCGTCAATAACTCTGTAGGCGCGATTCGTTTCGAAAGCGAATTCGTTCAATTTTATTATTCCATTCCATATTATCTCCAGACACAGCTCTCACGTCGTCAACAGACAACACAAAACCACATACTAATTGACATTTTGAGATCAAACCATAACAAGGTTGTACTAACCTCAGAAAAAATATATATGTATGTATATATGTATATTAATTCAATTTGCGCGAGTAGTAAATATGGAACAGTCCGGTTCAATTTAGATAGATGCGTCTAAATTTTATAACGTGCAAGATATCAATAGCGACTATTAACGAGTGATCCAAGTAGAGGTGCTTTTTTCAATCGCCTTTTTAGACAGATCCCGCATGAGTCGTATCAAGCTGTCATGTTATTTTTGTTCAGTATTGTTTGGAATTTCATCACGGAAAGACTTACGTCTGAACAGCGTTTACAAATCGTTCAACTTTATTTAAATTCACGGCCTACTGAGCACCATCACTCATCTTGAGACCCAGCATTCATTATTGGATAATATTCGATCGAAAAGACCACGTCCTGTACCCATTTATGAAAATATAGCAACCGTAGCTGAGAGTATACACGAGGACCGTAGAGAGTCGATTCGGCGCAGTTCGCAGCAACTCGGACTGATGGATGTGTGTATAAGATCCGACGTTTTCGAGCCAAATTTTGTTCAGCGATGAGGCCCATTTCTGGCTCAATGGATATGTAATATAAGCAAAATTGCCACATTTGGAACGAATAGCAACAAGAAAAGATTCAAGAGCTGCCATTTCATCCAAAAAAAAACATCGGTTTGGTGTGGTTTGTAGGCCGGATGAATCATTCATATTTCTTCAAAAATGATGTCGGTGATAACGTAATCGTATCACACATGGCATCAAAGAAAGGATTTATTGAGAGAACACTTCGGTGAGCAGAAAATTTTACGTTTTGGGTCGGTCGATTGGCCACCAAGAACGTGTGATATCACACCATTAAACTTTTTCCTATGGGGATATGTAAAGTTCAAAGTCTATGCAAAGTCTAGCAATCCCGCTTAGATTCAGACCTTGGAGCAAACCATCGCGCTTGTCTTTCGCCAGTTACTGATCGAAATGCTCAAGCGAGTCATCGAAAATTTTATTCAACAGGTGGACCATTTGAGACGTAGCCGCGGCCAAGTTTTTTCTTTAAAAAAGTATGGGACCTTGAAACGGATCACTTTTTATTTAGCATTTTTGGAATATTGGAAACTCGAAATCTCGGAAAAGTATCCTTTCTGAAAGAAAAAATGCGATATTCATCAAAGCAATGCAGCAAGTCACTTTTACATAAACTGGACCTCGAATTGCTCTATATTCACATTATTCTCTGGATTCAATAACTCAATGGAATTTCTCCAAAAAAAAAAATTTCTATAAAACTGTACGAATAAAGTGGGTACGTCGAAAAATGAGACGCATACTTTAACCAAGATACCACTTATTTACGAGCGTGGTTCAACAATGAATCTCGAGCCTGAAATCATTATTTTGGAAGTTAATCCTGGTTACAAGATAATCTCAACTGTGCATAACCGCAGATATAACACACTTCAAAATCGCTATTATCTTAAAGCGGAGTGTGCACCTAGCTGTGATAATACATGGATATATGTACAAGTATGTATGTATGTTAGGTATGTGAGCTCATATGAGTATTCAATTAATATTCAATCAATGTGACTAGAGCTTGCCACCGCTCAAGTTCCTTAGGGAGTTCACACATTAATTAGAAACTAAAGCAAAGCAATTATTAGCTGATAAGGCTATGAAAATGTAACTGTAAGAACAAGCAGTCCTTTATGCCCTAGGTGTTCACTGAAATCGTATAAAAGCGGCAACTGTGTCAGCAATCGACATCAGTTGCATTCGAGCATCACAGCAAGCAAGCTAAAAGCAAACGCATCACTGCCAAAAGCACAAAAAGATCCTAAGCAACCACCACTACATCTACTATTACATATAAAATGCGTTCATTCTGCACTGTATGTTTCGTAGCTTTGATCTTGGCCGTCTGCATGTGCAGCTTCGGCGAGGCGGCCTACCGGAAGCCACCATTCAATGGCAGCATCTTTGGCAAACGCAACTCCTTGGGTAAGTAAAGCTTTTGACTCTGAATTTACATTTTATTCTCAGGCTATTTAATTTTGCCTCGTCTTCTATTCTTCAGAATATGATAATGCCAAAGCTGTCACTGCAATGTGCGAAATTGCATTGGAAGCGTGTCAATCATGGTTTCCACAAGGCGAAAGCAAATAAGCCAACTCCAGGGGTGCGGACCGCATGCTATAAATAAAGCGCCGGAAAACTAACGATATTCTATATTTATGTCTAAAATTAAGTAAAATTATTATAAACGTGGCTTTAAAATATTTATACGCATATGTGTACATAAAAATTAAATAATTTAAATACATATTATATATACATATATATATCAGTAATAATGTTATAAAAAATATTTATTCAATAAAGCAAATGCTCCGTAAAGCAGAAACAAAATTTAGAGAAAGTGGTATTCTTTACTAAGTTATGGTTGTTAGTCTGAATCCTCTTTGTTTTTATGATTTTCTACATTAGGGTTGTTCTTTGTGAAGGAATCGATATCAGTTTATGACTACTTATGTTTAAAAGAACTCAAAAGCGAAAGAATCTCATCCTCTAGATGGCAATGACTAACGACCATGCGATGTTTTGCTAGGAAAAGTTTGGAGTTGACAAGCAAATTTTTCATGTATTTTAATGCAATCTTTATTATCTTTACTTCGTTTTTGCAAAAGATTCTGTTCTTTTGATACAAGTCTAGCATTGACATACTTCATACACAAAAGATTAGCCGTAATCATTGAGTTAATCCGTAAGAGATATAGAGATCCGCTGCTATCTTTCTGATGAAAACATGACAATTTTCAAACATACATATGTTTTCTTTAACATATGTACATATGTATGTTATCGTCATTAACAGAGGACGAATTGAAAGAAGAGTTTTCGATGATTTCAAGACCTTCACTGAATGCTTTATGCCTCTCAAACATTTTTGTTCGTGATAAAGTAGACTCCCCAAACATTTTCGCAGCATTTTTAAGGATTCCGTAGCCGTGATGATCGCCAGAGGCAAGCTTCTCGCGTCGCAAACAATCAGCTGTCAAATAGAACTCATTATTAACCGTCTATCCCTCCGGAACAAATTCATGATGCACCAAACCACGAATATCGAAATAGACAATGATGCCTTGATTTTTAAAAGGCTTTGGCGTGGTTTTATTGCTTTCGGCTCGGATTTTCCCCTCCATTCCACTTATTGTTGACTTGTTTGCATGTAAAATTCATAAACCCGTGTCTCACAGGCAGTTATAATAGTATCCATGAATGTGGAATCAGAATTCGCACAATCAAGCATATCCGAAGAGACCTGTTTACGGTACTATTTTTGAAAAAAAATTAGCTTTATCGGGACTAGTCGATCAAGAACGTGTTTCATGGATAAAATATCCACCAAAATCATTCGAACGGACTCGCGAGAAATGTCGAGCTCTCTTGCCATCTCTCTAACACTTACCTGACGATTTTTAAGCACCATATCCTTCACTTTTTTAATATTTTCATCGGTTGAAAAGGTCGAAGGTAGTCCGGAACGACTTTGTACCACTCGTAGGCTTGTGTTTTTATAAAACTGAACCACCTTTTCCAACATTTGCCTCGATTCAGCACACGGAATTTGATTAGAAATAGAAAATTTTAGACAAATTGTTTGTTTGATATTTTTATCCATTGTAAAAATCGCAACACACTACTGAGGTTTACCGACTTAAGCAGCATATTTGGCATGGTAATTAAGGATAGTTCTACCAACTTAGCAAAATACATTTTTTGTAATAACATTTAGCCATGGAATCTAGTTGCAATTTCCGGGTGCTTTTTTGTTTCTGTTTGTATTTTTTTCAAAAGCCGGATGAAATCCGGGCCAATTCAGGTACGTGGGAATTGTCGTGGGGGTGCTTTTTTGTTACAATGAATAGCGAAATACACTCACTCATACTTCAACTCTATACCTTTGTTTGTGTTTTTACATGTAAAAAGAGAGGAAGAGAGCAGAAGCGAGTAGAGGAATGGAGAATCGAAGACAGCTAAGTAAGCTATTTGGTGTACATATATTACAACAGGCTATAATAAGTAGCAATGAGCTTCACTCAAACAAAACCAATAATAAAACCTGACGAAGCTTTATGTTGGTTTGACAGCGCATCTAAGATTCCAACGATCGGGTGTACGTCCATCCAAGAACTTTTAACTCCTCCAGGAATGTTTTCTACTACTACAATAACATAATAATCGAATATTCGTAGCTCCTCCAGTGATACATAACATAATAAACGAATATTCGTAACTGGAACAGACCGGATTTCATTGTCCGATTCAACGAAATCATTTTGGTAGCATTTTCAATCAGATATATATATGTATATTTATTTCCGTAAAAACATAAAGCATACAAACGTACGTATATATGTAAACCAATAACAGAACAGCCATTTTAATTAGCATCAGAAATTGATCATTCATCAGTCCTTTTGATTTTGATTATTGTGTTATATTTGTTACATTATATTTACTGTTTAATGTTTACAAATTGTATACTATCACTTAATATGTCATGAAATATTAAAAAAATTTTTACATGCCACATAGACACAAAATGCCGAAGAAATCTCGCACGGTTATTTGAATGAAATGAATTTTTATATGAATATAGCGGAGCTTGGAAAACTTGCTCTAACCTAACTATGTAAATATATGTGTACGGATGAGAACGTACATAATTATACTTTTTCCTTATATTGACAAACCCAATCGTGTAAAAAAATATTCAACTTTTCAATTTTATAGTAAATAGTTTGCAAAGCTATGGGCAACAGTTTTAAACTTTTTTTTAGCAATCATTAGCAATTAAATATGTAGCTTTGTAACTTGTACAATTTCAAATAGTAACAGTTAATTTGTAAAGCTATTACAATAATAAAGATCTATGTCAGTTCTATAATTTTCCTATTTTTTAGATTTTTTTTAAACAATTTTAAATTACTATATTAGTTTTAGGATGTGGTTAGTTTTCTTTTTTCTTGTTTTTGTTTTTTTTTTTGTTTTTCTTTTTGTGGGTATAAATGAAAATGTTTGTGCACTATATTGTTAAAAAATACATTCCACACACACATAATGGAAACTAAAGCTACAAAAACTTATTTACTATTACATAATACCCGCTTTCGTTAGCAGCTATATATCGACAATGTTGTTGTTGGCGATCATATTTAACTTCGGCTATTTTCTAGACGTACGTTTACGTTTTGTGCGTAATTCAGCTACATATTTACGCAGATATTTCATATAGTCATTCATGAAAGTAGTGTAGGCCTGCAAAGCATAAGTGGAGGGTTTTAAAATGCAACATAATAGTGTAGATGGATAATAGTTCAAAGGTTTAGCAGACTTACAGTGTCTAAAACATAACGTGGTATGTAACCCTTTAAGTCCAAGCACAGAATCCAGTCGAATATGCAAGCATCCGATTTACCAGCAATCTCATGAAGTGCAAAACCGGCCACAATATTTTCACCACTTTGATAGATCGAAAATTACAAGAGAATATAAAAATGGATTGTAATTTTGGAAATTTTTTTTTCATCACAAAAAACATTTTAAAATTTTTTTCTTACTCACCGTACATACTTAGTGGTGGGCGGCACTGGCGCATAATCAATACTAATGGCCGCACTTAAATATACTTTATTTTTGCTGCCCTTCGCCCCCAGCGCACCGCTTACGGCTGCGCCATCGCCAGTATCACCACTTTCCTGTTGTACAGTTTGCATTTCCGCACGTGCCTCTTTCTGCACCAGACGCGTCAAATCATCAACATTGTCATGCGCATCCTCGAATGTGTCCTCTTCGAATGGTGGCGGTTCATCAGGATCAATACGCACAATCGTGCTGAAATCTTTAGCACCCAAACTTTTACTTAATGTTTTAAAAGCAGGACCACCACGTCCACTGCGATTTTCTTCATCACCGCCAGCGCTTTCATGCAACCCCTTTACACTGCCGCTGCTGGAGAATTTCGCACGATTGCTTTCGACACTGCTGGGTTGTGTAGTCGTTACAGAGTCATCATCGGAGACGGTGGAAACACTAGCCGGACCAGCCGTATCACTGCCACTGTCGGCTTCTTCATCATTATCGGATTCCTCACACATTCTGCCATTACGGAAGAGTCGCCAACAACGCAAATTAATGAAATCGCGACTCTTTACCATACCACCGCCACCGCCCACACTGGCTTGGTATGTAATATCTGTGTAGGAGTTGATTTTCTGCAGAAAGTAATTATTGTTATGTTTATATCGTATATACGAGTTATGTATAGAATATAGAAATACACTTACATGCACAATTTTCGATTCCAGTAAAGTCGGATTCCACTTAGGCACACTTTCAATTCTATAGAAGAGTTCTTCCAGCAGTGCCTTGGCTGGATACTTGATACGTCCCTTAAGAAATATTCAAATTATTATAATTTTATATATTAAATAGCGGTAAAATACGAATGATAATAAATGTATTTCCATTAGGGTTGCAACAAATGCATTAAATAAATCATTAAATTAACATTTGATTTTTTTTTATTTGTAGTCCCGCATATCTTAATTAAAAATAGTTTTTAATTTCAAATAATTGATTAAATATTTGCATTGCCAATTTCCGTTATAATTAAAAACAAAAAAAAATTTAATTAAATAACGAAATTAATTCAATTTAAACACGCTTTTTATGTTATTTTTTATTTAATTGCTTTTAATTGTAGTACTTCAGTAAAAAAATTTACTTTCTTTTTTCCCTTTCCATTTCATTTTGCAATATGAAAGTTACTCCAATTTTTAAATAAGAAAAAAATTTCTCAATTTCTAATCAAATTAATTTTTTTTTATTATTAGATTAAAAAATCAAATTTTCCATTTTAATATCAAACATTTTGAATAAAAAATTAAATTTTCAGTATTTAATCACAAAATTGTTGGATTAAAAATTGGATTGAGAAGTTAATTTTCAGAAATTTGAAGTATGTTAGGACTAAAAATTAAAATTTCAAAATTGTAATTAAAAATTTTAATTATTATTAGCATAACCCTGATTACTACATTATGCAACTACAAAAAAAGTTAAAATTTCGTTCTAAAAACTTACTGTGAGTCGGTAAATTTTTCCCAGCTTCTCACGTTGAGTACTACGTATGGTATCACCTTTGCTCGTCACCTTTTCCACTTTCCAATCGGGCGATTCGAAAAGTTCGTACGCTCTACGCACACAATCCAAAGCCATTTGATGATATTCTTCATCCTGTATGAGAAAATTTTTATGAAATTATAATCTGATATGAAAATAGAATCTTCAACTTTGGATTTAGAGTGTTAACCTGTTGCATGTTAACAGAGTTTTGAGAAAATTGTCGTTTTATGACTTCAATGCCAAAGCCACAAACGACATTTGGTGTAGGTTTAAAAAGAAACTTCATTTTATATGTAATTGAAAATGTAAATATTTGAATATTTTCTGCGTTCACAACTTCAATGCGAATTTTATATTTGAATATCCCTAATTTGAAATGCAACTGAATTTTAATGCCTGACTTTAGGAATTTATAGTCGCTTACTGATTAGTTGGAATAAATCAGAGCACTTTGCTATTCTAAGAAGTAGAATTATACAAGCGAAAAGAGAACGATATGTACGGTGTACATACATATGTGCAAGCTATGCAAATCCGATGGGCAAAACAAAGAGGTAATTGATGCCGTTATCACAGTCAACATCAATGCTGGTATTGACCTTGAAGCAATTGAACTATCAAGTAGTTCGATAGTGAATTTAAAATTTTACTTTAGGCATATGTATGTATGTGTGTATGTAAAGTATATGCATAGTAAGAATATACGACGCCCACACAACTCTCACAAAGTCTTACAAACTTACCTGTTCATCGTCGTCGTCATCACTGTTGTGCACTGTTTCTAGTGGTGAATAAAAAATACTCTCCGGCACATTGCGACCCGGTTGGGAAGCCAGAAATGGTGCCATCATCGGCGAACGCTGTTCTGGAGTTGTTATTGCTGCAGCGAAAAAAATTAAAATTAGTATAATTATTATATAACAAATATATAAAAATATGTATTTTTGCCACTTACAGGAAAAATAGCTGCGCGCGTGGCGCTCTTGTGGTATAACGCGACAATCCAGAAACCAAGCCTCTCCCCAAGCCAATACAAATGATGTTATAATCAGTATCACCTCGAAAACCTGTTGGCGCGAATCAACCCACTGCAAAAGTGTGCATGCATGTAAGTATTTAATATTCATTTTATTAATTACAGTTATAAAATATAATATGCGCAAAAACTGAATGTTTGACTCACATCGTAAACGAAGACTTTGGAGATTAAAAATAGGCATGAACCACTCGTAGATAACTGCAATACACAAGTGAAATAAGTTACAAGTTAAATGAATTATGGAAAATATCTTAGCGATATACTCGTTATGATGTGCATATACACTTGGATGTATGTATGGTTGTATGTATTCCTTTTCCTTAGTGCATTTATATACTGATAAATGTTAGATGTTATGCATATATATGTTTGTATGTATGTATGTATGTACATTCGTAGGGTGATCAGAAAAAGCAACTTTATTATGTACATACATATGTATGTGCATATTTTATAATGTGAATAAAATCACGCTCGCAGTAAATAAAAAAATTTAAAAAACAAAACACAAGAAAAAACGATAACTTTAGTTGCACTAAATCTATATTACCGTGTTTTTCTTATAGCATAAAAGTTCTAAATTGAAATTTAAACTGGCCGATATGGCATCTATATGCTATAGGGCTCTCCACTGAACAATTTGTTCAGAAGATTACTTGAAGATATCTTAACAATTAAAAGAGTTTTCATCCAATAACTACTTAATGGCAAACTTAATATACCCTGATCTGGGTATATTGAAACAAGTTTCTTAAACTGTGACTTCTTTTAATACAAAGTAGTTCTTTAAATATAATTTCCTATGCGCTTAGCCACACAACCAATTTTCCTGACGTTATAATAAATTCAACTGAATTCATATAAAAAAGTTAATAATAAAATATTTAGGAAATACAATTATTGTATAACTTTAACTATAACATTCATATGTATACTATAACATACATACATATGTATACTTTGAGGTTTACTCACTGCAATTATTATCCAATGGTTTATGTACATTAACGCATAGAAAAATGTGAGTACTACAAAACGGCATATGGCGGCTCCGACTACATCGAATAACGACGTGCCAAACGTGTAATGGACGATTTGTTTCTGAAATGCTTGAAATATATTGTCTCCATTGATCTGAAATAAAGCACATGGATATTAATCGTTATTTATCTTCTTAATTTCTAATAAACCATCTTACCATTATGCATATTAACCACAGTAACGATACGAAAAACAAGTCGAAAAGCACGAAGAGACAGAAAAACCGACGTACCACGGACATGCGTCCATCCTGCATATAACCGCCGAGAAATTCTTCGGTGATCAAATTGATGGAATGTGTACGTGCTGTAAATAAATTAACTTCAGTATTTTTTTTAGTTTTTCAAATAGAATATAATATTGATGGAAAATCCCATTAAAAACCTCAACTATAAAATAAATGTTTAATGACTTCATTTTTCAGATAATAATTTTGTAGTTGAATCCTAAGACGTTTAAAAATAAACATTTTTAAAATACTTACACATATCATAATTGGGGGACATTGGCCCACTCATTGTACTGCGGTAGGCCATAGGGTGTCTAGAGCTTGTTATCAGCAATTCAGCAGCTGATCGTATTTCATCGGCATCACTAACTGACATAATCTACATTTACTAGTGCTTATATAGCCGTATGTGATTTTCAATATGAATTGGATATGTAAAAAATTAATAACTATAATAACTTTTGATACATACTTCACTGTTCCTGAAAATACAAATTTAAGCAATTATAAGATGCAATAAAAGTTATTGTTTATATTTTTATACTATTTGGTATAATGCTATAGTTTTTTAAATCCAGTAAAATCGCTATACAGAATTATATGAACAAATACAAATCCTCATTGCGGACGAAGTTGTTTAATGCCGATTTCGGTCAATACATACATATCATATTTTATGCAAATATAAACAATCATGACAAATTTAATGCAGCTAAGTACGCTGAAGAAATGTTAAGCATTTAATAGCTATATTGTACCTTCCTGCTCAATGTGTTTATTTTATTTACTTTTTTCTGTACGAGCACTGATAAGCATAATTTCACTATATTTTGCCACCGACATATACATACATACATATGTTCCATGACGTAGTAGGAAACTGACTCATTTTTATTTGTTTGAGTGTAGTCTAGTAGGTCAAAAAGATGGATCAAAGTAATACTCCTATTTCACTCTAATGTATATATATTAATTGTTTATTCAATTGTGTCTTTAGAAATTCCAAACCATAGTATATATACATACATATATAAGCACTATTGTGGAAAAATAAACATAGAGCACAGTTTCAGTGACATTTCATTTGCATATATTATGGAAAAGAGATTACCTACCACCAATTTATCGGGTAAAACTGCAGATATTTTAGGATAAATATAATATAACTTTTGTTCCTTAGAATGTGTTACCTAGTATCAATTAATATGCACATCTGCAAATATTTCACAAAATAACTTTCAACTTCAACCACTCAAAATAAATTAATACCAACAAAGAAAAAGCACAAATGTCAAATTTCTCGTTTTCGCAAATTCTCTTCAAACGTCTAAAAGGTATGTTCAGTGAAAGTCAGCAAAATAGGCTGAAATGCACTTTTGAGTTGCATTTTTTTATTTACCTTCTTTCTTAACCCTTATAAGTAATAATAAATATTCATTAACACCTTTTAGAATTTTTTGTATTTTCTATAACGTACAAATTATAATTAATGTATATGATGTACATATATGATATTAATGCAGAAAACCAGAGTTTAAAATTTTTCAATATATCACAATATTACTTCATAAAACTTTTAATTATTTTTACTTATTTTGCTGCCCTTTATTTTTTATTTAAATGAATTTATTATAAATACTTTGAACCTTAAGGCAGTTTATTAATCGTAGCTAAGAGCTCGCTTCCAATTGCAGAAAACTTTCATTATTAGTCTCATCGAGGAAGAGTAATTTGAAAATATCATTAAAGAAATCTGGATAGTAATCACATGCACGCTTACAATCCGGTGTCCAATTGATCTCCAACAATTTGGGTGTCATTTGACATGTTTTATCTTCATCTGTTTTTTCCCATTCAAGCATTATGTCGGCGGCATAAAGTGCACGAGATTGCTGACAAGGCGGTATACCACATGGAGGCGGGCGCTTGGATGCACAAGTTAGTATCTCATGTAACATCAAACATATGTCCTTTTGAATTGTTGACCAATCATGTCTTGGATACTGCTCCTTCCAATAACCCAAGAAATCTTCACATTTTATGTGTCGCAACTCTGCCTCTTCATGATAATTCATTACAGTGAAGTGTTGTTCATAGTCATCGAAGTTATTTAGACTAAATGACTTATTAGCAAATCGTAGAAAGAATTTTCTATGTATGTAAGCTTCCAGTGGTTGAAAACTCTTAACCAATATCACATAGCGTATATCAAATTTAACCTTTAAAAAATGTGGAAGTTAACAGTTTTGTAAAGAAATTGAGTTATATGCAATACAATTTTACCTCAGCGTCTAGTTCAGTACGTTTAAATAATACCGGCCGTTCGATATATTTTTGGGCGACTTTCGGTCCAGTTATCGGCAGTCGTACAATTTGTACAATATTGTCCGTTATGTCGGTGTCCATTCCACGCGCTAAATTCCATGGTTTCACAATCCAGTGATTATCAAGACCCCTTGCAACACGATGTTGATAATATGATGCAAATTGTAGCAATTCCGTCTTTAGGTTAAATGTTGTTGGCAGCCAGCGAGGATATGTCTCCAATGTAGAAGGATTGTGATGTTCCTGTGCTGCACGCCTCCCCGTAATTGCCAGTAAATCTTTGATTGTCAGAACATATTCATAAGGGAATTGATTTATAAACTTGTTCGGCGTATTAAGGGCTAATTCCGCAAAGTCCTTATAGTGATGTGTCAACCAAAGCACATCAGCTTCGGATTGA
This sequence comes from Bactrocera tryoni, assembly GCF_016617805.1. Taxonomy (NCBI): domain Eukaryota; kingdom Metazoa; phylum Arthropoda; class Insecta; order Diptera; family Tephritidae; genus Bactrocera; species Bactrocera tryoni. The sequence continues at coordinate 12,928,958 of NC_052501.1, read as the reverse complement.
TTGCCAACTAATTGAAAACAAGGATCAGTCAGATGTGCGCTTAACACTTCATATTCACTATAAACCTTTAGTGGTTGATTACGATTTACTTGAGGTTTTAATAGAGCAGTGTCTCCTTCAGGGAACGTTTCAGGTATATGACCAGTGGAAAAGTATTCTGAATCAGGTTCAACTTGCATAAAAGAGTTTTCACGTAGATCAGTAGCACGCCATGGCAATAATAGAGCTTCGCGTTCTGCTTTATCCCTGCTCACATATTCTACAAAATCACGCGTTACATATTCTTCATAAGCACAATCACGTATAGGAAAAAGTAGGCTATACGTTGTTTGGTTATTTAGGTATAGAAACGGAACTACACGAAAATTAGGATCATCCGAGTGGCTTACGGCGGAACCAACTTCATCCATCACATACCAAATAGGAAGTCGTTCTTCATCAGATAGACCATTACTGGCAATAGTATATGAAAGACAGTAACGCCACATTTTAACCAAGACTTGATCAATGCGATCTTCGTCATCAATATCGACACCCATTATGGCACACATACGATCCGTTAACTGTTCATGTTGTGTTAGTTGCTGTCTAGCCATATTCATACGGAATGTCCAGGCGTGATCAATGAGATATATAGCATCTGGATCCGCGGCCTTAATTCCACCTTCACGAGCTACCGTAAGGGCAAACATTGGACGTGGTTCCTCTGCGACTGGCGTTGTAATGCTGTTTGCACTAACAACTGGTGCTTCTGAGCCATTTTCTTCATCTCCATCGTAATCAATCAACAATAATTGTAGCGATATGCCGGCATCAAAAATTTCCTTTACTAATTTACGATGCAAGGATTTCCAAAAATGTTGTGGCACACCAGACGATTCCAATTGTGGTTTATGATGGGCCACGAATTGTGTGAACAAATTAACACCATCCATTTGTATTTACAATAATATACAATATAATAGTAAGCAGTAGTACGTGAATTTCACTGACCGGCGACCAGTGTGGTATATGCTGTTATCAAAAGAAATTTGTTAGGTTATATTAAGGTTACCAGCCATGTTTTCTGTGAAATTGATAAACTAAATACAATTGTACAATTAAACAATTAATTTTTTGTAAATAAAGAATTATTGAATAGTACATTTATACTTAAATATGCATAAATATCTTAAAAGGAGTTGGTTTTGAAACTTTAATTTGAAAGTTATTATTTCTGAACGTTAATTTAAGATTTTAAAGGAGGAAGTAAATATCAATTTAGGAGTTTTACTTACAGTAACGCAAAAAACACAATTTAAATAAATATATTAACGAAAAGTGTGATAAAAATAACTTAATAACAAAAAAACGTTAACTTCAGTTGCACCGAAGTTGTAATACCCTTCACAAGTAAAAAATTTTCCATACAAAAACTGGAATTTGATCAGTCTGTTTGTATGTCAGCTATATGATACAGTGGTCCGAACTGAGCAATTCCTTCGGAGATTGGACCATTGTCTTTAACAATAATCCCTGTCAAATAACATGGAGGTACCTCGTGAAATAAAAAAGTTGTCCACACAAGGATTTCATCGTAAGTCACCTCCTCGAAAGCTGCTCCACTTTTAAGTCTTCAACTAAATACATTAGCATAAATCAAATATTCACGTTCTCAAATCTTTTATTATTAAAATTACATTTATGTATAGTTTTTTCTTCGAATTTATTATTATATGTAATACACTACGATTTAAATTATAAAAAGAGAACAAGTTTTTGTTTCGCCAACCAACGCGTTCATTCGAATTATATTAACTCATTTAACACTAAACATATCTACGCATAAGCATCTACTTACTTCCCCCCACTTATTTCACATTCAAAATTTTAAAAAATATCTTTTTTTCGCAAATTTTCTAGCATGTCGTTTGTATAATTACAACTTCTCTGCACTGCACTAAAGTTAGATTTCAAGAGAAGCCAATAGCAACAGGTGTATACATGTGTCTATCTGGGAACATACATAAGAAATTACTTAATTTTAATCGATATTTATATCAAACACAGTTGCATTATGCAAGAAGTTATAAAAGAAAACTAATAGATATATGTTTGTAATTCAATTATTTATACGTCGAACGGACACTGCTTCTTGGGGTTTAACTTCCGCTTCTTTTCTGCATATTCGTATATTGTGCAAATCAGTCCTTACTCACAGATCCAAACTAAGCTAGAGCATAGAACTTTGTTGCACACCTAGCTCGATTGAAAATTGTTATATTGAATTCATTTAGGCCGGAGACGGAGATGCTTCCATTATACGTAAACAAAGAGGTTGGAACTGTTCGTAAAGCAAAATATGATGTGTATAAACGCTCATGTTGATGCTTTGATTTTTTTTTTCAATTTCAAATGAAATAGAGTATACTCGTAAAATGGGTATCATGGAAAATGGGCGTGCTTCTGAACGTTTCCAACAGCTGTAAGTAGCCTTATAAATTATAATTTATGCAACGTAATTATATTGATTTTGATTATCTTTATCGCGCTCCATGTAATCGCGATCTATAAGTGATTCAATCCGTTTCTTCAAATCAGCAGGCTGGAGAGATGTAGACATAAAAAAGATTTATTGAGAAGTGGTCATAGACAAATAGCTATGAATAGTATTTTAACCGAAAGTTTTCTTATTACCTTAACGGGAAACGTAAGTTGATTGAAAAGTTCACCGATTAGTAAGTTATGACTAAGCGTTTTACGCATTTTCATTATCCTCACAATGGCTGCATCAATTTGGTACTGTCGATCTTGGAATACACGTTCCTCTGTAGCTTTTTGCTCCTCCGTCTAAAATTAAAAATAGCAATAAATAACAAAATAATTGTTTTATCAAAAATAAAAAATCTGTCATACCGTTTCTTTCATTTGAATTTGATTAATTTTGATACGGAACAATTTATTGGTAAATTCGTTATTATACTGGAACAAATCTTTATTCTCAACCTCACGGCCCTTTGGTGTTTTAGTAATAACACGCGCGCGTCCGCAAGCTAATGACTGTAATGTTCTACGTAGCTCGCCATCCTTTAAAAGGAAAAACATATTTTACCTTCCACTAGACAATAAAAATGTGTGAGTGTTACCTCAATATTTGTAGCAGCAACGATCTCTTCGAAACTTAATGCGTTTTTGTCATTGAACAGTAACAGCACAAGCCCTTGAAACAATGAAACCAGCAATTCTTTAGGCCCCTTTTTAAACAGAAAAGAGAAAACTAATTATTGTTACACATTTAATAAAGCATCGCATACCGCATCAAACTGAGCTTTGAGCACACAATTGCCTAGTGTAGGCTGCCATTGCAGCTTTCTACCACTGTGCTTAGCCAAGTAAAATTTATTGAAAACTTGTTGCGGCTTCACAAGTTGTGGTGGCATAGTGACTTCTGTTAGCGGGTATGTAGGCCAATAGCCCATGGTAAGAATATTAACAGTCAAATCCATACTTGTTATTTCGCGATCCATATTTGCGACATATTGCTTAAAAGCAATATTAATATCTCGGCTCAGTTCCATATCCTTGAACATGCCTTCCAATTTTGAAGTGAATCCACCACCACATTCTTGCTTCAATTTGGACAACATACTCTTTTCCGCATCCACCGATGCAGACTTTCCCACAAGTAAGCGTTTGGCCAAATCCTAAAAATTATATTAATAAAATAAGGAATCCATAAGCCTTGTTGGTTGTGTTTATTTACCTTCTTATAAAATGCCTCGAATACATCTTTGCCGTGAATAAATCGAAATAGCACCATGATTTTGTCAAGTATCTGTTCCAACTCTTCTTCGGTGGCTTCTTTATTTCCAGCACGCAGCTTCATATCCACATATTTGGCTAATGTTAGTAGCATTATTAGTATTGTGGGTATTTATAGTTTTATTACTTGTAAATAATTATCGCCCTCAAACATACCTATTAATTCGGCTGGTTTATTGGCGCGCTGATTTATGAAGAACTCAAAAGCTTCTCGCAAGGAATTCGTGAATTTTTCATTGTGTTCAAAGCAATTGCGCACAATCACATCCATCTTGTCTTTAAAGTCCAATAAATCCTGCACCATACTTTTATCCTTTTCTGGATCAATGACAATAGTGCGTCCTTTTTTCTACAAAAATCAAATGTATCAATTTAATAGACAACTGTAAAATTTTAATAATTTAAAGATCTACCTTAATAAAGCCATTGAAGTTGCCACACAGTTCGGCGGTACCGTTTTTGACTCGACTTAAAAGGCTGTACAAGAGCGTGAGATCACTCAGTCTATTCTCCTCCAGTAGTGTGTCCAGACCCTTTTGTAAGATGTGTGTGAGGTGTTCAGCGAGTAACTCCTTTTCTACAGTATAAATCAATGGATATCTGAAATATTTGCAATAACAAATCAAGCTCAACATTTTCAAAAACAATCACACAATTTACTTAGTACTAGAGTCTAGATAGTGCAAAAGACGTTCGTTTTCCTCGGCTAATCGTTTGTCGACATGGCGCAGATATTCGGGCACATCAAGTTCTTGCATTTTACGTTGTCCCTCGGCTTGGTATAATTGTTTTGTTGCAATCAGGAATTTATCTTCGAATGCGCTGATATAAATTTGTAAGTCACATAACATTCTAACAAGGCTCTTGAGCAATCCCCTATCTATCGCATCGCCTGTTCGCTCTTTTTCGATTAACATAAGTATACCTTCCACCGTACGTTTTTGCACTTGATCGTTCATGGCTATATGAGTACGAAAAAGATCCAGACCCATGTCCCTATTGGTCAGAAATATAAAGAAATTATAAATGCATAATAATTTTCAATTTATTTTGCAACTCACCAAATTGAATGTACGGTAGGATTCTGTAAAACATATGTCCGATCCAAATATAAAAATATACTGCGCATCATAATCATTTGCTGACAAAACGACAGCCACCAACCATTTATCTTTTTTAAGAACACCTAACAAGACAAAATGTTACAAAAAATTAATGAAAAATTTAATTAATAATAACATTCTATATTTACCAATTTGTCCATGCTTCCCCCTGTAAAGGATTCGACATTACGTTTCACATGAGCTTCAGTAAGTTCTCTAAGTTTTCCATATAACTGCGCGTCCATCCTATGGCTGCACATATTTTCTACAGCTTGATAAAGTTCTTCCAATGAGTACCTAATTGGCTTTGATTGTTGAATTGCAACAACTGCTTCCTGCAATTTTTCACATGTATGTTCCGAATAATTGTCCGGCAGTGTAGGTTTCACTATTTATATAAACAAAAATAGTTTGTATTTATGAGCATCAAAATATTTTTAATTTTCATTAACTTACCTTTGAAGTTTTTTATTACAATTTTTTTAACATCTCCCGGTTTCGAGGCATTATTTGCGCCCATCTTATTGAAGTACGCTGAGGTAGTTGTGGCTGAACGGTGATCGTTCATATGTGCCCCATCTAACATCGAAAAATTGGCACGTCTTTCACCATTGGTATTGTTACCGATGCCATAATTGCTATTACTATTGTTCATGTTGAACGGTAGTTGTGAAGTTGACGTTGCCGAAGGTTGATTCAAATTTTGTCCCAAAGCACAACGAGCCGACGTGGAGGGACTATAAAAATGACTGTCTCCTTGTTTTCTTAAACGATTGCTTGTGTAATTCTCAGTATCCTGCAATTGGTCATTTGTGTCCATAAGTTTGTATTTTTTAGCGGCGCTCATAGTTCGCTCTCCGCACTGCACCAGCGGCGCTAATGGTGACGGCGGTATTTACAGCCCTACTATTACTGTTTGCTTTATTCAAGAAACTATCACCACTTTAAATACAAGTCAAATAAAGCTCTGGACACGAAAAAAAACCTGGAAATATTATTATAGATTATAAATAAAAAAACAGTATGAAATCAAATGTAATATAAACAATTTTTACATCATATCGAAACGATGTAAAGTTGCCTGGGTTACAAATAATTTTATTTCATTTGCTTCCGCATTGGCGAATTTTTCTCACCTTCGATATAACTTTACGCTTCTACTACTACTCTGACGTTCGCAAATGGATGGTGGTACTTCAGCTGGATGCCTGATTGCCGTCGTATATCGTACGGACTACCACCCTAACAGTTTTTTTCATATGCAAAACGTGCTGCAAAATTTTATAATACCGCACTGAATACTGTAAACACACTTCAAAATCTTTCAGATTAATTTAAACCATATACAAAACATCTATTATTTATATTATAATGCCGAAAATCCAATTGTAAAATATGTCTTTATTTTCTTTCAATCACTACCGCTGCTGGTGCTGCTGCTGCTGCTTTTGATGTCGATGCTATCGCTGCCAGACCCACAAAACTAAGCACAATACTCAATTTTATGTAATACATGCAATGACATTTGAAAATAAAAATTTATTTAAAATGGAAGATAATTTGTTAAAGCGTGCTACTACCGCTTATTGTATTACATGTCATTATACTTAAAATGATTGATTCTTTTTCGGTTTGAATGTTAAGGTCATATTGGAAAATTCATTATTCTAATTGGATGGCAGCATAATAATGTTTATGACTGGAGTGGCGCGGCATTGGTTCTTCTTCTTCTTCTTAACTACAGACACCTTTCAGCTGACGTTCTTTAATAGTGCTGATAAACGTTTTTTTTTTTATTCAAATTATAACATGCTATTTGTTTATAAAAAATATAAATTAATGGTTTCATTAGTTTTAATCAATAGTATCTCATATACTATGCGATACATAATAGTATCGCATATTATGTTGTAATTTGTTAAACCAAAAATCGTATAGATACGAAAAAAAACATTTAAGCGAACTTTATAATTTAGAAAAAACAAAACATTATTTTCAAATTTGTAATAAATTATTAAATGGTATGCCCCCTTAAGCCCACTACTTGCAATAAAACACGAGTTCATTCAGATCATGATAATTCAACCATTTGTTTATTTAATTTTTTGTTCATATCCATGTGTACTTTAACTTTATTCTCATATAACTTTACCACAGCTAGTAACTATTAGAAACTATTCAAAGGGCAAGGAAAATATATACAAATATATGTGTACACTTAAATGTTGGTTTAACCTCCTAACAATTTTTTTGGACATCGAACAACTTACTTCTTCTACATTTATTCAATAATTAAAAAATAAAACTGATAATAAATATAGAATACATTACTGAATATAGTGTGAGTATGACTTTGGGATAAATATACAAACATGCAGGCAACACAATAACAACCTTTAATTATAATATTATCTTTGTGACATAATAAACAGTGTACTTAGTTGTCATTGTGTAGGCTTTGCTTAGTAAAATATATAAATATATTATTGATCTATTAAAATATAAATTAAATAATTATATAATGATACTTTTAGTTTATCGTTTTGTATACAGACAGTAACTTTGAAGATTTCATTTTTTGATAGTCGCTATAATATAATAGTGCTAATAGTAATGATTACAGTTGATGAATACTGAAGCGAGTATAAGTATAAAACACATTCTGTCGATATGTACATATACATACGTACCTACAAATGCAAGGAATATGAAAAGGAAATATGCGTTGATAAAATATGAATTATGAAGAATAAAACGCATAAAACCAGTAGAACTTAAAAACGACGCTGACAACCTAAGTAAAATATAGTACAAAAGTTTTGTTTCAAAACCATTTAGATAAAAAAAATATAAAGCATATAAAGGTAAATCATATACATGAGATGCATTATGCAGATAAAAAATTATAAATATACATATGTATGTAAATAGGACCTAAATCATAATTATTTTACAATCTATAGTTTTCTACAAATATCTTTACAATTTCGATACACAACTGTAGGTACAACAGTTTTGATTTGATTTTTTATATGTATTTGTTTCTAATCGCTAATACTTTACAATTAAAGATAAATTTTCCTTTACTTTTGCATGTTTTAACGTTGGAAATAACTTTGTTATATACTATGAATACATAATGTTTTTATTTTTTTTTATTAATTATATAAACTTTTCTGTAAGCTTTGACTTTATTAACATATGCATTCCTTTGATTTAATTTAGTTGTGTAAGCAGTACTAAAACATTTTATTTTTATAATAATGAAGTATGTGATACTAGGCTGCAAAAGTCATACCAACTTGTATTTATATTGAGGACTTGCAATACGTGTTAACTCCTCCTGTTTTGTTAAGCAATGAAATTACTTTTTTATCATTTTTATTTTAATTATAAATTTTTTTCTTGCTATGGCAGCACAATAATATTAGACACTCTGCAGACAAGCTTATACATTTCTTTGATAACAGCGACAATGTACAATAAGAATCAACATGAATGCTAACAGATGCAATAAATTTGCTTTTTAGTATCTTTAAACATTTATTTCAAAATTCTTTGTTGACACGTATAAATATTGGTTAAATGTTTCTTATAAACATGCACGACTTTTATATTCTAATGTTTCACATATAATGTAAATATTTACGAAATAAAATTGCGAATATGAATACTGCAAGATTCTTGCTGATAAACTGAATGACTTTTAATACATGATTTTCAGTATGTCGATATGTTTTGAGTCTAAAATTTATTGGAAAATCGAGCATTATTTTTTCTAATTCGTCGTAAATACGAATTTCTATTTAACTTCAATTAAAAATTTTAACCAATTTAAAAAATATATAACTAATTCAACTATTTCAAATTCGCTCTTAGGCATTCTTTCGTAAGACAAAATTAAATGTGTCGCATGCATGAATAAATAGCCGCACATATATTCAATAATCAACACTTGCATCACCATCATGGAAATTTTAATAGGTATTTTATATTTTATAGCTGTAAACACTATCGCAAATAATGCATTCCTTATTGCATCATGAATAAATCTATGAGTATATATTTATTATTATTAGCATATCACCAGGACAATAGTATATAAAGCAAATGGTAGTAGTAGCATTTTCTTTATCATCTAGCAAAGAAATATTTAAAGTTTTTCATTGTTTTCATATTACATTTAGTATACAGTTATAATACGTTTTGGTCTGTGCGTCATTATTACTTAGGTTTACCGCAATTTGCTTTTCCTTTCGCTTCACTTTTACACTGAGTAAGTCGTTGGGATAATGCGTGGCATTCCTTTGCGATATATTATCCATCGCCATCATTGTATACCTATTATGCCATTTAATCAGGTAGCATATGCACAAAACTGACTGGAAACATGCCATGCCGTGAGGGATCACCCTCAATCACACCTTCCATCCAATTTTCATCATCTGTGCGTTCGTTAAGCACGATTAATATCTCTCCTTCCTTGAATTCTAACTCATCATCATTATCAGCAGCGCAATCATACAAAGCGCGACAGCGACGGTGTCCATTCTGTTTGTTAGAGAGTTATGAAATATATCAAGTTTATAATGTCCAAAATTCTACATACATAATTGAATTTTCCACCACCGCTGTTGCTTGAGCCGCTCTTTAATTGATTGTCTGGCGAAGAACTAATACGATCATTATCACTTGACAGATTAGAGTCGGCGGAGTTATCTAAGCCACCACCGCTACTGCCACTGCCACCACGGCCGTTGCCATCACCACCGCCATGGCCGCCGCCAACACCGGAGGAGTCTAATTCTGTATGCCAGGGCTCGTAATCACTATAATTCATTGATTGGTTGATGAGCTGTGTAAACAAACATAGGTAAAAAGTTAGTTACTTGAAACTTTTTTTGCTTTAAAACACAATATTTAGTAGAACCAAAGCATATCCTTCAAGCTGAATGAGTTTAAGAGTTTAGCGATGGATTACTTTCGCACGGTATTTATTGCATCGCAAGCTGAGCAAAAGTTTGCGTTTGCTTTTTTATTGTTATTATTGATGGCATTAGAGAGGCGCTTTCAAGAAGACAAAACTTTATCAAAAATATACACAAATTTTAAAAAGAACAACAAAAGAACAGACATAAAGATTAATTAAAACAAATGGTGAACTCTTTACCGTCTCTTCACTTGGTTGGGATATTCTCAATAGATTTGTTATTTTGCGCTGTAAATTGATTATAATTTTTAATTCAGTAAATTTTACAGAAGATTTTAAAATATGTATATCTGTTTAGTAAATTTTTGCAATGAATTTTTATGATATGTACGATTTGAAGTTTTAACCGTAAAATTATTAAAAAAAAAAATGTTAATGACGATGTTCCGAATGTTTGGTTTCTCTAATGCAAAAAATACTTATGAACAATGTAAATTGTTTTTTTTTCGACAATATAAATATTTTATATTTTAACAATAACGATATTTCATGTAAAAAATCTTACAGGTGTTCTCAGGATGAATAGTTTTTAGTTTTTAAAGTGCACAAATGTGCTAAGAATTTATTCTAAATAAACATAGTTTCTTACCTTTCTGGGTGGCGCAATGGGTCCTGTATCCTCCAGAGAACAAATACTCTCATTTGATTGCCCATTAGAAATATCACGTTCTATGATAAAACATATATGTAAGTATTTTTTTAACTTTCTTAAATAGTGCACCTACCTTGCGGCGGTCCTGGTGGTGGAATTTTCGGACGTGTTAAAGCAGATTTATCAACGTGCTTCAGTTGAGGAATTTCACCCGCAGGCGGTAGTACCAATTTTGCGCCAGCCAAGTGGATGTTGCGATTCACAGATTCACCGCTAGGCGAGCGTTTGTGACCGAATGTTGTGAGAACTGGTATTATATTACCACCACCTCCACTACCGCCATTCGGATCTTGGGACACAACTTGTGTCTTATCATAGCGATCGTAAAAACTATGCATGGCACCATGACTGCCGCTGATACGTGGGCTGCTATCCACTGAACGCAAATGCGGCAGTGTACCATATACCACATCCATCGACTGATTTTTATGATTTAGATTTCGTAAATCGGTTGTATCAAAATTTTGAGAATGTCGCGGTGGATGAGGCAATGTGCCATACATAGAATTGGTCGTTGTTGTATTAGCAGTTGATGTCACACCAGGCGGTGGAGCCGGTGCTGTGCGCTTTTTTAGCGAATTCATATTTGCTATGTATATAATTAAACACAAATTATATATACCTTTGATAAATTCGTTCTAGGTTTTTATTACCTGCAGATGTTGACTTACGAGCGCCTGGTATGTGCACCAGCTCACTGCTGGCAATGCTTCTAGAAATTCGTCCACTTTGACTTGAGGCAGAACTCGGACTGGAACCGCCACCACCTCCAGCGATGGTGCAACCACGTCCAACGCTATCAATAACGGCACCACCACTTAAATACTGACCCATTGCTACATGCTGCTTTGGCGAAGTGCCCGCCGATTGTGGATAGGCGGGTACACCGGACGGTAATGTGAACTGTCGACTTGGGCAGTTGGCAATTGGACTAGAACTGCTTTGTATTGAATCACAAGTTGAGGAACGAGATCGCAACACCGGCGAATCGCCGCCAGCAAAGCTAGGTGGACGAGAACGCGATTTCTGTGTAAGTGAAAGTGGAAATATATAATAAGTGCTTGTCTTTATATATTTCAGATCAATTTCATTTTTACCCGCTCATCAACCATTGTGTCATCATCAGAGAAATCGGTAGATCCATCTTCGTTTGGCAAATTCCAATCTGTGTTGATGTGATCAAAGGCGCTCTTTTCGCGCCGCATGGCACACTCAATCTGTAACAAAATAAGAAGAAAAATAAATAACACATAAATTTGATTTCGATTGAAATACCAACCAGCTCTTTGCAGGCATTATGACCCATTTCTTTGGCAATGTCGAGTGGTGTTTTATTTTGAGAATTCCGCAGTTCGTAATCGGCACCGGAACGTAACAGCAATTTCATGCATTCACGACGATCGTGTAACGCACACAAATGTAATGCGGTATTCTTGCCGATCTCGTCAATAATACTTGGCGGATTAGTGGACTTATTAAGACCCTTTGGTGGCATATTCTGTATAAGAAAATCGACAATATGCAACGTGGAACCCATCATTTCACGCAACACAGCCAAATGCAATGCTGTCTCGCCCGCATCTGACGATGGCAGGCAACATGTAAGGTCAGCGCCTTCAGCCCAGACCTGCAAGAGTTGACTAATATCTGCATTGACAATAGCTTGTTCGAGATCACAACGCAATTCATTGTCGTCTGCACACGTGCGCATCACATAACGTTTTGCAACATATTTTGCGCGTATGAAATCATAACGCTCTTCCCTAAAAAACAAGGAAAATACATAGTTTAAATAAAAATCTGTGTATCTGTGATAGCAAACACCTACATTGTACTATCTGGTGTGAGTTTACCCTTCCCCAACGTGGCTTCCATTATGTCATTTAGTGTACTATTACCCATGGCGCGCGCAATCAATAGATTTGCTGTGGTCAAATTGTCTAATGTGAGGCTTTGTATACGGGAATGGTGTACACCTAGATCACGATGCACACCCGAGCATTGTATGCAAACGAGTATGCCGAAATTTAAACTGATCCAGGTGACATCATTTCGGGAACCACAGTCGCAACACTGATCATTACCGGGTAGCATTTGGACGTATCTGAAAATTAATAATGTTTAAAAATAATTATGCATAAAATTTCAAAAACACAAATGTACCGTATAACAGTCTTTTGAAGTTCCACTAGACTTGGACTCATTTGCGGATTCGCATGTTGAAATGCTTTAGCTAAAGCCTTCTCTTTGCAGTTAGCCAGAACTGCCATCCAGGCTTTTTGGTCTGCCTCATCTTCAGCTTGAAAATGGTATGGACGATTGTCTAAAATAAAACAACAAATATAAATTAAAACTAATTCTTTGTTGCTATTTATATTTTATACTCTATAACAATGAGGGTTGCGAGTTTTTTAACTCAAATTAGAATTTAAATTTTTAATTCTGCCACCAAAAACAAAATGTTTAAATTTTTAATTCCGATTTTAAATTATTGATCATCTAGGAATAATTTTTAAAAACAATTTTTTTTAAATATTTTTTAAATATACAAATTGGAGTAATGAATAAACAAAAGTTATTTTACAAATTAAAAGCTGGATAGAAAAGGAATAAAAAAGGAAAGATTTAATCCTAACTGAAACTCTGTAATTACAAGCAATTAAATGGATATAGGACAAAAATTGCGTAACTCTGTTGAAATTTTATTAAAAAGCTTTCCTTTTCAAAGGTTAAACCAATTGATAGAAGGAAAAGAACGCAAACGCGTCTTTCTTTTATTAATTTTTATTAAAATTGGTATTAACATTTTTTATTTCATTTTTTAAATCCAGTATATGGGATTAGAAATTTCGAAATTATTAATTTAATTAATTTATTTGTTATTTGCAAACCTGATAATAATAATAATAATAATAAGTAATTTTCATATTACTTAAGAGCACTTACAACTGATTAGATCAAAGCCGCGCTTGTCATCTGGTACGGGCTTAATTTGGCATGTCAATAGATTGACGCGTGTTGGCGGCTTCGACTCATCCGCATGGCAAATGTCCAGAAAACCGTCCGCTGTTACACGACAACGTCTCTTCTGCCAGACTCGTCGCACTTTGCCTTCACTCTTTTTCAACAGATGACCTGAGCGTGTCACACCGTGATGCTTATCGCCCTGCAATTGGTGCAGCGAATAACCACCAGCATTAGCGGCACCCTTCTCCGGTGGCGCATTATCCGCTCGCTCAAAATCGGGCGTACTGCGCAATAGTGTTCGCAAATCGAGTAAACTGCGTCGATCTTCATCTTGTTTTTGCTTGATCAATTGCAGTTTCTCGCTTAAATCGCTAATGTACGTGCCAAAGTGTTCGATCGTTTGTAAGCCATCCTTGAAGTAACTAGCGGAGAGTTTTTATGAAAAAAAATACAAAAAAATTAGTAACGATTACAATCAAATGAATTAACAATTGAAACGAATTAGTATGCAAAACACAAGCGCATGCGCGTTACTCAGTACACAAACGCATATTTGACTGTACATAAATTACAATTGACTTACTTATTTAGCGCGTGATAATACTCGATGAAATGCTGCAGCAGCTCTATACCAGTTTTTGTTTTAATTTCCTTATATTTCAATAAATACTGCAAGGTGGTCGACACAAAGCAGCAATCCGATACGATGCAATAAAAAGGAATCATCAAAACAATATAAAAATAAACATACACAACCAATTAGAAATGTGAAAAAATGCTTACACGAGCTAGTGAACGCATACACTTACCTCACACGTTTGCAACTGATAGAGACGTCGTTCCTTTTCCATTTCATCTGCAACGACAGCTGCATCGATTTCGGTACGCACCATGCCTGCCTCTTTGGCTTGCGCCTTTTTCTCTTTTTCGATTTTTATGAATTTCGCTTCGTAATCCTTTGCGGCCTTGTCGAAAGGTCGTTTCATGTCGCCCTTCACACCACGCAGCTCGCTCTTCAGCATTGAATCCACCGGAAACATGATGATGTTATTGATGTTTTGCATCTGTACATCAAAAATTAAACGGAAACAGCAAGAACCGATTAAGCAAATTAATAAATTCGCGTTTTTTCAGAAACCTACCAGGGTTTTCATTAAAGCGCTAAGCTCCTTTGTGACGACGGAGAACTTAAGAAATGCAGCACCGATATCCGGCTCATCTTGATCAATCACCTTGCCGCCAAGCCGCTCCAAAGCGCCCACCAGAAACATTTCATTGTCCACATGTGCTGTGTTGAAAATAAAATATTTGAATATGATGAATCGCTGCCACTTCAAATGACAGCTGCAATATACTATATAATACTTACTGTTTCCGGAATTGTGTATCGCTTTCACGGCTTTTTTCAATTTCGTTAGACCTTCTCGATCGAATTCGAGACGCTGTAAATAATAATTATAAAGTTTTCTAAGTAACATAAGCCAAAAAGAGGATTATTTGTCAATAATTTTCTATATGCATATAATTATATTTAGAACTGGAAAGTTCTTAGTACTTCATATAAAGTGTAGAAAACAAGTAGAAAAAGTAAGGAAGGAAGAATCAATACCAAGGAAATACTTTAAGGTGTAAAACGTCACCCAGAGGATCGAAATCCAAGCAACGAATGAAAATCATTATATGTAATATATGGGAGTCGGGGTAGTATCCAACCGATTTTTATCTATTTTTGCCAATACCACATTCTATTAACAAGCCACATAGTAAAAAAAATGTCCCAGTGTTTCATATATGTAGTAACTCACACACAAACACCAATCATATGCCGGATGTTCGAAAATCCTAATATTTATCATATGGAGGCAAGATCAAGTTTTCGCTCAATTTTAATGATTTTTGGCACAAAGATGTATTGTTATGTGCAAAACACGCTCTCATTGAGATAACTCATATATTGACCGATATTTGGAGTATAAAGTCATCTGGATGTTCGAAAATATTTATACAATTTGCTGAACTTAACAAAATATGTTATAGTAATTATATAAATAAAGTAAAAAATAATACTATACGTAATCCAAAATTGTTTTATGGTTTCGTCAACTCCAAACGCAGGATTTCTAATTTTCCGTCCGCTATGAAATATAAGTCTAGTATGTCCAGTGACAATCACATCATTTCTAATATGTTCGCTGAATTCTTTAGGTCCAATTACTCTCCAAAATCTCCACAAAATGTTCCGCATCAGCACAAGTTATGTGCGATTTCTGTCATTAATGCACCTACCATTTCCGAAGCAGACGTCTTAAATCAGTTAAATATGTTAGAACAATCATACAATTACGGCCCAGATATGATTCCCTTATGCTTTCTTAAGAAATGTGCCAAATATATATACCAACCCCTAACAAAACTATTTAACTCATCTCTTATGCAAGGCTTATTTCCATCCATATGGAAAAAGTCATTTATAATTCCTTTACATAAGAGTGGATTTAGGTCATCTATTGAAAACTATAGGGGAATAGCAAAGTTGTCTGCAATACCTAAACTTTTTGAAGCAATTATAACAGACGACATAACCTTCCGGATCTCTCCACTAATTTCTTGTTCTCAGCACGGTTTTCGTAAAGGGAAATCTACCACAACTAATTTGCTTGAATTTGTATCACATGTATCAACGGGCTTTAGGGAGAATAAGAATACTGATGTTATATGTATATACAGATTTTAGTAAAGCTTTTGAAAAAGTAAACCATTCAATTCTTTTGAATAAACTTGATGTTCTTGGTTTTCAACCAATATTTCTAAAATGGGTTGCTTCTTATCTTAGTAATAGAATTCAACAAGTCATATTTAAAGATACTTTTTTCTGACATAATCAATGTTCCTTCAGGCGTTCCTCAAGGTAGCCATCTTGGTCCAATTCTGTTCTTGTTATTTATTAACGACATATCATCTGTTGTTAAGTTTTCAAAAGTTTTATTATATGCTGACGATGTAAAACTTTTTAAAACATATACTTCAAACAGCGAAAGATGTCAGTTGCAAACAGACTTAAACAACCTAGTTTCTTGGTGTGATAGAAATGACATGCCATTGAACCTTAAAAAATGTAAAACGATATGCTTTTCACGTAGAGCTGTAGACCCTACCTCATACGCAATACAAAACTTTAGGTTGGAGCAAGTATGCAGTTTTGTTGAGCTGGGAGTAACTATGGACCCCAAACTCAATTCTAATCTTCACGTATCTTCCACGGTTTTTAAAGCTAAAGGCGCTCTTAGTTTTGTTAAACGTTGGTCTAAAGAATTTAGAGATCCGCTTACCACAAAAATTCTTTTTACATCTCTGGTGAGGCCTACATTGGAGTATGCTTCTGTGGTTTGGAACTCTAGTTACCAAGTCCATTCGGATAAATTAGAGTCCGTTCAAAAACATTTTTTACTTTTTGCCTTAAATCATTTGCATTGGGATTCCAGTTTAAATCTTCTCCCTTACATTAACCGTTTAAAACTTATAAATCTCCCGACACTCGCTAGTCGTAGGGAGATGCTTGGTATAATATTTCTTGTAAAACTCATGAATGGGTCAGTCTGTAGCCCATCTCTCTTATCTGATATTAATTTTAACGTTCCCGCTCGCCCTACCAGGCAGTTTAGACCCTTACTTTTAAAATTTTCTAGAACAAATTTTGAGTTAAACGAACCATTCCGCCGTATATGTCATGATTTCAATTTTCATTCCAGCACATTTGATCTAACAGACTCACTCTTTACCATTAAAAAAATTATTTTATCTACTCTTAACAAGTAACATTTAATAATTATAAACTTTAATCTAATTCTTAATTTTGGCTGTTGAAATTTTTGTTTCTGTAGCTGAGCAGCTTAAGATCGCAACGCTTAAAACTCTCTTGCCTTTTATGACTCGGCTAATTCCGCTCGTTCGCGGATTGCGCCCCTCGCGTCGGTTGGGCGGGAGGAGGGTAATCGTTGGGTATTATTATTATTATTAAGTATATGGATGCTCGGGGAAGCATTAACCCGATTCAACTCATTTTGATACACACAGATTATGTTATCAGGAACGGATTCTTTCTAAATTTCAATTGTTTATCCGATACATTGACCGATATTTACGGTCAAACGTCAACTATAGATACTGGGGTCCACATAATCTACCCAGGGGGATTGAACAGTTTTCTTTGGATTTGGAAATTTTTGGTCATAATGTAGCATACACTAAAGGCATTATTCGTGCAAAGTTTTATCCCGTTATTTTAATTTCTTCTTGATTTTTGTCCTGGGAACTGAACGAATCAAGTGGAACTTAAAATTGTGCTATATGGGAAGTAGGCGTGGTTGTTGTCCGATTTTGTCTATTTTCGAACTGCCACGCACATCGTCCAATTTTTACCCCGGCTCTCAATAAGCCTTCTCTACCATCCCATGTGTAAAATACATTCTGTCTGTATCTTCAACTCGTCTCGTCATCCTAATCATATATGCATATCCATATACATATATGTATAACACTATATCTATATCTCTCTTTATTTTAGGTGATACGTAGAATCGTTAGGTGAACTAAACTATTATACGCTGTAACATGTTGCAAGAGTATAAAAAGGTTTGAACAACAAGTTTTGGGGGGTCTACTTTATTTACCGAACAGACATTAGTATTTAAATGATACAAAGCATTCAGTATTGGCATCAGAGAAGTGGCAGAGGATCTCAGTATCTCTGATGGATCGACTCAACAGATTGTGGATAATGGTACGAAAAGTAATTTTTTATAATACCTACAAGTATGCGGAGTGGAGATCGCTTAGAGATGCTTAACAAAAAAATTGAGATCCAAGACGGAAAAACTCAAAATTCGCTAAAAGCACTGACGTCACCCCAGCCGAGGTGGGTCGTAGAAGAAAAGAATTGGGAGGTTAGAATCAGCAGAACTACGGACATAGTGTAATTCTAAATAAGTTCACCATTAACAAATCAGACTACATTCTCCCAAAGCTGGATTTCAATAGACACTTCCAGGTGAGGATACCATCTAGACGAGAATGGAGAAAAGGTTCAATAGTAGAGGAAGATACCACCTCAGTCTATACCGACGGGTCCAAAATGGACTGCGGAGTAGGTACGGGGTTATTCTCCGCTGATCTAGGCATATCTCTCTCTATACGTCTACCGAACTCGGCTAGCATCTTCCAAGCAGAAGTACTAGGCATAGAAAAAGCCTGCGAAGTTCTATTAGAAAACCACGGGAATATACATAAAGCAACTATATTTACGGACAGCCAGGCGGCCCTCCTGGCATTGGCTTCACCCATGACAAATTCCAGTATAGTTCACAACTGCAAGAGAGCACTAAGCTCAATAAAATACAAACTCCAACTAAACCTGATCTGGGTTCCCGGCCAAAGGAACATTTTCGGTAACGAAAAAGCAGACGAGTTGGCAAAGGCAGAAGCTTTACTCAATGAATCCGAGGCGGAGCTAATACCAAGCCCGCTAGAATCGATAAAAGGAGAGATCAATAGACAATTTCAACAAATTGCAAACAACAGGTGGAAAAACATTACAAAATGCGTCATAACTAAACAATTATGGCCAACATATGACAGGAAAAGAACCAATGACTTATTAAATAGGTCAAGAAAAAGTATTTACAGAATAACTGCTACCACAACAGGCACCAATGTAGCGAAGGAGCTTATATTTAGAGCAAGTACTTAGATTAGGCTTTTTTATTTTTTTTTTTTGTAATTAAGTCTAATTATTCTTCAATGATTTAATTATTGATTGATCGAAGAAGACTACAGGAAGTTATTAACTAGTGCATACGCCCTGTTCATAGCATTACTATGAGCGCACGCACATCTTTGTTTGGGTATTGTCACATCTTGTTGCTGCAATGGTGATCTAATTTATTACATTTCATTGCGATTTAATTTGATTTTGCATTTTATAAAATATTTAAGTAAACAATTGTACGGAACTGAGCACAATGAACGGTCGACCCGTGGCCTGCCACCGATTCGAAAACGATACAAGGTCGTCTCAGTTATTAAACTTAATAACCCATTTATTTGTGCACTCAGAATAAATAAAACAAAAACTGAATTTGTTCATTTTTAATTTGCGTGAACGAGTCAGTGGCTCACCCATTCCGTTTAGCGTGCATATGCATTTATTTCGTATGTATATTTGAATGTGTGTGTAGGAATGCACATACTACTTAATTGTAAGTACATTTTTATTTCGTTGCTTGACATGCCAATACATACATATGTACATTCACTTATATTGCGCACACTACTGTTGTGTTATTTATCAGCAGAAGTCATAAATAACAAATAAATTATATACGAAAACATTGATGTTAATCGAATAAAAAGACATAGTACTGCACCACTCAACCACTTTGCTTACGCTTTAATAGAAACAAACAAAATAATACACATGTTATGTATGAGTATATGAAAGCCTTATATCATATGCCATATATGTATGTATATGTTATTCTCTATTTAAGGAAGTAACTACGAAAGTAGTCTTCCATGGGGAGTGGTTATAAGTCGAGTATTTCGAAGAGATGCACACTACTATGAGCAAAAAATAGTAAGACTTTATGCATAATTTTAAAATTCTCGATTTAATCTTCAAAATCTATGTCGCCCTCTCAAAATAATTCCCCTTGGCCCTAACAGTTGTTAAAGACAATTTCCGGAATAGCGATATACGTTTAATGTGTTCAATTGACTCTAAACGTTTTCTTCGAAACGATCGCTTAAGATTGCTGAATAGTCAGAAGTCACAGGGAGCTAAATCAGGCGAATGCGGTGGTTGCGGCACTATATTGGTTGAAAATGATATATGGCAGGCACGATGCATTATCGTGGTGCAAAACCTTAGAGTTGCCCATAATTCCGGCCTCTTCTTACGAATATCTTCGCGCAAATCGCGCATAACACTCAAATAGTGTTCCTTTTTGAAAGTATGGCTGTTCGGAAGGAGGTCAGGGGGCACCACACTTCGATAACCGAAGAAAACTGACCTAGATTTTTCACTAGCTTTAACGTGGTTTTTTCGGCTTCGGCTCACCTTTGCCACGATATTCAGCCCATTGATCGTCTGTTTCCAAGTGGTAAGCAAGATTCATTGCCAGTAAAAATACGTTTCATGACTTCCTGGTATTCGGAAAGCAATGGTTTACACTGTTTTTCGAAAAAATTTGTTGATTTTGGAACCAATCATGGTTTCACTTTTATTAGGCCCAAATTATATTCCAAAATGGTTTTCACTGATCCTTTCTATATTCCAACAATGTCAGTAAGATCTCTGACTGTTAATCGCCGATTCTCAAGCACTAATCCCTATATTTTATTTGGACTGTTGATCTTCAGTTGATGTTGATGGCCGTCCTGGATGTAGTTCGTCGTCAATGTTTTCTCGATCCTCTTTGCTCGCGACAAACAATTATTACCAGAGGCCTTTTACAACATCGTTCTAAAAGACCTTCTTCTTTTTCTTCGTTATTGGCGTAGACAATAACAAGTAACAATAACGAGTTAACAACAGCGTGCCAGTCGTTTCTTCTTTTATCAAAGTTGCGCCAATTGGAAATTCTAAGCGGAGCCAGGTCCTTCTCTCCTATTAGCAAGCATGCAATGGATCGGAAGTATTTTATGAAGGCGATAATAAAGACATGTATTCCGGGTCATATTCAATCAGATTGTATTATTTCTAATAAAGTATGTATTCTGATTTTATTTTATAAGATAAGAGTTTAAAAATATATATATTTGAACTCTAATGAAACTTTCAGTTCAATTTTAATTAATATAAAATGTAACACAAACTTAAAAACACGTAAAGTTCAAATTTGTTAAATTAACTCGTTATATGATATGTTGTGGTATTGAACTTTGTTTTTTTTTTTCATTCATACATATTGTTTATATTCGTTGGTCACTGACCATATCATTCAGAGTTAATATTAACATTTTCCAAACGACATACAGGCATGTCACGCTGCTAAAAATGTGCATTCGTGAATGCAAGTACAATCAGCGTATATCTATGTATCTAAGTGTATATATGTATGTACAATATATGTATTTACAAGGTATAAGTGTGA
This sequence comes from Bactrocera tryoni, assembly GCF_016617805.1. Lineage (NCBI taxonomy): Eukaryota > Metazoa > Arthropoda > Insecta > Diptera > Tephritidae > Bactrocera > Bactrocera tryoni. The sequence continues at coordinate 12,907,295 of NC_052501.1, read as the reverse complement.
TTATACCATTTATACAGATAGCTGCGAGTGCGTATTCAATATAGATTGTATGTGTATGTACGTTTGTTCTGGCTTTGCCGGTATTATTATTTTACTTGCTCATACATGTACATATGTACATACAATATGTATATTATATGCACAAAAGTTGTATACATTTTCTTTCGGCATTTTAAAAATTCCAATTCTATGGCTCATAATGGCACTGTTCTATTTCAACTTTACTGATAAACAAACACAAGCCATTACAATTTTTACTGTATAACGTTTGGTTGTGATAAGTTCTAACTCGTTTATACATATATAATATGTACATACATATTTGAGAATTTAGTAATAAAAATATAAAACCAAAAAATGATATGCAGCATTACAGTCGCTTTATCCTCATCGTTGCGCAAAATTATTACTTTACGTCTCTCAATCATAAATCCGCCTAATTTTTAGTGGAAACAAAGGCTACTAACTCCTCCCCGGAAATCACGCGTATTTGACAAAATATGGGAACTTACACGCACACATACTTATAATATTTGTATATGATAACGCATAAATATGTAAATATATAGAAATATATACACATCTAGTTTGTATGGAAGCTATATCCTATAGTAATCCGATGTGAACAATTTTTTCGGAGATTATGTTATTACCTTAAGCAGTAATCTATGTCAAATTTCGTTTTCCCTTGTTTCCGATGGTTCAGTTTGTATGGCAGCTATATGCTATAGTGAGCCGATCTGAACAATTACTTTCGATATTACAATATTTCTATAAACAATAACTCATGCCAAATTTCGTGAAGATATATCGTCAAATGAGGAAGTTTCACATGCAAGCATTTGATTAGGATCATTCAGTTTGTATGGCAGCTATATGCTATAGTTAACCGATCTGAACAATTTCTTCGGAGATTACATTGTTGCCTTAGAAAATAATCTATACGAAATTTTGTGAATATATCTTGTCAAATGTGAAAGTTTTCCATACAATAACTTGATTCCGATCGTTCAGTTTGTATGGCAGCTATATGTTATAGTGGTCCGATATCGACAGTTCCGACAAATGAGCAGCTTCTTGAAGAGAAAATGACGTTTACAAAATTTCAAAATGATATCTTAAAAACTAAGGGCTAGTTCGTATATATACAGACAGACAGACAGACGGACGGATATGGATAAATCGACTCAGCTCAACATACTGATCATTTATATATGTATATACTTTATGACAAACTTAATATACCCTGTTCAGGGTATAAAATTATAACAAAAGTATAGATTCCATGGAGTTCTGGATAATTAAAAGAAAACAATGTGAAGTTAATTTAAAGCGACTAAATCAATTTCACCACTAACGTTAGAAAAACAACAATCACAATAGACACTTCTAATAACGAGTCGTTCCTTCTTTAGCTCTTGAAGGCGTACCGTACCGAAACCATACCAAACCAGTTCTAAAATCTTTATCAATTGATTTTTATTTGTTGGCTTATGATTAGCAACTTCACAACTCATTACGTGCTCAATAGAATTTAAATAAGGCGAGTTTCTGGGGCATTCCAAGAGTTGAATTCTTTGACCGTTAAATGTATTGACCAAATAAAAATTCGAGCTGAATAGGATCATATATGTACATCAATATTGTATATATGTTTTATAAAAGATTTGTTTCCAATCCAAACTTAGGCATATTTTACGATGGCATGGCGCTGAGGCAACCTAGAAGATTAGGCAATCCTTATAAGAATAATGCTTTTCGATTGCGCGTACTAAAAAATTTTTTGCATCCATTTATTCCATCAACAAGGTGTAGAGGTCCACAACATGGTATGAAAAACAGACTTATATCATTTGTCTTTGCAGAAACTTAATTTTCTTTACCACTCATTTATTTTGGAGCCCCTCACTACCTGAAGGGTCAGCTTTTGCCAGACCACATAATCTGTTGTTAATCATTTTGATCGCAAATTACTTTTTAGCCTAAAAAAGTCGTGCATCTTTATTTTTGTGTGAGCGTCTTCCAAATTAACACACATCTCTAAGCCGCCGACGTATGCTTGCCAGACTTAAATGCATTTTTGTAAATCCGCTCTTATAGAAAGTACACTTTTAAAGCGGTCGCATAAACTTTCGAGGACGATTTGATCCCTTTTTTTTACGCTCCAAAACGTCACTATTTTCTTGTTTCTTAGAAAACATAAACAGCAGCTGAATGGCTACAACCAATTTCAGCTGATATTTGTCGAGAAGATCACATTTCTTCATCTTATACCAGTTTGCGAATTCTTTGGTCACGCTTTAATTTCTTCTGATTATTTGGCATTTTGCACAATACACAACCAAAACACGAATATAACTGAATAGTGTTCATCCCAATAAGCCCCCAAAAAATAGTTAATTTCTCCGTACATACTAGATCTAGTATTAATATTTCCAAATTTACAGTTATATAGCTGAAGATGAGTCTATAAAAGTGGTGGTACGTTTTTATTGGCCGCTAGTGTAGATACATACATATGTACACATAAAATTCAATATTATATTTATTATGAACTGTCGCAAATTGAGATAAATTGACAGATCTGGATTAATTGGCATTTTCATGTTGTCACAAATATTGGCACAGATTTTGTGAGCAATCAGCTAATATTTTTATGACAACAAACCGAATCATCAATAACTTTTCTTGCAAGGAAGAAACTAAGAGCGACATCGCACTTTAATTATATATTTAAACCATTAACGTTAAATAATTAAAATATGTTGCAAATATTTACAGTATCGCACAAAACATTTGCAACTGAAATACGATCATGAATATAATGTCGATTACATAGACCGTAATTGCAAAAACCTTCTATTTTAATATTATTTTAAATATTAGATGTTGATGGAAGTAAACAAAGCCAATTTACTAAAATTTCACGGTTTATAATGGGTTGTCAAAAAAGTCTTGCGGTATTTTTATTGAATTTTTTTTTTTTTTGAAATTGAAATGAATTTTTTATGACTCATGCCCAGCTCTTGACCGATGCTACGGCTGCTACTATGCCGGTCTTTTTCGACCAATTCAGCGATTTTATCGCAATTTTCGACGACAGGCCTTCCGGAGCGTGGCGCATCTTCGACCACCTCTACACCAGAACGAAAACGTTGAAACCATCGTTGTGCGGTGGAAATAGAAACTGTATCGGGTCCATAAACTACACAAATTTTATTGGCGGCTTGAGATGTATTTTTGCCTTTATCGTAGTAGTACTGTAAAATATGCCGTATTTTCTCTTAATTTTGCTCCATGTTTGCGACGCTATAAATCACGAACGACTTAAAAGAAACGACAATCAATCAAACACGTGTTAGTGAAATGAGCTTTCCAAAAAGGTATAGCATGACCCGATGCGACGAATAAAACTAGAACTATGCACTTTCAGCGCCAACTAGCGAAAATACCGCAAGACTTTTTTGACAACATAATATTTATACCCTGAACAGGGTATATTAAGTTTGTCACGAAGTTTGTAACACCCATAAGGAATCGTCGGAGACCCTATAAAGTATATATATATAAATGATCAGTATGTCGAGCTGATTCGATTTAGCCATGTCCGTCTGTCTGTCTGTCCGTCTGTCCGTCTGTCTGTATATATACGAACTAGTCTCTCAGTTTTTAAGATATCGTTTTGAAATTTTGCAAACGTCATTTTCTCTTCACGAAGCTGCTCATTTGTCGGAACGGCCGATATCGGACCACTATAACATATAGCTGCCATACAAACTGAACGATCGGAATCAAATGCTTGTATGGAAAACTTTCACATTTGACAAGATATATTCACGAAATTTGGTATATGTTATTTTCTAAGGCAACAATATAATCTCCGAAGAAATTGTTCAGATCGGTTAACTATAGCATATAGCTGCCAAACAAACTGAACGATCGGAATCAAGTTCTTGTATGGAAAACTTTCACATTTGACAAGATATATTCACTAAATTTGATATATGTTATTTTCTAAGGCAACAATGTAATCTCCGAAGAAATTGTTCAGATCGGTTAACTATAGCATATAGCTGCCATACAAACTGAACGATCGGAATCAAGTTCTTGTATGGAAAACTTTCACATTTGACAAGATATATTCACGAAATTTGATATATGTTATTTTCTAAGGCAACAATGTAATCTCCGAAGAAATTGTTCAGATCGGTTAACTATAGCATATAGCTGCCATACAAACTGAACGATCGGGATCAAGTTCTTGTATGGACAACTTTCACATTTGACAAGATATATTCACGAAATTTGATATATGTTATTTTCTAAGGCAACAATGTAATCTCCGAAGAAATTGTTCAGATCGGTTAACTATAGCATATAGCTGCCATACAAACTGAACGATCGGAATCAAGTTCTTGTATGGACAACTTTCACATTTGACAAGATATATTCATGAAATTTGGTATATGTTATTTTTTAAGGCAACAATGTAATCTCCGAAGAAATTGTTCAGATCGGTTAACTATAGCATATAGCTGCCATACAAACTGAACGATCGGAATCAAGTTCTTGTATGGACAACTTTCACATTTGACAAGATATATTCATGAAATTTGGTATATGTTATTTTTTAAGGCAACAATGTAATCTCTAGAAAACTTGTTTAGAACGGATTAATATAGCATATAGCTTCCATACAAACTGAACACATAGTTACAAACAGAAATGCACCTGTGAAGGGTATTTAGCTTCGGTGCCACCGAAGTTAACGTTTTTTCTTGTTTTAATACAAATAAAAAAAAAGTTATAACATATATATTCAATACCACAAAACTTAGTATTTTGTGGCAAACTCATTACTCTCAATAACGGCTTTGCATGGTCGCCGCATTGAAGCTATAAGGTTATCCACTATCGTTTGGGGTATATTTCTTCCTGCCTCCAGGACTCTTTAGAAAAACTGATCAGCAGTTGCCACATTAATAGAATCAATTATTTATGATCTTTAGAGAACTGCAATCGTCTTAGTTGGTTACGTTTACTAACTGGTCGGTGACTGCGTAAATCAGCATCAAGCTCCTTTACCAATTGTGGAGAGACACCTTTAAAGTGAAGACTTTTTTACCTCTCGTACATTACGTTTTTTCATCAATTTTTTGGTCGAACTTCACCATGCACTAGTACGTCTGTTTTGTTTCTAATATAGTTCTTATTATTCGTGAAATTGAAGACTTATGAATTTTGTATTTCAGAGAAATTTATTTTTGAGATGTTCAGTTATTATAATCATTAATAACACGTGCTCTCAGCGCTTCACCGAATTTATTTGTAGCCATTCCTTTCTTTCTTACAATTTAAAAACAAAAAAGTTGTTTTCGTAAAAAAATCAGCGAAGAAATTAAGCTCAGTACATGGTCCAATCAATGCAAACTTAAGGGGGGAGCCCTTGGTCAAAAACCATTTTCTTCAATATTTAAAAAATTGTGGGATTTTACACTATTTTTGAAAATTAGTTTAACTAGAAGATAAGTTATTAACAAATATGATATATTTATATATATTTGATATTGATATATTTTTTCTTTTAGATAGAAATTGCTACCTACATCCTGCCCGCTGACCGGCAAATGCACATGCGAGATGCGTCGGGCAATTGCGTCCCAAAGGCAAAATATACATAAAAGATTTCGTATCCAAAAAATTTGCGGATGGTGTTTAAATTTATAATTATAGAAATTTCGCTTTAATCAATTATTTCTTTCCCTCCTGATCGATTTTTTGAAGCCTCTAAGGCAGACTCTCTCTTAATTCAGTTAGAAAAAGAAACGAAGTTTGAATATTTTTACAGTTATATAGTTAAACAAAAAGAGTTAAAATTATTTTGTTACCGCGGATTGTCGTACATTTTAAATTGTTTTGAAATGTTTAAAAACTAATGTAATCTGCGTTGTTTGTAAACAAAACTTTTTCTTGTGTGTATATACTCAAACTTGAAGCGTTGCGTTAATTGCAACAGGTGCATTCCCTGATCGATATATATGATTTTCTTGAGTCGAATTCCATACTAGTACAATATGTATCCCAAAATAACTGATCTTTATATTTTAATTATTCAGCATGCAGCGTTATCTATTTGCATTATAAAGTTATATTTATCCACCTAACTTCTTCTTCTTCTTAATTGGCGTAGACACCGCTTACGCGATTATAGCCGAGTTAACAACAGCGCGCCAGTCGTTTCTTCTTTTCGCTACATGGCGCCAATTGGATATTCCAAGCGTAGCCAGGTCCTTCTCCACCTGGTCCTTCCAACGGAGTGGAGGTCTTCCCTTCCTCTGCTTCCCCCGGCGGGTACAGCGTCGAATACTTTCAGAGCTGGAGTGTTTTCGCCCATTCGGACAACATGACCTAGCCAGCGTAGCCGCTGTCCACCTAACTACTTGTCAAACATATGACACATGCTAATGTTGCAGCCATTTCAATAAAATTATACTAATAAATATAAAATTTTGTGTTAAATTTGAAAAAAATCGCTAGACATACTAGTTAATAAAAAATCATTTATGATGAATGTATTGTCGTACTCAAGTTTGGACGTGGTTTACACAATTTAAAAATTGTCGTGACGATTTAAATAACGACCAACGACCAGGTCATCCAGAAGCTGCTAATCGTGCTTAATAAGTGGAAAATGTCCATGAAATTTTAATATCGGCTCCAATTTTACTTCGAGAATGTTGGCTCAGGAATTAAACACTATTTGGAGGTTTTTAACCGAAGATTTTAGTAAAAGAAAGGTCCTTGCTAGTTTTGTTCCACATAAATTAAATTAAGACCAAAAAGATGAACGAGTTTTTGAAAACAAAAATGATTTTTTTCATCAACCATTTGCTTAATCTATTACCATGTGACTATTTTCCATTTCCAAAACTGTAGACTAACATGAAAGGACTATTTTACGATGATATCCCAGAAATTCAAGCGAGCGTAACGGAGGTGCAGAATTGAAAATATGAATCATAAGTATTTGCGAGTTAGATTGCATATACGTAGTGTGTAAGGGGTCGAAAATTTACAATTTATTTAATCTGACCAAAAATACCGTAAGTGAAAACATGTTTTCATTTCATTGAAGTATATACAACGTACGTAGCTAATTAGTTAATATTACATACTTAGATACTATACTTGAGGTATGCGTTTTTAATGCATTTTTCTTTGGTGATGAGTAATCACAATTTCGTAATAATCACTTACAAATTATACGAAACAAACACATATTATTGAAGTTGAGGTGAATATTTGCTTGTTTTTCACTGTTAGTTTTCTTAGATTATATAAAAAGTGCCTCCCCGTTATCTATTGATAAAACCGTTATTGACAACATTTTTGCAGGCCTCTGCCATAAGAAAAATAAATGAAGCCAAAACCACCTATTAGGGCATTGAAAATTCTAAAGTCTGATAATATACATATTCTATAAATATATATTCAAAGCTGACTCGAACATTTAGTATTGTCAACTCGGCAGTATTCCTCAAAATTAAATTAATAATGTTTGCTGCCGCTACAAATAATCAATAAAATTATATTTTTTAACACGATTTTTATCACGATTTATTTTTAGATCATTTATGATCAAAACTTATTATTTACCAACAAAATTCTCCGATTTCCAAGGTGGATTCCAAAGTAAATAGGACTTTTTGAAACTAGCGCCCTCTGGTGGCGCCATCATCGACTGGTGCGTTAGAATCTGCTATCTTTATCGATTGTCCAGTGAGAATTTCATGACATTTCGTCTATTGGAAGTGAAGTTATTGCGTTTTAAGTGTAAGTATGTTTGTGTTATCGGTGCGAAAATGAGCTTCGAACAAAGAGCCAACATTAAATTTTGTTTTAAAATTGGTAAAACTTTTACCGAAACGTTTCAATTGATGAAACAAGTTTATGGCGATGATTGTCTATCCCGTAGCAGAGTGCACGAGTGGTTTCAACGTTTTCGAAGTGATCGTGAGGTCATAAATCACTATCAACATTTGGGCCAATCAAAATCCGTGATCACCGGAAATTCCATCGAAACTGTGCGTGAATTCATCAAAAATCTGCCGAAATCATCAATGAAATTCATGGAAATGGAATTGAACATCTCAAAAACATTGATTTATCGCATTTTCACCGAACATTTGGGCTTACGAAAGGTGTGTGCACGGTCTGTTCCGCACAAATTGACTGACGACCAAAAATTGCTCAGAATCCAACAAAGGACGATTATTTGACCAAAAATCACATTTTGACCATTAACTACTCCCCGTATTCACCTGATATGGTACTGTGCGACTTCTTCCTTTTCGGAAAAATGCATTTGCCCATGAAAGGAAAGCGTTATGCAGACGTAGAGGGCATTCAAAAGGCTTGCACCGGCATACAGGCGGCCATACCGGCCAACGAGCTAAAACACTCGTTCGACATGCTTTTGGACCGTGCAAAAAGCTGTATTAAAGCAGAAGGAGAATATTTTGAATAAAATAAATTGATGTTGCGAAAAAACCATTTGTTCTGTTTTTTGTAAGCCCTGTTTACTTTGGAACGCACCTTGTATTATGGCTATTACACTTACATTCACATCTACTAACAATTAATCAGTGTTAACTTATATACTTATTCATATTTTACTAAGGAACCAAAAGAAATAAAGCAACAAATAATATCCCAATGACGGGAAATAAATAAACTTTATTAGTTTTTCGCGTAGAATTCCTTTCTGCATTGGAGGTTTTTGTTCTTGTTGTTTTAGCGGGTGATAAGCATTAGCTAAGTTGTCGTCGACGTCATCCAACGGAAGGCCCAAGAAACGTGCTGTTTCGATGGGATCGGACCAAAGGGAGAGGGGTGGCAGACGAGTGGGGCATGCAAAGAGATGACCAGTGTCATGCGGAGACTCATTGCACGCAGAACATATGTTGAATATGTCGGGGCCTATTCTGGATAGGTACATATTCACTACAGTATTCAGAACGAAGCAGGGGTCACTCTCGTTTCTCGCGGTAACTCGAGCTCTTCGTCTGCAATGGGTAGTGGTTTGGCTCCGAGTACGCTATGCAATGATGATTTCTACAAAAGCATCCCAGCAGGAATTGCCTGGAGAGGAAACTCCCACAATAGCGGGGAGAGGACACCATCCTGCGGAACCCCTTTTTTAATTCTTCTCAGTTTTGAATTTTTTCCTCGAAATAGTACGAATAATTGACGACCTTTCAGGTAGTTCATGGTCCACATCTTCAGTCCTGGAGGGAGCGTAGTTTTTCGATGTCCTGCAGTAGCGTTGCGTAACTGACTGTGTCAAAGGTTTTTGACAAGCCCAACGCTACGAGAATCGTTCTCTCACAGGGCGGTTTCTGGTTAAAGCCACGACCTATCCGGGCGTTTATGGCGTTAAGTGCTGTTTTGGTACTGTGCACTTTTCGGAAGCCATGCTGGTGGTTTCCTACGCTCAGGTGGTGAGTAGCAAGCCATCAAGTGTCTTCACAACTAGAGAGAGGAGAGTTATCGGACAATAGGACTCCACTTTGCTGGCGGGGTTTCCAGGTTTCAGTAGTGGAACAACTCTTCCGACTTTACACACATCCGATATTTGAAGAGTGGTGAGCGACAGGTTGAGGATCTTGGTGAGGTGACTTGATGACATTCTGATGACACACTGAACTCATCAGTGAAAGTAAGTGGTGCGCAGTCTTTTGTATATTGCCGTCGGGTAACACATCGTTTGGTTTTGTCTACCAAAGTGCAGTGTAATTTGCCCGCTAAAATAGCTTGCGCACTTGATCCGGTCCGAAGAGGAATGATCTTTGAATTGAATTTCAACTCGGTCATCATGTCTCTTCGGATTAGACAAAGCCTTGATAGTAGACCAAAGCTTACTCACACCGGTGGAGAGGTTACAGGACTTCAAGTGGTCTATCAATTTCTTCCGTTTGTGTTGATTTACCAATCATCGAACTAAAACAGCTGCTTCGGCTAGGAAATTAGGGCGGAGTTCCGCAATTCTTTCAGCTGGAATGAAGCGAGCGGTAGCAGCAGCGATCACCTTGCGCAATCGACATTCGCCAATGATTACGTCTATAGAAATGGGTAAAGCGGGGAAGGTCTCCTCAGTAAATTCTGTGAAGCCAACCCAGTTAGCTTTGTTAACGAAGATGCGGTTGTCCGCCGAAACAAAATCGGGAGGTTTCTCGATCGAGATAATATGGGGCAGGTAGTTTGATGCGACAGTAGCATAAGTTGCAAGGTTATGCTATTTATCAGACCACCGCTAGCAATGGTAATATCGGGTGAGCTATGACAGGTGCCTATAATTCTGAAAGGGACTTTATCATTTATTGTGCAGAATGTCGAATCGCCTATCTGTTACGCCAGCTCCATCCCACCATGATCATTTGACAGCCAGGAATGTCAAAGATCATGGTGCGCGTTAAAGCCGCCTAGTACCAAACGGTTTTCACCACGAAATAGCGCACCTACATATATTCGGGTGATATCCTGCAGGGCAACATGTAACTCGGAGTATGTCTATATTAATTATTTCGAGCTCGACATCGCCTGGCCGGATAACTATCCTCTGACATTCAAGGGTAGTATCCGTGTGGTCGAAGTCTCCATCGACATTGACCAATATTTTCGAACAAAAATCAACTATAGGTACTGTGGTCCACACATTCGGTACCTAGGGTCATGAACAGTTTTGTTTGATTGGGATTTCAACTTTTCTCGTCATCCTGATCATTTATATATGAATATATAACCTTATACATATCTATCTCGATTAGTTTTAGGTACAACCGTTAGGTGAACAAAACTATAATACTCTGTAGCAAATGGTTGCAAGAGTAGAAAAATCAATGTGTAGAACCGAATTAGTGAAGTATTAGTGGATATAAAAGTTAAAAATATATTTGTAAAATTCATTAAAAATCAAAGAAACACGCATTTTAAATAGTTGAATTTCTGCACTTTAAATGTAAATATCTCAATAAATATAATTCAGCGGCAACTAGGTACATATGTACATATGAGTTGTCAATTGAAACGAATTTTTGATGACTCATGCCCAGCTCTTGACCGATGCTACGGCTGCTACTATGCCGGTCTTTTTCGACCAATTCAGCGATTTTATCGCAATTTTCGACGACAGGCCTTCCGGAGCGTGGCGCATCTTCGACCACCTCTACACCAGAACGAAAACGTTGAAACCATAAGTTGTGCGGTGGAAATGGAAACTGTATCGGGTCCATAAACTGCACAAATTTTATTGGCGGCTTGAGATGCATTTTTGCCTTTATCGTAGTAGTACTGTAAAATATGCCGTATTTTCTCTTTATTTTGCTACATGTTTGCGACGCTATAACTCACGAACGACTTAAAAGAAACGACAATCAATCAAACACGTGTTAGCGTGTGAAATGAGCTTTTCAAAAAGGTATAGCAAGACCCGATGCGACGAATAAAACTAGAACTACGCGCTTTCAGCGCCAACTAGCGAAAATACCGCAAGACTTTTTTGACAACCCATTATATGTACATATGTACCTAGTTGCCGCTGAATTATATTTATTGAGATATTTACATTATGTATATACATACGTAAAGCACAACGCTTGACATATTGTATAGGTAAATACATGCATTATTTTTCATGTCTACTGTGTATACAATATAAATTCTAATATAATTTTAGAAATTAATAGGATTTAATTAGACATATGTTGTAGCGAAAACATTAATGTATATTCTTCTCTCCTTCTATACCACATTATTTGCATATTCTTTCAAGTATTATCATAAATTCTATTGTCCATATGTTACGAGTTTTAGAAATTCTGGCTGGCTTTCACAGTTAGGATTTTAATCATTGGTATTCATTTTAGCTATAAAATTACAAGACAAAGAATGAAAATCGATATAATGTTATTTTGAATTTTCTAAACAAAAGTTTATACCTCCTATTTAGTAGTTTGGAGTTTAAAATAACGGATTTGGTAAAATATTTCATACAACAAGTAAGGAAGAGCTACATAAATTCGTGTATAACCGGATTTTAACCCGGTCTTATTCATTCTAAGAACAAATACATATACACCGTTAAAAGAAAAATACGCCCTCTTAATTTTATTAAGATAACTAACATATTGGCTGATGTATACAATATAGAGTAACCCGGAAATTCAAAAAACTTTATATTAGGTATATGATACAGAGATTCTATTATCAAAAAATAATTCTCTCCAAATTTCAATTATAAATATATCTCACACATTGATGTATATTTTCAGTAAAAAATAAACTATAGGTACTGGGGTCTTGAAGAGTTTTTGTTGGATTTGGACAATTTTTGGCCGTTAGTTGGCCGCTGATTTGTTCGTGGGCATGAAATATGTGGCTGGATTATCCGTTCTCTGCGCCCGTCAAAGCTTATATTCGTAAGTGTTTTGCTAAATTTCCTACAAGCCATCTAAACTACGAATAGTAAACGTCTAACCTATGAAACGAAGCAAAACGTAGGAAAGCAACAGTGTGATGGCAGAGTTTTTGCGTTTAGTTTTGGGATGTGTTTTAAATATTAAAAAGGAAAAACCATAAACAACTGCTATAAAACTACAATGCATTTATGATTTCATTAGAACTTTGCAACCTCTCTAAGGGATTTTTACATCGGGCATACTCGACATAGTCTTTTCATATAATTACGATTTCAAGCCACTACGTCTGTCCACTGCGTTGATCGTAGGTAGAAATGAAATGTTTGCTTTACAATCCTCCTTTCGGTAGTACAATAAGCTCAATAAACTAAAGAACTATTTTCTGTGGACAATCGTTGTTTTTCTCCGTCAATACTTTTGAAACAATATCAGTTAAAAAATAATAATTGGAAAACACCATCAGGTATTGTGTATTTCGAAAAAGAAGATGTGTACCTATATGTATATACATACATATGTATGTATGTATGTATGTCAAATGAAGTTCATGCCATGTAGGTTTGTATGTACATATGTATGTAGTAAGTAATAGTTTCAAAGACGTTGAAATCAAATGTACATAACTACATCCAAATACATACATACATACATATGTCAGTATTATAAAAGTGCAAATTTTTTCAAAAGGCACGCGAAAACCTATTCAATAAATACTATTATCAGCCAACGCTGGACGCTCGCACAGGTTATATATAGAATGATCGAAAATCTACATAAAACAATTATTTTGCCTAATGTGTATACTTTTTTTAGGATAAAAATAAATATTTTTAAATCTTAGCGCAAATCTTACCTCCTCTAGTACAGCCATAGTTTGACGGCAATCAGGCATTCTGGATGCAAATGTGGATGTTGTTGGAGAATTATAATCATCGCGAGTTTCCTCCACAAACTCTGCAATACCAATTAACGCTGCTGGCGGCATTTTCAGTCACTCAAGTTTTGAATTTTATCAACAAAATTTTTTATATACTTGCGCTGGAAATTTGCAAGTTTTAGCAACTGTTGAAAATAAATTTGCTTCCACATTCACGTAAGCGCCAACTGTTGGTGCTAAAAATTTTTATTCATACTATGTAGGTGTGTTGGTATAATAGTAGAGCAATTTTTCTCAAAGGAAAAAATTTAAAAATCTATTATTTACATAAATGAACATTAACATAACATCAACAAAAATATAGAAGCATCACAAAGGTTAGTATAGCTTCTTTTATTATCCTTTTAAAATAATCATTAAATTGTATTTGTACACCTTTTCAGAACTAGCACTATTTTTCAGTATTAAAATCTGAGGGCATGTAGGTAAATATTGATGTATATACATATAATATTTACACTCTTATACATATATCGCTTATCATTTAATTTTCATATTTTACACAAATTGATATATCTGCTCAATGCAGAAATTCTGTAGTGCTTTAACAACATTGTATGCATCATTTCACGACTTTATTTCGCATTTCGCATTTCACAAACTCCTTTTTCAATTATCCTTTGCAGTCCCAAACTGTTTCACATATAAAAAGGAATAGAGAAAATTGAATAGCGTCGCAGTAGTTAACACCCATTTTCACTCGTTCTCCTCTTCTCCACAAGTCTCATCTGTACACATTTTATTTTTTTTTTCAGTAGCATTTGGGTTGTGGAAGATTTAATCAAGAGGGTATTTCTAAACTTAACAGATTATGCACGCTATATCATAAACGCTATAAATCGGACGCCACTGCTAGTGCCACTTCAACCTTCAAAATCAATGATCACTTTGTTAATATTTTTCTCTAGGTTTTCAATTCTTTTGCACTACTATTCCTACTTTGTTTTGCTATTTCTACCTATTTCGTATGCTTTTGCAAACGTCGACAAACAAAATCGTATCTGTACATTTCTCCGTCTCATTTATGATGGCATTTCAGCTCTTAGATCATACGTATATCCCAACAATCACTTTGACATTATTGAATTTACCCGTTCCAGTGCCTCAACAAATCACTCACAGATTGCCGCACATTTTTACAATTGTTTAATTTCCACTTTTTCTTTATAATTTAAGAAAAATTATATATTTTTAAGCATCATTTGCAGTTTATTGATGAAATATATAATTTGTTCGACCACTTTACTGGCGAACACGATAGCTGAGATACAATGGACGAAACTTGTAAAAATTAATGAAAAGGAAACTCCAAGAAAAAGATGACAAATTTTCGATTAATACCAATTGTATATTCAGTGAAATCGAAATAACGTATAGACTACACTATATTTTCATTATAACTAATTATATCAATTCATAAAATTTTTAAATCAAAATAATCATTACTTAATTTTAATACAATTCATATATTAGAACTTAACTAAATATGCATTTTAATATAACTATAATATAATATATTTAAAGCTTTGGGAATAAAATAACAAATAATTCTTGTCGAAAAGCTTGAAAAATTACATTTATAATATCTCATAAA
Organism: Bactrocera tryoni; assembly: GCF_016617805.1. Lineage (NCBI taxonomy): Eukaryota > Metazoa > Arthropoda > Insecta > Diptera > Tephritidae > Bactrocera > Bactrocera tryoni. The sequence continues at coordinate 12,892,288 of NC_052501.1, read as the reverse complement.
TAAACTAATTCGGTTTTATATTAATAATAGTAGAACCTACATAAATAGTTAATTCTAAGCTCACTTTGATATGCTAATCATCGATTACATATCGTTCATTGATGGTGTCAAAGCATTTGAAAATACAACACTGCAATATAAAACACACTATTTAATTTTGCTATCCACGAGCAATATAAATAATTAATATTAATTTATTTATTATATCATGGCCGGAAAAAGACAGGCAACATCTAACTTAAATCATGAAAATTGGGACCAGGAAGATGAGCCTGAAGAGCGCGGAACGTTTCGAAAAGCTTCGGAAGATGAATTAAAAAATCGTGTTATTAAGAAGGCGCGTAGGAAAGTTGTTACCGGCAACAGCGGTGTAGACGCTACCGATGACGGAGCGCCAAAAAGCGTTTTTAGTGGTTTCGCAGGTATAAGACGGACTCTTGTATATAACCTAAAACAATAATTAATATTGAGTTTTATAGGTTTTGGCAAGTCATCGAATGCTGCTCCATCAGCATCTCCCTTCTCATTTTTGTCGAAAGTCTCTACGTCGCCTGCTGATGTTTCTAATGCAGCCACAACAAAACCATCATTTTCATTTGGTACAACTATTAAAGCGGCTCCAATTATTGAAAAGGAAGATAAAAATTCTGCCGGAAATGGTAATGTGGTTAAAGAAAATGCCAAGGAGAGCAAGGGTAAATCTACTAGCTATCAAAGCAAAATCAAATGCTTAAACGAGGCTGTAACCGAATGGATAAAAACCCACGTAGAGAAAAATCCACTTTGTATTCTTACACCGATTTTCAAAGACTATGATAAATATATCAAAGAAATAGAAGATGAAGAACAAAAGACGGAGCAATTGAAAACAAGTAACGACAGCGCAAGTGTTAAAAAGACTTCATCAGATGCACCTACAGATGCACCAACACTTGGGAATTTTAAATTTTCCGCATTTTCTAAACCTGCTACAAGCACAGTTTCGACCAGTAGCACGGGTGCTTTGTTTTCTTTTAGTTCAACACCGGCCTCATCCGCAGCTGCTCCAACAAGTTCTTCGAGCGTATCTAAGCCTGCAGAAACAACCAAACCGAGCACATTTAGCTTTGGAATAAAACCTACGGAAAACAAAACTAATGTAACAGACGGTCAAACTTCGTCTCCGTCTAAGGGATTTAGTTTTGGTCTTAAAACAGATAACAAAACATCAACTTCAACGCCATTTACATTCGGCAAACCGGCCACCAATGGTGATTCGAGCGAAAAGAAATCGTCCCCATTTAGTTTTACTCCTAGTTCAACCCCATTCAGTTTCGGTAATATAAAACCACCTACTGATCCAACACCTTCAACCTCTACTGATGCTAATGGGGCTGATGATGAAGAAGATCAACCACCAAAAGTTGAATTTAAACAGGTTTAAACTATAATAATGTATAAATAACATATATTTATAATTTTATAAATCCGAAATAGGTTGTGGAAGAAGATGCGGTGTACTCCAAGAAATGTAAAGTTTTCGTTAAAAAAGATGGAGCGTTTACCGATCGTGGTGTGGGCACATTATACTTGAAACCAGTAAAAGACTCTGAAAAGACACAACTACTTGTACGCGCTGATACAAACCTCGGAAACATTCTTGTAAACTTAATTTTAAGCGCCGGCATCCCTACTCAACGGATGGGTAAAAACAACGTGATGATGGTGTGTCTTCCTACGCCGGATGTAGAAAAGGCAACATCGATGCTGTTACGCGTTAAAACTGCAGAAGAGGCAGACGAGCTATTGGCAGAACTAGAGAAGCACAAGAAATGAAAAGTTTTAATTATTTTATTTTTAAATTGTTATAAACTTTGGTTGTACTCTTATGCGTATGCAAAATTTTAAGAATTCTACCAATAAAATGAATTTTTGAACAAAAATTTGTAAATTTTATGATTGGATATAATGCTATTCAGCAAACATTCGATTAATTATGAAATAGAGATTTTAATAATCATAAATATGGATTCAAAATATCCCCATTACCATACGTCAAAAAACCGATATGGTTAAGCAATCAGCTGAGCATAGCTGTAGGCAGAGAACGTATATTATATTATGACGTTCTCTGCTGTAGGTGTTTTCTTTACAGCTGATTGTTTGTTGTTTGGTGTTATATACAATTCAAAAAGCCAAATGCTTGCAACGTGTAGCTGGGTACATCTCTTAGAACCAACAATACTAATTCCATACTAATTCTACAAAACAAATAATGGAAAAACGCCAAGAAGCATTGTGGGAGGTAAAATTTTAAAATTTTTTATGTGTGTAATATTTAACGTTATTCGGAATATGTTTAGGCACTTGCTAAGAATGAGGAAGAAACAACACGCTGGAAGAATTACAAAGACGAAAATGGTACAGCAGTTGAAAACCTAGATAGATTTAGTAAAAATCTCACTGTAGATGTTATGGTACCAATAGGGCGTAAGGCATATATGCCAGGTCAGCTTATCCATACAAATGAAGTGCTTGTAGGGCACTATCAAAACTATTTCTCTAAATGTTCCGCACATAAGGCAAAAGAAATTGGTGAATACCGGATTAAAATGGCACACGAAAACTTGGAAAAATTGCAAACTGAATCAAATTTATGGAAGTACGTCAAATTTTACTTTAAATTTTACTAAATTTTATTGTCTACTTTTCGTTGAAGGAATAAGTTGGATAAACCATATACCGAAGGAGTGTTTCCAAGCAAAGAAGATTATGAAATAATTGAAAATTATGATGAGGAAAAAGAAATGATATGGCGAGAACAACATAAAGTACGCGTAAAGCTAGCTAAAGAGCGAGAGAAAGAAGAAAGGCAAGCGAATATTTCAAAAGTTCCAAATGCGAATAAAGCAAAAGATTCGTCCGACATAAACGTTTTTAAAATGCTTGAAGAGGCTGAACTTATGGAGGAATTAGAGAATGAATTGGAAAGATTAGAAATAGATGACATCAGTAATGACACGATAAAGGAGTTAATGAACGGGGAAATGAAGTTACCAGCGGAAAAGCCACGTGTGGCTCATTCGGCGAAAATTCAGAAACAAACCGAAACACAAGCAAATTGCGAAAAATCTGACAATAATTTTGAAAAAGATCTTCAGCGGATTGTAAAGAAGACCGATTTAGACAAGAATATAGTCCGAACAAATAACAATCATAGACCAAATCCAGAGATGATCGATGCAAACATAAATACGGAAGATTTAGATGTTGATTTTGAGGAACTACCTCGTGAGGTACAAATTATCAAAGAACAGGCAAAGTTTTTGCCTGTCATAGATCAGATTGGTTTTTATGAATATCAAATTAAAATAATGCGTCACAAACTTTTAACATTACCACTGAATACTCAAGAGGATATCGATCAAAAGGTGAATACTTTAAATGTTTTAGAGACATTAGAAGAATTACTTGAAATGGCTGAGGATAATGCTGAATATCAAGCAGAAGATAACATTTCAAAAGAAAATGATTCAGATCTGGAAGAAATGTCAACTACAAAACAGGAAACTAACAAAGAAAAACCAATCAAACGGCGAATTTCTTTTGCTCTACAAAACGAGACACTCGAATTTCGGAAAAACGAAACAATTTCCCAAATGCTACCCAAATCGCAACAGAAGCTAAAGGAAGTAATTAAGCATGATAAATATGAATTAAACCCTAATATTTCTAAAACTAATGCAGATACAAAAATAAATGATCGTAAAAAAAATATTATTGATAGAGTGGAACAAAATATAAGATTTATTGCAGAAAATCAAAGCACACGAGATTTTCAATTGGTTGATAAAATTTTGGAACCATCTTTAGCTGGTGTTTATACCTTGCACATACATTTCCAACATTCCGAAAACTTGCAAAACGACACAATATTAAATAGTGAAAACTCTGAAATCATCACTATTCCTAGCACACCCGCCGACTTATATCAAACATATCTAAAAAATAAAGAAAAACAAAGTGAGGATAAAAACAAATCTACTACACAGCAGATAATTTTTGCTAACGCTTATAATGGTGAGGATAAAGTTAAAGTACCTCTATTAAAAGAAGCAGATCGGTTACAGTCTTACGAGGATCAACGTATGGAGGTACTTTTTAACTTTTATTGCAAAATACTTTATATAGTAAATTTTATTAACCTTTGTAGTTCTGCAAGCCTACTACGGAGACCAAGTCAATTTTAAGAAATAAATCTGCAGTTGAAAGAGAGCAACATAAATTGGATCGTAAAAACAGAGCCAAATCTAATAAAAAAGAATCGAAAAGGAAGATGGCAATTCCAGTTGATGAAGAGGAATACATGAGTGCTTATTACAAGGTTTGTAAATGTTGAACTATATTTAACATATTTATATCCTAAACAGGGTATATTAAGTTTGCCACGAAGTTTGTAACACCCAGAAGGAAACTTCAGTGACCCTTTAAAATATATATGTACATATGTAAAATATTAGTATGACAAGCTCAGTCGAATCGTCTTCGTCTATCTGTATATACGCGAAATATTCCCCATCAATTTTTTTCTCAAGAAGCTGAGAGGTTATACTGTCATACAAACTGCGTTATCAAAATCAAGTCCTTGTTACTTTTCTATTTGACGAGTTATCTTGTGTGAGTCAACGGTACAAATTTTGATGGAATTGTTTAGATCAGACCACTACAAATCTATTTTTTATTCGATAAGATAATTTGGCATGGATTCAATAATCAAGATAATCTAAGATCAATACATATGGGATCACTATAGCTGCCATACAAACTGACCGATCAAAATCAAGTTCTTATATGAAACTTTTTGTATTTGTGAATTATAGTTTCGGTCCAACCGAAGTTAACCTGTTTCCATTTTTTGTTTTAGGTAATGAACGAAGTTATTGAAAAGCCTCTAACTGAACCGGAACCTCTACCGGAATGTAAATATATTGATGCGCATACTCCGAAAAAACGAATAAGTCACTTCAAACAAAATCGCAGAGTAACAGAAAAAATTTAATAAATGTATTCAATTTAAATAAATAATTAAGTTGTAAAATTTATTTATTTGTTTCATTGCATAAGAAATTAAAATAGCTTAAAATAAAATTGTTTTGCGATTTCGCCTTAATGTTTATTCATTTAAAACTGCATTCAGTTTAATTTACAACAGTTCATGCCTGCAAATGTATACTTATACAAATGTGCATAACTCTTTACAATTTAAAAGCTTTAGAAGCGTACTGACTACATGTGAAAAGTAGGATCAAATTAAAAACTGGCTAAGGGTTCAAAAAGTGAAAAAGTTTAAATAAATTAGTCTTATTTTAAACAATACAAGCTAATCATCAAGTCCAAGAAATTCACGCTCCAGCGCGGCACCCATCATATTCCATTCTCCGTCATCTCCACTATCTTCGTTACCATGGCTCCCATCATCTGAATCGGAACCCATTTCCAAATCGGATGGCAATTTCTCACCTATCAACAAATTAAATTTATAATAAAAAAAATTTATTTGACAAATTTATCGTTACCCCGTCGAAATTTTGTGCTGGGGGACTCATCATCATCATCATTGTCCTCGCCGTCTGAGCTTTTATCAGCGTCTTCGTTGGTTGCAGAACCTATGATTATGTCCGATGCACGTGTAAAGAATTCTCTTGTCCGATCCTGCTCCTTTTCTTCACGTCTTCGTTTACGCAAAGTTTTGTCAACTGGTGGATTCTCTACAAGACAAGCTTTTATAAGTATACACTTTCCATATTATTATTTGTTTGTTTTTCTACCTATGTTAATATGCTCGTCCTCACTGGATGAATCCGATTCAAAAAACTGATCGAACTCTTTATTCATGGCCGCCAAATCAGCATTTGAAAATGACAAAAGTGGATTGATTGTGTCTATGAATTTTTCGGGAGCTTTAGCCTGCTGTTGTTGTGCGCTACTCGATGGTGATATTTCCGACTTATCGCTATAGTTAACAACATGTTCTGGGCTATGGCAATGTGCTGGCGGTTTTCGTTGTCTATTTTTTGTTTTACGATCCAAGGGAAACAACCTCTCATCAACAAGCTCCCAACGTTCAGCACATGTCCATAACCAATTTGCATTAACCACCTTAATGTTTGGATTCTTTTTCGCAGCATTCACTTTAAATGTACCAGCATTGACAGCGACAAGATGTGTGGTTTCTGTAGTTAAGAGAAAAGATTTGAAACAAAGCCAATATTAATATTTAGTTTTATGTGTACCTAGCCCAATACTTTGTGAAACATTGGCACCCAAACTTTTCGCAATAAAGTAAGCACGTGACTGCTCTAATTGCATATTAGTGGGTACTAAGCCTGAAAACACTAAAGTCTTTCCACGAAGTACTTCCGATCTAATTTTGGGTACAATAATCTTTAAATCTGGTATTTCCTGTGTCTCATCATAAATGGCATAAAATCTTGTATGAATATTTTTCAAAATTTCTTCCAAATACATTAGATAATCGTCAGGATCATCGATTTCAATTTGTTGATGCGGATCCGCAGGTAATTTTATCTTAGGTGTGGCCTCTGTTTCAGTTTCCATCGGCAATCCTTCTTTATTATCTAATTTGTTTTCGCTTGTTTCGGGGGCTACTGGTGCGATATCATCACTTTCATTTGTGACAGCACTAGAATTTGTTTTTTCAGTGACTTCAGTGAATACCGGCGGTTTAACGTGTGCTAATTTAGCGGCTTCAGTTATGATTTGAGCATCATGTTTAACAACATCTACAATGGTTTCATCCTTTTTACTCTCTGTATCTGTTTCCGATCGCTCTGAGATGCCGTCGGAAGATTCTGAATCGGGTAACTTTTCTTTAATATCTGCCTCTATTGTATCAACCTTGCTTGTTTCATCCGTTTTTAGCGTTTGTTGTGTTAGATCTAAAATAAAATGCTGATTATTTTCTTTAATGTTAAAGGTAAGATTTCAGATTTCTCAACAATTCTTAACGGCTACAATTGGAAATAAGATATTTTTATAAACAGATATCATACAATATTACAATTGTTTATATGCATTATCGCCAGCACATATACATACATATGTTTATTTCGGGTATATTGAATAGAGATTAGTATTTAATGTATGCAATACCAATATTTCACTGGCTATGTAAAGGATCACAAATGATCCTTAAGTAATAAAGGGATAAGAAATAATTGCGTTATGCCGTTGAGAACACACACATATGATTAAGATATGTGTACATATTGTCTTTATTTACAGTAGATTAGTATTAAGATATTTACATGTACAACACAGCTCTGTATGTGATACATACATGAATAAGGATTAGGAAAATCTATAAATAAATGAGCTTTGGTAATGATGAGTACTAGTTCAAAAGCCGAATTCAATGCATTTTATTTTACAGTAACTATGCTTACAAACCTTTGAAATCAAGGCCCTCCCCGTCCAATTCATGCTTAGATAAGCCAGGCGGCGCATTTATATCCCCTGTATGTTGAAAAAAGTGATATGGTTTCACTTGAATCAAATTGGATGCCATATTCCATACATCTTCCCGATCGTCAATTATACAAACCATAGAATCACCATTCGGAAAAAGTGCCCTTTAAATTACAAGATGCAAACGTTACATTTAACTCCAACATCACATAAGAATTATATTTAACTTACTTTAAATTATCAGTTTTACTTGTTGCATTGAAACATTCGTCTCGCGAAAGTATACGATGTGAAAAATACTTTCCTTCTGGATCAAGTAATTGGGCAATCATATGTGCATAATTTCGGGCGCCAAAAGTGCAGATATGTAGCTCGTAGAACTTTGACATGCGATCAAGAAAAAGCTGCGTACCAGGACGAAGGCGAGTATGATACCAGGGAGAGTGTGGTCCGTAGAGTTGAAAATGATAAATACATTTAATATTGATCGGTACGTTATCGTTGGTTGTGTGTATAACAGTTTGATCTAAATCGACTAGGAGCACAAGTTTCCGGTCTTGTAATAAACGACGAGTATCATCGTGTCCCAATTTTTGTGCTAATTTTTGTGTAACTTTAAGATCAGGAACCGAATGCACCATTGGTACAGATGCTTCCGATATGTTTCCCTATTTTAAAAATGAACAATAGGATATTATTAATTCAAAAAATGCATACATAAATATTTATAAGCTTGAATTTAACCGTCGATTCCTTCATTTAAATATACTTTACCAGAACCGTGACAACAACCCTCGACCTACTCAGTTGAAGTCACTCAGTCGTTAAAATAAACAAAAAAAAAAAATAAATAATAATTTTTCCTTAAATGCATTATTGTATACAAATACATAAAAATAGGCATGAATTAAGCTACTATGTATATATATGGAGATAAGTACATACATAGGTATGTATTTATATTGAATTTTCTTATATAACATTTTTTTCAACATTGATATCAATTTTCTTAATGTGTAGTAGCATGGCAAGCCTGTTTACTTATCACTCAGCGCGGTAGCACAGAATGCACTCGCATAAAACTTTGTTTTGTTTATCGGCCGCTTATTTCTTTTTAATGCTTTCACTTTCTTTTTTACTTCCAACCAATTCATCTTAAATGCAAAACCGTTTCAATTTTTCACTTCCATCACCTACCGAATTCATTTATAATCGTATACTCACATTTTCGTTTTGGCGCAAATCCGCACCGCAATCAGCACACATGTCTTTTATCACTGTCGTATGGGCGCATTCGGCCAACTCCAAAATCGTAGCTCTGTAACGGAGAACATATGAATCCTTAATTATAATAAACTTATTTTTGCAAGAAAAATTATTTCCACATTAAATTTAATACAAGAAATTATTTTAATACGCTGATAATGTATTGTTCTCTTTCTTGTATTTGTCAATATACTATCCAGCACTCAGTACTTATACTGAAACTAACAATTGACTATTCTTCTATTGAATAAACACTGCAATGTTCACACCTACCCCTGCGGTACCAATTGTCCTTCCTTAAACAAACGTTTCTTTACCACGCCTACACGATTCGCTTTCAATTTGTGTAATGTTTTATCGATTGAATCTACAACTGAAGATGCTATCATTTTAGCGGTTGAGCCTTCTGCATCATTACCGCCACTAATGATTTCGTATAATAAGATAACTTGGGACGATGTTATGGGGAAGCCTTCGCGAACGCGCCATTTATTGATTCGAATAGGGTGCTCCGCTGGTGCTGTAATTGTAATGCTACCGGCACTGCCGCTAACACTTTCGCCACTCGATTCATTATTACCATCCGCCATTGCACTCATTTCTTTCCGTAATGCAAATAATTTCACTTAAATTTTTACAACACACCGTGAAATTACTTTTTCGCACTTTTTTCTGTGTTCCTTGCTGTTTTCTTCAATTCTTTCCTTTTTCGCGTCTGCTACACTTCCTTCTCCAATTATAATATTTATTAGCGTTTTATTAGTGTTCTCTAATTCGTTGTTTTGATTCCCACTTCCTTTTTGTAATGCATTAATACGGTACGTTCAGTGACGTATGAAATAATTGCAAAGGGTGTCCCAAATCTACAGCCGTCAAAATAGGCTTAATATAAATGGAGTATTACACGATGGAACAACGACTCTTCATTATTGAACAATATTTCAAAATAATGAAAGCTTGACGGCCGCAGTTCGAAAGTTCCACACAAAATATGATCGAAATAGTGTTTTAACTTCGTCAACTGTTTAAATCTTGCTTTAATTTTGCGACACCTACATACATACATATACTGTACGGCAAAGCTTTCCATTAGAATTTCCCAAACGAAAATGAACTAATAAATATAAAAGCAATACACAGTAGATTAGTATTAAGATATTACAGTTGGAGTTGCATTAAACAATTAAAAAAATTAAATGTTTATATTATACTCGTTATGGGTATTTTTTCAACAGCTGTTCTCATGCATAATTTCGCAGTTTTAATGTCAGTTGCGACAGTGTAAAGTGAATGCTAGGAAAACATAATTTTTTTAAATTGAATTTAAATAATTACAATAAGAATATTTGACATCAAATAAGTACTTTTCAAAAATGTCAGCCGTAGGTGATAAGAGGCGTAGCGCCTCTGAAGAGCGCGAACAAAGTGAACCCAAAGATATTGTCGTGGCCAATAACAATGATGATGATGATGATGCTTGGATTGGTCCTATGCCGGATGAGCAATCAGCTGCATCGAAACCGAAGAAACGCAAAACATTACCATATGAAAAAGTGTATTTGGAAAACCTTCCCAATGCTGAAAGCTATGAAAAAAGTTATATGCACCGCGATGTAATAACACATGTGGTGAGCACCAAGACGGAGTTTATAGTGACTGGCAGCTATGATGGGCACATTAAATTTTGGAAAAAAATGGAGGAGGGTATCGAATTCGTAAAACATTTTCGAAGTCACTTGAGTAAGAAAGAATATATCTGATAGTTCAATTATTAGTACTACTACTCATATCTTGTATGATTTTATTTCCTTAAAGTGCCAATACACTCCTTAACAACCAACGCAAGTGGTACACTACTGTGCTCAGCTTCTGCAGACAAATGTGCAAAAATATTCGATGTGGTAAATTTCGATATGATAAATATAATTAAGTTGGGTTTTACCCCACTATGCACAGAATGGATACACTCTTCGGGTGATGCCGTTCATACTTTGGCAGTGTATGTATAAGAAAAAATATAATATATAAATGTAATAATGCAATCGTATTTTAAATTTATAGTTCAGATAAAGATAGCAATAAGATTGTTATTTACGATGGCCAAGGTAATGGCGACGTGTTGAAAATTTTGGAAAAGCTTCACTCTGCACCTGTAGTGGCAATGTGTTACAACTTGCCGTTTGAAACTGTAATTTCTGTTGACAAAAATGGTATACTAGAGTATTGGCAAAACTCTAAACATGACTATAAATTCCCACAAAAACTTGTAGCGTTTGATTCGAAGCTAGACACAAGTAAGTAATTAAATATTATATAAAATATTTTAATGAAATTGTGCCCCTTCAGGTTTATTCGAGTTTGCAAAAAACAAAGCCTTAGTCACTGGTCTTGCGGTATCGCCTGATGGCCGTCGATTTTCTACCATATCAAATGATCGAAAAGTAAGAGTGTTTCAGTTTAACACCGGCAAATTAATACGCGTATTTGATGAAGCATTAACTACATATACACAAATGCAGCAAACTCCACATGCATTACCTAATATGGAGTTTGGCAGAAGGTAGGTCATAGGATGTCAACTTGAGCTGTTAATTTAAACTGAACGAAATTATTATTACCTTTTCAATTAGGATGGCTGTGGAAAGAGATTTGGATAAGTCTGAGTTTAGCACAAACAATAATATACTCTTCGATGTCAGTGGACATTTTATAATGTATCCCACCATGTTAGGCATTAAAGTAATTAACATTGACACAAATAGATGTGTTTCTATTTTAGGGAAAACGGATAACATACGTCCATTACATATAGCCTTATTTCAGGTACTTAAATGTAATATTTTTATTATTACTCTTTTATTATAAATAGTCGATTACTTAGGGAAAAGCGAAAAAATCTAAGGCAGCTATAACTATGGAACAGGAGGCTAGCGATAATCCTACCTTGCAATCCATTGCTAATGATTCTACGATGTTTTGTGCTGCCTATAAGTAAATATATGATATTTATGAATGAAATTGCAGAAATAATATTTTCTGTTTGTTTCAGAAAATCACGCTTTTATCTATACAGTCGTCGATTGCCATCCGATTTACAAGATGTTGATCGGGATGTATTTAATGAAAAACCATCGAAAGAAGATATAATTGCAGTGCCAGAAGGACAAGGTAAATATTATTAATCATTACACATGTGCTATATATAAAATATATTCTAAATATCTAATGTTTTAAAACTTTCACGCTAAACTGTCGATCTGTAATGCAGATGAAGGTTCATTTGAATTAGTTTTCTTAAACAAATATTAATAAACATATTTTAATCCCTTTATGAAGGTACACAACGTGTTTACGAAAACGCTATTTTGCACACAACAGTGGGCGACATACATATGAAGCTATTCTTTAAAGAATGCCCTAAGACAGTTGAGAATTTTTGTGTTCATTCCAAAAATGGGTAAATTATTTCATAGATATTTGCTGTAAGCTCTCTGCAACAATTCCTCTTTTAGCTACTATAATGGTCACATCTTTCATCGTGTTATAAAAGGCTTCATGGTGCAAACCGGGGATCCTACAGGCACAGGAACTGGTGGCAAATCAATATGGGGACACGATTTCAAAGATGAGTTCGTTCCAAGTCTCAAGCACGATCGTCCTTATACTGTTAGTATGGCAAATGCTGGTCCCAACACTAATGGCAGTCAATTCTTCATTACAGTTTTGCCGACGGTAATTTACTCATTTTTGTTTTAAATAGTTTAGTAAGTGATTAATAAAATGTTTTTAAATTTTAGCCATGGCTAGACAACAAACATACGGTGTTTGGCCGGGTGTTTCGTGGAATGGAAGTTGTACAAAATATTTGCAATGCAAAAGCAAATCCAAAAACAGATAAACCTTATGACGACATCAAAATCATATCAATTCGATTGAGTAATTAATAATTTCGACATTCGAATTTTACATTGAGATGATGGCAAAATCACAATTCTTATAATTATTTTAAAGTAGTTTATTAATAGATATTTATACGCTGAACAAGTTATGTTAAGTTTGCCAAGAAGTTTGTGACACCCAGAAGGAACGCCTGCCTTTTTGTCTTTATATACACGAACTGGTCCCTTAGTTCTTGAGATATAGATCTGAAATTTTGCACACGTTCGTTTCTCCACAAAAAGCATTTCATTTGTCGGAACCGCCAATATCGGAGCACTACGTCGACAAACTGAACGGTCAGAATCAAGTACTTGAATTTGGCAAGATTTTTGCATAAAATTTGACAAGGATTATTACCCAAGTCAACGGTGCAATCTCCGAACAAGCTTTTTAGATTAAATCCCTGCTGCATTCTTGTACAAACTGAACGATCAAAATAATGTCCTTCGGAAAACTTTTTTATTTGTGAAAGTGTTTCGGTGCAGCCGCAGCTAACGTTTTTTCTTGTTCTCCTCAAACTTACCACCAAATTTATATTTAAATATAAACAAATAAGTGTTATTTTTTAAAGTTATCGTATATTAATGTATTGCAAAATAAACTTACGTCTGTACGTTGAACATACACCTATGAATACATATTTACAATATTTTAACTGTACTAATCGTAATAAGTATAAAGTTTTTTTTTTTGAAGGCATAAATAAAACAAAAAAAAATTTTATATTTGAGTATAATACCGTATTAGCTGCGATTACACAAAATTCCTCATAAAAAGTCATTTATTTGTAAACGTTTAAAGCCAATTTTACAAATAAAAAAACTTTTATTACATTTTCAATATATTATCACATTTCTCCTTAAACAAACAATATTGCAATGTTATTTTTGTGGCCTCTAACAGATTTCGAAAGTCTTTAATACGCATATAATTCTCATTTCATATCATTTATAGCTTAATATATAAATAAAATTAAATAACTTTGAAAAATATCTTTAAATGTTTAAGTTGATAAAATATGGACCGTTAAAGAAAGTAAGTCGGCATGAACTTACAATATAAATTTGTTTATACATTCATATTTACCAGATATTGAAATTAAAAAAAAAATAAAATTGTTAAGCCCAGAATAAGAGCAAAAGAAAAGGTAATATAAACTTTAACGTTGCTCACAATTAAGTTATTATTAATTATGTATCATCAGAAAATAATTCGCAAGTATGTATGTTTGTGTATCGTAATAAGATTTTTTTAAATATATATGTAAATATTTTAATACAAAATTAAATTTCGCGAGTCTATATTTCCGTATTTTAGTTCTTCGCGTCGTAGCTTATGACTTTTTCCAAGTATATGTAATTTATGAATATATTCCAAATAGGATTCACTGCAAGGCATTTTTGATATCCAACAATACTTTTTTCGCTTCTAAAAAATTTTCTTATTTAGGCATCTACACTATATTGTGAGCTAATGTCAAAATCTGAAACACTATCCGAACCATATCCAGTGACACCACCACCATTAGTCGCTGCGTGATTATTTAACGTGCCCGAAGCAACTGTTGCACGCGGTCTCAAGACATCGGGAACATAAATCGGCGCTGGCCCTGCCACCTCGACCACGCTGGGACGTGGCACGGATGCACACCGTTTAATGGGCGACATTAATGCAAACAATGCCAACGTTAATACTAGTGTCATAAAAAGTATAATAGCACGAGCATTTCCTCTTTCACGAAAAACTGAAATCATCGCCATAACTACAAGCAGGATGACAATTGCGGATTTAGTCATTGTAACGGCAGTCGAATGAATTTTCCCACCATTCCTGGATATCATGTTTGAAGGACCATATGCAAAAAATAAATTGTGGCGATCCACGAAGTGTTTAAAACAAATATAAATCATAGCAAAGGGCATTATAAGTGGACAAGAAACACTGTAAACTATAGAAATGGTAAACACCAACACAGTCCAGGCGTAGTGAATTCCAAATGGGAATTCGATCAATATAGATTTTCGGATGTATGGTGTTTCAGCTTTCGATTTCGCCGTACACAACATCCAAATATAAACAATAAGTTCTGGAAAACGTAACAGCTCCAAAGCCGTACCAATGAAAGCGGCGGTAATTACATAATTGACATAGAAAGAACCGCGATCCGGCATGAAGACACAGTACCAGCGAATAGTGTCATTACTAATTGACCATTCGATTAATTTCTGTGCTGACGTTAGGCCCAGTGAGGGCAGAATGAGGATCATTAATAGTAAATAACAAAAACATTTAATCATAATTGAATAATTCTGAAGAGAACGTGTATAGTGAGCCAACCATTTGTCTGAGAATGCAACAATTACAGGCATCAGCGCCGCAAGCGTCCACAGTAATAATGTTGGTAAAAATTCTGATACTACTGGTGAAATTTGGTATATATTACCTTTAGCTAATGCATAAGCGTTTAAAAAGTTTAGTACAATTGCTGGGGTTGTGAGAAAGAATAGCGTCAAAAATAGTATGAAGTTGACAATACCCCATTTGAAGTACCAATTGCTTTTGCTCACATTCAAATTCTCCCAAAAGAGGTCGTCTGGTGAAGGTGCGAATTCCAAATTCCATTTTCGATAGGTGCCTGGTGTAAAATGGCTGACAATATTTTGTGCTTCATGTACAGTGGACACGGTAATAAAAGCTATTGCGAGTGGTTCATTGAGTGCAGCAGCTCTCAAACGTGCCACATCTCCAGAGAGTTTACGCTCTTCACGTTGATAATAAGCGTATGCATTTTCTTTAGCACAGGAGCACAGATTTGGTGTTACCTAAAAAGAAGGGAATTTTTACCAAAAATTCGTATACATAAGGATCTAATATATACGTAAGTATTTAAAGTACGAGAAAATTTATATCATGTAATCAAGCTTATAGAGTATTAGTAAGTGAGTATAGTTGTAGTAATAAGTATATGAGTATTACTGCTTTATAAACTTGATACTTAATAAAAATTTTATATTTAATAATTTAAGAATTTCAGCTATTACCTGTAGCGTATCTTTATCCCTATGGTGTTCACAGTACATGCGAGCATCCAATATCTTCTCATATTCCGCACTTTGCACTGTCAATTTAGATATATTGTATGCAATTTGTACGTCCTCTATATTGACGTCAGGAAATAATTCTTGTATATAGTGACGGATAATTGTCTTATTACGATCACTCGCCGATATATTGGATATCATAATGGTACGTGTGGCAGCTGTTTTAAATGCATTACGACCGGATGCACGTCGCATTATGAGTACTATGAGGGGAGCATACATAATTGTCACGATAACGTGTACCCATCGCCACGGCGATTCTGGAGACACATTTTCCATAGTGGTGTGACCAAACGCATTCAAATCAGTTCTACCTTCAGTAGAACCATTGAACAAGTTTACGGGCAATATAATTATTATTGAAACTAGTGTTACAATTGCCATTACAGTCATAAGGTGTTGCTGAAAAGACAGATAATGAATGGCATCCGGCCCTGTATGAGTCTTTATTTGCTCCTTTTGCAGTTTCCAGGTAATTTTTATCCAAGCAAAAAATCCCTGGTCCGAATGAATGGGAGATAAAGGCGGCTCTGATGTGTTCGATGTTATACTACCTCGCCCACCCTCGGCATCATTTTGCATACGACTGGTAGATGCTTCGGGCGTGGGTGTAAGAACCGTACTTGTTGCTCGCGAGTAAAATACTTCGGTCCAGCGTTTTCTGGTACCATGGCTGTTAACAAGCGCCAGGCGACCATAGTCTCCGGCTTGATGCCGTAAAGCGGTAAATAAACCAACTAATAGAAGCCAAGAAATAACGTTCAATAATAGTGTTTCCGGGATACCATTGAAATCATTTGTGAAAATTGTGCTCTTATTTGGTAGTTTTTCACACTCATCACTCCAGGCTCTTTCAACAAACATATTTTCAAAAACGTCCATTTTCTTCCAAACTAAATGAACGGTATAACCGAACGTATCTTCGTATCTTCAACAAACGATTCCAGGTTGAATTTAAACTATAAAAATGTGAATCTCAGTTAGTTAAATGAATATGTTTATTATATATATACATGCATAATAAAAATTGACTGTTATTATAAGTTTAATGAAACTATTATATGATAATACACAATAAGAATTTCGAAAAAAGGGGTTTGAAATTCAATTGTGGTAGGCAATTATGCTACACATTTCTGACTCTCTGTTGAAATAAAAAGGAAACACTTAAATTACATTTATCTAACACTAATATGTACAGCCTCAAGTGTGCAAATATATACGTAAACTTTAATTTTATTATTTTCATGTTATACAAAATTCGATTATGATTTCTTTTGTACCTACATACAAAAATATGTAAATATGATACTTATATGTAATTGTGAGGAACAAACATTTCATGAGAAACAAAATCGGTTCCACATAAAGACCATATTCATATTTATTCCGTTGGAACAGAAAATTCAAACTTTTTAAAATACCAGCTAAGAAAAATATAAGTATAGATATATACATATATTCTCACATTGGCGGGAATTCCGGTAAAGCCCTGGTGCAGGCAAATAGCGATGCGGAATTAGGAGAAAGTTATACTTAATATCTAGAGGCTAAAACGTTTATAATAGCAAGACATATTACCGATAGCGGTATGTTAAAAGAGTCACTTCATGCAAGACCCCATTCCCTTTGGTCCAACCTCGTCGTTTCCTGCATTTTCACTGTAAAATTTCTACCAATACCCGCTAAACTTTTACTTCTATAATGTTATACGAGATGTTACTCTATTTCCCTTACATGTCGCGATAGTATCAAAATTACGGCAAAAATATATAAAAATAACTTTGACTCACTTAATAGATAATTGATAACATCACCGATTGTTGTGCAAAAACGCCCATCCGTTATAATAGAGGTATAAAGTATATAAGTGAAAAAAACTTTAATCGTAGCAACCTAAGCCCTAGTTACTTCAATTTTGATTAGAACTATCGTCATTTATTCACATGCCTTATGAACTTTTCATTACTATCAAGTCGAACTACATATGTATGTACGGCCGTAATTCCATGTAGCATTGCTTTAAACCATGTATATTATGAAACTAAATGCACCATTTCAAAAGCTAATGTGTACGTATGCAAATATATAAATAATATGTATGTGTATATTATAATCTCTGATAACGACTAACAAACATTACATTTTTATAAGAGCTCTATGCAGAAAATACAAATGCTTTACAAATCTTTAAATTTTATAATAAATAAAGCGCACACTAAAATATTTTAGATTGTCAAAAATCTGGTAGTGCGTAATTGTGAGTTATGCCTCAGATCACTCAACAGTTTCTCTTATGGAATAGCACTACACAACCAATTGCATTTACGATAGTAAATATGTATACTTATATATACATAAATGCTTAGTTTACGAACATTTTTGCCAACTCTACAATAAATAACATTCAAAAAATGATTTATTGGGAAAATTACAACAACAACACGTAAATGAATCATCATATTATGAGGAACCAAATAAGAAATGTGCATATCTATGTATGCAAGTGTATACCTTAACTTCTTATCCAATTGACATTATATTTTTTGGAAAATCGATTTAATGAAGTAAAAGCAACCAAACTTTAGCACACAATATGTATTTGAAAAAAGATCCTATTTATTATAGAATATATTGAAACCCTTTTATCGCAAATGTGGAAATCTTTTATAGCAATTTGCTACATTAACTTTAAGTATGGAACATACCAGTTTCTTTCCTCACACCGTAACCATTTATACTTTTAACAGAACTGACTTTTATAACTCTTCACAAATAGAACAAATATTTTCACAAGTTTCAAATAATAAATTTTTCGGTATTTTCTTTGAATAATAATACTTCTGGAAGTCAATTGTTAAATCGTTTTAAATTGTATTAGCCAATACGATTTCAATATCCACTGCACAAAAAACAATAACATATGTGAAGCTACAAAAAAGAAAATATACGAAGAGAAATTTAATGAATGAAGAAACGCAAAGAAACGAGCAGAGAACAGAGAACGTATAATATAATATATACGTTCTCTGAAACGAGTTTGCACCAGTGCTGCCCGACTGACCAGATGCACTAAAGGTCTAAACACATTGTAATACAATGTAACAAATATTAAAATAATAAAATTATAAATCTGTTTTAAATAATCATTATTTATGTTTTCCTATTTTAAATTTTTTAAACTAGTCTCAGTGCACGGTTCACAAATCATATTTCTTTTGGAGTAACTTCAATATGTTGGAATCTTTTTAAGCGTGCATCCTGAAGGCTTGCAAATATAAATGTACGCGATACATTCTCTACTGGGAGCTGAATTTAAGATATCTATTGTAGAAATGTGTGGTTATGTCTTTTACAGTTTTGGCAGCACTGTTCACCTTAGGCATTCACATCAGTTTTGCGTTTTCATATCGGTGCACTAAATAAATTTATTTAATAAAATGGTTCAAAAAAGCGTTAATCCCGTAAGCATACTCAAAAGTATTTACCAAAATGAATTCCAGTGGTAAGAATATAGTTTTATTTACTTTCACAAGTGACGTAACCCCAAAGCAAGAAGTATGTAATTTACGCTACATTATTTCTTTCAGGTCCGTGTTGAAGAGTTTTGGGCTATTCCTTTTAGGCGTACGCATCGCAAAGGAATTTGCAGGAGTGGAAATAATGCCAGCGATAGCCCAACACTAGTAGAGTAATGACATTCAGTTTTCCATACAAACTGTTCTTATAATTCCTTTGTAATAGAGAGTGCTTGAATGAAAACGTTTATTTGGTTGATTAACCGCACTAGTATAATGTTATACTTTATTAATCAATTGATGTATTTCAAAATGTTATAGTTTCATTAATAAATAGGTCAAATAATACAAAATTTGTTTACTATGTACATACTCATATATGCTTATATGAAAAGGATAATCTTTTTAGCTTTTGACAAGTTGTCACATTTCTGCATTAAGCACACTATTACTTATATCTTGGACAATTTCATTGTTCGTGTCGATCTCATTCAGTAAACTTTGTGCAAGGATTTGCGGTGTCATATCTCTTTTCAAAAAATTCGCAACCAGTTGCCTAGAAGGTACACCTCCACCATGTGCCAATATTTCGCGACGATACTTCTCACCTGACTCCCGATTGAATGGGTTGTTATCAAAATAGTTTTGCCATATCCACGAAGCTATAGTTTTCGATATTAAGTAAGAATAATACTTTGCTCCATAACCAACCAAATGAGAAAAACGGAGTTGCCAAGCCGTATTTTCTACATATGGTAGTCCATAGTATTCTCTTTGTACTTCTATTAACGTTTCTGTCGTGCTTCTATTATGTGACACTGGTCCACTATGGTAAACTTGATCAAGTACAGAATAGAATACCTAAATATGCGGTACCACATTTAACAGAATTTATAATTATAATAAAAAAAACAACAATCATTTACCTGCAGTTGTGTTTCGCTAGCTGAAAAAAGCTTCTTCGAGGCGCATAATCGCCGCAGCATATCTTCGGAAATTGGTTCTTGTGTCTGGAAATGTCGGGCAAATGTTCGTAAAACACGTGGATCGTTAGCGAAATATTCCATTAATACAGACGGAACCTCCGCAAAATCAGTACTACAACGTGTGCCGGTTACATGTTGATACTTCGTTCGGGCAAGCATTGAATGCATTGCGTGACCCATTTCATGAAAAAGATTGTCGACCCGCGATGGTGATAGCAGTACAGGGCCAGTCCAATGAGGTTGAGACAAATTTAACATTACAACAACAATTGGCAGTTGATAATTACCGTCGGGTAGATCTTTTCCTCCCTGTATTGTGAAGTGACAATCCTGATTAGGTTTACCACTACGTTCGAAAAAATCGCAATAAATGTAGCCAAGTAAACCTTCGGTCTCATGAACAACTGATATTTTATAAATATCGTTATTCCAACTTTCCCCCGGCTCCATTTCGGTGTTTTTCAAAGATATTCCATACAACGAACGCATTATGTTATCAAGCCCTTCCATACAGCCACCTAGACTGAAGTATGGCAAGAATTCACTAGTGTTTGCTTTTAATGATTTCTTCTCCATCAGAGAAGTGAAATAAGGTGGGTCCCAAGCAGCAACGCGAGCTGTATTTATTCCGCTATCTTGCCGCTGCGGAAATGTAATTTAATGTTAAAATTTCATCATTTAAGAGCATATTCATAACAAAACCTTCATTTTCTCCATTATTCTGAAATCAGCATTCGCACGAGGAGAAAGTCCTTGTGACAATTCATCCAGGAACTCTTGAACCATCTTCGGATGCTCGACAGTACTTGCATTAAGTGCGCGATGTGCGTACGTCTCGAAACCACAAGTACGAGCAAGTTCATGGCGGCACATAAGTAAATCTGTAAGTAGTTGATTCTGTTGTTCAGATGGCCGCAAAAATAGACGATAAGCAGTTTCACGTGCTTCAGCAGATGAGGAGTTTGTGTACAAACCGGAAACGAGAACGCTATCTCCTTCCGCAGGAAAGCTTTATATCGATGTAAATAGTAAGTGTTAATAAAAATATTCCAATCATGTAATTGTGCAATCAACATACTAATTGCGAACGGATGATGGAACATCAATACGCTGAATAATAGAAGGCTGTACCGCACCGGCCATAAATTTTTGCCCTAATTGTAAAATGTACTCGTTAAGCCGAACTACTTTTTGTCTCTCTCCTTCTTCTAAATGGATGCCTGATTGCTCAAAGTCAAAGAGGAATAGTTTGGATACGTGTTTGTCAACATCGCTCGTGGGCAGAATATCGCCATTATCAACAACATTGCGTAACGCTGTATATAAAGGTTTATGCGTATTCAAACTTTCAACTATTCTACTTATGGTAATACAGGCATCCTCAGCGGCTTGACAGTATTTGTTCTTTGGATGCGCAATCCGAATAAATTCTGCTAGATCAGCTACTTTACAAAGGGAATCGGAGAGCTCATCAAAAATTTCAACCTAAACAAAAATAATTACAGAACATAAAGGTACTTTTCCGGATATATGTACCATTTTTCTTTCCCGATTTGTTGAGATAGCTTCAGATATTAGGTCTTCCGTTTTATTTGCAACATTGTCACGCAAGAGATAAAAACCTTCAAAAGAACGCAATTCCGACAAACGAAATAGTCCCTGAAATCAATATTTCTGTTAGGTTTCTGATCAACTTATCATGAAAATTATTACTGAGTGGTGTATGATTAGTTAAAAACTCACCGATTCATTGCGCGTAAAGTTTATTTTTTTATATGGAGGCGAATTAAATGCCGTTGCCAAAGGCGTCGACCAAGTAGAAACATTTCGGTATAATTTATTAAGCAAGCACTTTGCTGATTTATTTCTACACGTCTTAAGCATTATCAGCTTCTTGACATTAAAATTGAAAAACAAAAATAAGTATGTCTTTATCTGTCACCACCCCTTTTTATTATGTGTTCACATCACATCTCGCTTCTTTTATGCTTTTAAACGAATTCATTAATTAAATAATTAAGATTAACAAAAATAAATTATTTACTCGTAATTTGATTTCAATCAACCTACTTACGATGCATTTGTACGTTCACATTAAATTATGGGCTTATGTATATTAAAACTCGTTGCAAATATTTATTAAAAATATTTATTAGAATAAGAAAAAGTAAGTCAGACAAAAGTTAAGTAAATTAAATTTTTCTGTAATATTTAAGAAATTATTTTGAGTAAGTTTAATTAAAAGGTTTCATGAGAAAAACTGAATTGTTTTTAAATGCAACACTGCCTTAGTTAAGTTAAATCCACATCAAGCATATTTCGCTATCCATTTTGTTTTTGTGCTGCTGCGCTACAACAATGGCCGACATTGTATTTTTATTATTATTAATTTCAATATTTTCATTACAAAACACTAAAGGTAATTTAAAATATTGCAAATAGGATGTGCTCGTAATTGTATCCAAATCATATTTGCTTACAATATTATATAATTATGAATATAATAAAAGTATGCAGCATGAAAAGCATTGACTTGGTGCTGCAGTGCTAAACGTTATAGACCACTTGCGGTTATGTATTTAGCAATGTCATAATGGGAATTTATTTTAATATAAAGCAAACTATTTGTGCAAATGTAACATAAATAACAAAAAAAATAATGTTTTAGCTGCTGCCGAAATAAGTGGTCGTCTATTGGACGAAACACAAGAAAACTTGGATCTGGAAATGTCGCACATAAATGAAAAAGAACATTCACCTGTTCCACGGAATTCAATACAATCACACCCCAGGTAAGTTCCAAAATAGCAATGTATCTATAGAGCGTAGGTTACTGTATTTTCTACACAACATCCAACATAAAAGCCAGTGAAAGTAATAAAAATTATACATATTTGTTAATAATTCCCCACTTCCGCATTCCAAAGGAGGCACACAAAATCTAAACGTCGCATGAAGAGAAGGTAAATAAAAGAGATTAGAAACAAAAAAAATGCGCAACAAGGAATGTTGAATTATAAAATATTGAAATTTTTTTATATTCTAACATTCTTTATATTTCGTTGTTAAAAAAATTAACATAAACGTATGTATGTACATATATGTAAATCCAAATTTTTGTGTGCTCCTTTTGTTCAATTACATTATTAATGATTGTAAAAGTAGTAGTGTATTATCTTTTTAAATAAAAAATGCCCCGATAATTAAATTTTAATAATATAATACAGATACAAGTGCTATGCATGCGAGCCACCCTGCAAAAATGCTACACAACATGCGCATATGTGCCAGAACGCTATTCAGGTAAGTCAAATTGAATTAATTTTTAAGAAATTTGAAATACTTACCATAACATATTAGTGTTGGAAATCGCGGACACGCAGTGCGTTTGGTGAAGAAAAAGTTTCACGAGGTTGCACCACTTCTCCAGATCAACTGCCATTAATATGTAACCAGAATACTCTGGGTCCTCGAAAACGCGCCGTAATGCATGTAAACATTATTTGTTGTTCCAAGGATTACTGTAATGACGGAGATTTTCCTGAATTGCCTCCTATTGTTAATGGTATGTATTTATATTTTTTTATTTGAAAAATATTAACAATATATTGCATTACAGATGAAGTGACGCGCCTAAGTGCTGATTTAAGCAATACGTTCAAAATGACCTTAGCGATATTAGGTCCAGTTTTCGTCATTGGATTGATGGCAGCATTAGTTTACTATTTTATGACAAGACATCATCGCAAAAGTATAATGGCGTCACGTATTAAAAATGATCCAGATGTTTATTTAGTTAACGACGAATTACTTCGAGCAACAAGTGCTGGTGATAGTACGTTACGGGTATGTTGATCGAATTAAAAATAAATAAGTATAAAAAATACTGATTTTAATTGATAATATTTTTAGGAATATCTTCAACATCCAATGACTTCAGGTTCTGGAAGTGGATTACCGTTATTAGTTCAACGTACTCTTGCCAAGCAAGTTACGTTAGTAGAATGTATTGGACGTGGAAAGTATGGTGAAGTGTGGCGGGGACAGTGGCATGGTGAAAATATAGCTGTAAAAATATTCCTTACTCGGGATGAGAAGTCGTGGAAGCGAGAGACAGAAATATACAGGTAAAATATAAAATTTGTATTTTATGAATTAATATAATAAAATAGTATTTATTAATTATTTGCAGTACAATTTTACTACGTCATGAAAATATTTTGGGTTATATTGGTTCCGACATGACTTCACGTAATTTTTGTACACAACTATGGTTACTTACGCACTATTATCCAAACGGTTCTCTCTTCGATCATCTAAATCGGAATGCTCTAAGTCACAATGATATGGTGTTAATATGTTTATCCATTGCTAACGGCTTAGTACATTTGCATACAGAAATATTGGGAACGGAAGTGAGATAAATAAAATAATATACAATTGTGGCAAAAACAATAATATATTTAAATTTTTTATAGGGTAAACCTGCTATGGCACATCGTGATTTAAAGTCGAAGAATATACTTGTTAAATCGGATGGAACTTGTGTGATAGCAGATTTTGGATTAGCTGTAACACACTCTCATGTCACAGGCAAATTAGATTTAGGAAATAATCCTAAAGTCGGCACCAAACGTTACATGTCACCTGAAGTTTTGGATGAAAGGTATACTTCAAAATGTATGACGTTTAACACTTTATTCACCAAGATATTTATGTGTTACAGTATTAATATGCAATGTTTTGAGGCATTGCGGCGCACTGATATTTACGCACTTGGTTTAGTACTGTGGGAAGTATGTCGCCGCACTATTTCAGGAGGCATTGCAGAAGAGTACAAAGTGCCTTTTTACGATGTTGTCCCATCGGATCCCAGTTTTGAAGATATGAGAAAGGTTGTATGCGTGGATAATTATAGACCGTCCTTTCCCAATCGTTGGGCTTCTGACCCGGTATATTGATATAATGATAAACTATATTTAACATTGAACAAGTCAATAATGTTTATATTCCACAGTTACTCGCTGGTATGTCAAAGTTAATGAAGGAATGTTGGCATCAAAATCCGAATGTGCGCTTACCTGCCTTGAGAATACGGAAAACTATACACAAACTAGCTTCCGCTGATGAAAAAATACGTCTTAATTATGATGAAGTTTGTGTTTAGTTGTTTAGTTTATACAAATGAATATTTAGTATTCTTATAATTTTAAGCAGTAGATTTTAAAATTATCATTAATAGCAGAGTAAAAACGGTAGATGGTATTAAGAAATATAATATTACTTTTCTTCTTCAAATGTATTTAAGTATTAAAGTTATAATTAAGGATTATATATACATATATTTAATTATATTATTTACTTTAATGGAATGAACGAACAGGAGCGATTGTTTGATTGAAATGTATATAAGTGTGTGGATTTAGGTAAACTTTGCATAGTAGTATTAGATAGACTAGGTATATTAGAATTAAATTTAGATACCAAATCAAACAAAGCACATATATAAGTATCTTCATTTAATTATGCGTACGTTTTAACAACTGCATACAAATGCAAATTAAATGAAAGACACGCTTAAGACTTAACACAGATTTCTACACACACATTTTGTTATAAATCTTTATGTGCCTTGAATTGTATTGATATTTGAAGCCTCATTTGCCTTATGCTTCAACTGCTATTTATTTAGGCTTTTTATTACTTTTACTCTAATCTGGTGCCATTCTTATGTATCATTCATAAAACTAATAAGAAGTATTGGAATTTAATCTAAAAATCTAAAACTGCATAGAGAAGATGAAGGAGAATAATTAAATTAATATAAGCACGCGTGCAGCCTTTTTATAATTAAATGAATGAAATTTTTATTAATTTTAATTTACATTTACATATATATATATACATATATATTTTATGCATGACTTTTTCAACTGGTACGTCTATAAATAATAGGAAGTGTATGCTTTCGATAAAAAAACGTATGATCAGTTTTAAGAAAATTTATTGTACAAAGTAGTCCATGGTTTAAAATTAAAATACATTTTAGTAGAAAAAAAGTATAAATTCTTATGAATTTGGGGAAGGTGTAATCACTGAAGGAGGGAGGGGGGATTGATCGCGAACAATTCCTCTCTGGCCTGGAGCTCTAAGTGGGACCCGCTGCTCTGCAACAATATTTTGTAGATTTTTCCTCATCAATTCACTACAATCATGAAACGGGGGCTCGTTTTCTCTACCGGCCTGGGTGTAATACCTCTACTCGATATCTAGAGAAATTTTGCCGTTCATCATTCATATAATTTTATTTATAAGAATGGAATGTGAATCGATTTCGACAATGATACAAAATATAATCGAATTCGGACTAGAATTTTTAGCATCTCTAAATAAAGTATGTATGCTGTAGCGATAAAAAAAAAACTATCGATTATAAAACATATGGGTATGTAAATAAGAGAATGACCAATAATTTGATAGAAAGAAAACAGAAATGCAAAAACATAAGCCGTAAAGGCAGCTGCTTAGAAAAATACTTACATATATGTATATTATTCGTGATTGTATCTTCTATATACATATATAACAACGTACACTGCTGGTCAAAGTAGCGAACAATTTATTTACAAGTGATTAAATAGCAAAGCTGCTAAATTATACACTCATATGCATTTTATAAATTATACACATACATACCTGAAATAAGTGCAACTCACCCGAAGGCAATCAATCGAGAATCGGACACTACTATCTTACTATCTACAATAGAACTAATTTCTACTGTTCTAACGAGTTGAAATCCATGACTACTAGCATTTTTCCGACAAACATTGTTCGCGAAACATAGTACGGAGTTGTGAAATTAACCTAGTAAAGGCATATAGAAGTTTCTTGAAATTCATAAGCCAACATATATATGTAAATAGTTTGCTAATCAATCTATATTGTCAGTACAAACTAGTATACCCATATTCATTTATATTGTTAAGTTCGGAATAGACGCCTAAATTTTTAGTGGTTGGTAACAGATGCAAGAAACTTTATAAATAGCAAAACGATCTCTGCCTTTGGTATTGCATTAACTAAAACAAAATATAATATAAAAAACGGGAAAGCAAATAATTGATGTCAACGTCATTCTTGTGTAAAGATTTGCTTAAAGGAGATTAGAAAAATGACCTTGGCTACGGCGAGTTTGGAACAGCCGCAGTCAAATTGCGACGGCAATTACATATTAGATCAAAACACTATGGACGTAGAGGTGAGTGAGGAAATGATAGCTGAACCTATAGGTTTTCAGGGACATTCTTGGTACACCAAAAAATATGTAAATAGAATAAAGAACGAAACTATCATGATCGGTGAGATCATAGCTTGTCAGTGAACCTAATGGCGTATTTATTTGAAGTGTATGGGATTGTATAAGTGAAAATATGACGTCGGATTTTGATATCGTTATGCAAATAATCGTGCAATGAGTCTTAATTTGTCAATGAATTTTTTAACAAAAAAATTATTTTGTACAAAATATGTAATTGAGGAAAAGATACGCCTACTATAAATAGTTCGGTAAAAAATGCTATATATACAATTATTCAGTTTCATACTTGCATTTCTATAAAACAAATATTATTGCAATAAATCTTTTTTTTTAGGAACGTAAATCCTCGAACTTCTGGCTGTTTAGAGTATTATTTAATTGGACTTCTAGTTCTTCCATAATGTTACGGGCTGTGGAAAAAAAGATTTTATCCTTTCTTAAAACGCCGTATCGTGGTTTCTTCGTAGATATTGGACCCGCCATAGGTGAAGCTGACAAAATATGGACAATCAGCTTAAACACGGAATCTAAAGAGGTACCTTTGGTTTTGCTACATGGACTAGGTGCAGGTGTTGCTATGTGGGTAATGAATTTAGATTCCATTGCCAAAGATCGCCCTGTATACGCTATGGATGTATTGGGTTTTGGTCGCAGTTCACGACCCGGTTTTTCTAATGATGCACTTATTTGTGAAAAACAGTTTGTCAAGTCAGTAGAAGAGTGGAGACGTGAAATGAATATTAATAGAATGGTATTATTAGGCCATTCAATGGGAGGTTTCATCGCTTCTAGTTATGCATTGTCATATCCCGAGAGAGTTCATCATCTTATATTAGCAGATCCATGGGGATTTGCAGAAAAGCCTTCAGATGTAAATAACAACCGTCAAATTCCGTTATGGGTGCGTGCTATAGCATATGCTCTAACACCTCTGAATCCTCTATGGGCGTTACGTGCTGCTGGACCCCTTGGCCAATGGGTTGTGGAAAAAACTCGGCCAGATATTACGCGCAAGTTTGCAGCCGCAGTGGAAGAAGACAATAACCTATTACCACAATATATTCACCAATGTAACGCACAAACACCTTCAGGTGAATCGGCTTTCCACAGTATGATGTCTTCGTTTGGATGGGCGAAATATCCGATGATACATAGAGTTAAAAATGTCCGGGCGGACATTCCTATAACATTTATTTATGGCTCGCGTTCATGGATTGATTCGTCTTCAGGAGAAAAAATAAAAGCGCAACGGGTCGATTCAAAAGTGGATATTAAAATTGTAACCGGTGCGGGACATCACGTATATGCGGACAAACCGGAAGTTTTTAATCGTTACGTTAATGAAACCTGTGAACTATATAAATCGTATCAAAATGGAGCGGCTATACGGGACGGAACAGAATCAGATGATGAACTGAGCAATAAAGCATTGCAAGCTGAAGCACAAAAATTACAACAGTCCGAGCTGCAAAAAGAAGAAAATATAGAAACAAATAAAATCTTGTCTGAAGATCCACAAACAGATAACGTTGCCTCAAACCTTAAAGAACAATAAGGTGTATTGATGGAGAATTATCACACACTTACTACCTGCAATCAGTTTTAATTTTTTAGTCGATATGTTTTAGTCAATATATAACACATAGTATTAGCCAAAATATTGAAATTAAAATATTAAATGTGCTCATCCCAAAACTGTTAATTCAGTTCTACTTTTGATTAAACTCACCAATAATAGTAAAAGTATTGAAATGTACAAGAAAATAATATAAAACAATGTGTTTTTTTTAATACATATGTTTCTTTAAAAATATTGGAAAGATTCTAGTAGATAAATGCATTTCTGGACATATGAATTTAACATAGTGGGATTGTATGGTTATTATAAGTAAAATTATTTATAAAACGAGAAAAAACGTTTACCTCGGTTACATCGAAGCTTCACAAATACAAAAGATTCGTGGTAAACTTAATATAAAAGTTCTGGGAAAACAAAAGAATTTTTTCACACATTAACATTTAGGAGTTGAGCAAAAAATGTGATTTGTGTAAGTTATAGCCCGATTATTTTCTTATCAATGCATTGACAAATTATATGAACATAGTGCATACATGTCAACAAGCGATAATACCAAAGACACGAGAGCGATGTCAGAAATTTGTTGAAACAATGTATGCAATTTTATTGATCTCGGTGCGATTCGTGGCTAATAATTGGCAATTTAAGTCTACAATATAATAATAATAATGAAAAAAAAAAACAAATATAGTTGTGTCAAATATGCTAAATCTTTTGTATTCTTTTATTTTGTATCAAATATTTTTCAAACTAATTCGAATGCATAATGTGTCACCAGTGTTAAATGTTATCAGTAAAGCCCTTTGAATTCGCTAAGAAGCCATATGAATGCCTTGTAAAAATATATACACATGCATGTATGTATGCGTTTGATTACGAGTACAAACCAAGCAATTCTCTCCTTAAGCTCAGTCTTTGTCTTTATCGGTATTAATAAGTGTATATAATATATAAAAGAGTTATTTTAAATACTGTTATAATGCATTTATTTATAGTCTGAAATACATTTAAAGCTCACAAAACCTTAACTTTTAATAACAGTTGTAACGCATATTTTCGATTAAATTATCCGTCTTTACATACTTCTCCCTCCTTTCAGACATTCATGTTTTTTTCTTTAATAGTTTTATTTTGCTGTGGCAAAGCCAACTCGATCATTACCCATATCGAATTCAGTATAGTATTTACCGATAAAAACATCACCAAGGATCCACAAAGGACCATTTGGTGGTGGAATATCCATGCCCATGAAACCAGACAAGCAAATCGTTTTGCCCATTTGAGCAATACGTAAAATATAGTCCTTGCCTTCCAATTCGAATGTTTTGCCACCCAATATAAATTTAATTATCGGAAGTTTTGGAATCAAATCGCAAGAGACCATGTACTGACCACCCATAATTGGAGTTCCACCGATAGCTTGATTTATAGCCGTTGTTTCTTCGGTAGGGCCTGCAATTAATGAAGTACCTGTGTCGGCAATTACTTGGCAGCCCCCTTTGCAAAGTTGCAAATCACCGACCGAAGCACCGTCCATTTTAATTTGCCAGTAAGCTTTGCGTGTTACCGGTAGATATGTAAAGTCTCCGACATAATGATCTTTATCTGAACCACCGAAAATAATTTCTCCACCTTCAGGTGCAGCGGGATCGCGGTTTAAGTAAAATGAAAATACTGGTGCAGGAATAAGGCCCTGTTCATACATATTATAAAATGGTGGTTTTACGCCGTCTACAGATATTGAACTGTATGCCAAACCGAGGATACCGTCAAATTTTGCCGCAACAAATACAAGACCCGGCTCACTCATTGCTTCGGCAAAAATTTGTTTTTTAATATCTAATCCACCGATATTCACCGTGTCAGCAGACAAATATCCAGATAAACTTCCAGAACCATAGTGAATGGCGAATTCGGTGCCGTTCTTTTCATAAGTTTTAGACTTTGCAGCATCGTATTTGTTGTGCATCAGACAGGCGATGTTGGTCAAATGACATTTTTTCGATGGCACCCAAAGGTTTGAGGACCCAGTATCAAAGACCACTTTAAAGCTTTGTGGGGGAGATCCAATTGTTATTGGGCCATAGTACTGCGCATCTAGATAATTTGAAAGTGGTTCAGGAGCGATGCCACCATTGGCATATTTAATGCGTAATTGTTGCAATTCGGTACCCACATCGGAAAAATGTTGTCTAGCAGTTTTAATTTTTTTTAGTGGTACTCGTAATAGCTCAGTATTAGCTAAGCTAAATACCGTGAATACAATTAAGAGTGCTTTAAACATCATATATAGCTGTGATCTAAAAGATAATGCAGATATATTAAATTAATTTAAAACGTTAATTAAATTAATATAAGAATAGAATATAAGAATATTGTAAAATCCTTTGTTCTCTCACCACAGTCAGCTCAAACCCGGTTTTATATTTTTATATTATTGCAATTCAATGGTTTAAAAATAACTAAATGGAAAAATCTTTGCAAATTACAAATATCTTGAAAAATTGATAATGACAAAGCAATGTAGAAGTGAATAAAAGGGAAAAGCAAATTTCTGCTGCAGTTCAGTGCCGTATAAGTGCCAGCTTACACCCAAATTCTTTTGTCGCCCAAAACGGGTTTTATGCGAGCGGAAAACGAGGAGAGGCAAAACTTTTGAAATTCTTCTCATGGTTGCAATAGCATTCGGTTTCAAATTAATATTTACGTTATTTAAAAACATATTTATTTCCTTCACAGCCAAAAAATTAATTCGAATATCATTTTATTTTAAACAAGGAACGTAATTAATTCATGAATATTTTATAATAAATAGAAATATATTGAGTAACAACATTACTGGGTTTTAATAACTACTAAAAGAGAAGGAAACGCCCTTCTTAAATTTGTGCTTAGAAATATTAATAGTAGGTATTATACATAATCTTCTACCACATTAATGGTAATTCCTTGTAAGCAATATGTCAGACCAACATAAAAAGGAACTATGCAACACGCTCTCATGGATTATTCAAATAGAATTTTTGCTACGCTTTACGTTAAACATTTGTATTGATAAAAAGTTCGAAGCTATTGTATAAAGATTTTGTTGGGTAACCCTTATCTTTTTACACTTTGCCAAGCAACAGCCTCTGTTTTTATTAAAGAGAAAAAATGAACCCAAGCATTCATTGTGACATACCCTTTGTTTTCTGTGCCTCGTTGTTTTTGTATAAACTATTGCACAAAGCGATAAAAGTTGCATATGAATTGGTCTTAAAATCTCATTTTCAGCCATAGTTATCAAACAAATTGTTCAGACAAAACTATTGACAAACATAAGCACTGTGCAACATCCATTCGCAATTTAAAAAGCAATAAAATTATCTAGACTATTCCACATTATTGTGATTTTACCATAGATGTCTCCGTCAACAACTACTAAGTTGGTAATACTGTGAGCTTAGACGTCCATCTTTGAAAAATTCACTGCGGAAGCGTTCATTTCATTTCGGATTGTCTTCTAGTAAAGATGTACAACTTATTTGCGCTTTATAAATTATATAAATTTGAAGATAGTAAAAGGTAAGTGCAAAGAAAGCATAGTTTATACATGCTTCATTTTATTCATAAATTCTCAATGATGCTTATTTATACCGCCCCAGTCGGAAAGATAATGTCGATTGGTTCTATTGTTACTGATTAGTCAAACTCTAAATGTAGTATATAAATAAAGAAAATTACTAATTCATATTTTATTTATTTCAGTGGGTATGGTTGACTTACAATGTATTTTTTGACTAGGTCATTGTTCCGAACATGAATTATATGAGGAGCTGAAATTTGTGAACTATCCATATTTTCCTATCCACAAAGGTAATTATAAGTTAAAAATGCGTGTCACTAATCATTGTACATGATGTTTTCGAATACCGCCCCAGTCCGATTAATTGTGACGATTGGTTAAAATTGCTGAAATTATTTCTTATAAAAAATCTATATAACATAAAGAAACTGTTATAATATTCTGAATATTACAATTTTCAGATCTTGTTAACCACGTGGAATTCAGTGTCTGATATAAGCAGTGCATTAAATGCCAAGGTATTTACAACAACTAATATTAAAATAATTTGTATGAGTGATGATAATTAAAAGTAGACAAGCATATAACAGAATTTCGTATGTTGAATACTTTCGTCTGAATGTTATAATAATCATTATATGTTAAAATTTTAAGCATGGTTTTCTAAAATATATATTTTTTATTAATTAGGAATTTACGAATGGCTATTTTGGTGTTGTACGCTGAGGGCAGTAAGGAATACAATTTAAGAGATTAGGTACCCGTTACAACAACAATTTAAGAGAATAACGCACTAGATACGGCATTCCACGAGGTAAGTTTCTTTTATTTTTGTGGTTATGCACGCTCCAATGATGATTTTTTTAGTTATCCCTGTCATAAAGACAAGCTTGATGATAAATAAACACTGATAATTTATTATGTAATTACTAAAACTATATTCGTATAAGTATTTAATGAATTTTCTTCTTTTTTCAGGTCTTTGTGGAAATTAAAAACAATGTAATATAGCAAATATTAATAAAGAATGAATTGATTTTAAATATGGTGTGTTTTTATTATGGATCCTTTTTAAAAATTAGGAAAATATAAGTTATATATTCTAAAAAGTAATGCGCATATATTTCTAATTATAAAGGCTAGTCTAAACATTCTCTACAATCGAGGTCACTGTTCATTTCATTAACATAAATGTATGTCCTCAAGAACCATAACTAATTAATGCATAACTAAAAATACGTGTTTTTAAGCATCTCGTCTTATTGCCAGTAAACATGTTAGAAATCTATGCCGCTGTATTTTGATTTAGGGCAAAACTATTGTGAATGCTACTTTATAACATGGAACAGTGAGAATGGAACATAAGAGAACTGAAAATATGGGAGAAATTGTTTTATTCCTCTTCACTGTCCTCGACAGCTTATAAACAAAAAGCGGTTAATTTGCCATAATATAATATAAAGTCAGGACGTAAAAGTATGTTTAATTATAAATTACCGAATGGCGGTCTGCACGCTCGTTGTTACATTAATTCCAATGGTGAAATTAAATTTGATCCGCCAGTATATGAGCAGCGATATACCACAACCATACGCATATTGGAAGATCCACATTGGGGGCACAAATTTAAAAAAGTGAGACCGGTTATCCACTCAATTTCAATTTGTATACAAGAGATACATAGTATTTCTTTTTTTTTTTAATGCGTTTCTTTCTACACAGGTGGTAGATTTCGGATGTGCTGAAATGCGATTATTGTCATTGCTTCGCCGTACAGAAGGCATAGAACATATTCTAGAGGTAAGACAGAACTTGTGCCCCAAATAAATTAAGCATATTGGTATACCAATCAATGAAAGGAAAATGTGCCGGACTCAAAGAGCATCTTTATGTTGATATTCTGTTAGTTTAATAATTTGGATATTTGCTTTATAGGCCTAGATTACGTTGTCCTTAAAGGATAGAAATATATATATATATTTTACTATTCTTAAATGTCTGATATTGATCACTAAGTGGAGTCCGCAATCTTTGATTGGTTATAAAATCAATTTCTCATGTAATGGTGAAGTAGTTGTGTCCATCGTAATCTTATGATTGGTGCAGCATTTGTACCTGCATTTTTCTAAAAATTTTATTCTTTGCGGGTATTAAAACTGTGATATCCAGACCAGTAGCCGTTCACTGCGTTCAGTTAGGCGCGACTGTCATACATATGACACCAAATTTGAATCTGCAGCTCTCGGTAGCCAATTTCTAGAGTTTAATATTCACCTAATTTTCCTTAACACTTCACCCTATAGAATCAACAAATTCAAGTTTAAATTTTAAGAACTCGTAATAGGCGAACTGCAAATAAAATATTTTCATTTCAATACGTTTATTTTTATTTTATTTTATGAAGTTTAATGGTATTTAATTAATTCCTTTAATTAATGGATATATTTAGATATTTTACTTAAAACTAAAGTAATAATATTTAGGTAAAAAAAACAATAAAATGAAATAAACAAATACTAATTCACTTTTTGTATAGTGTGCTTAAAACAACGTCTTGGTGAATTGTATGTGACCAAACATTATATTACTATGTTAACTTTAAAACAAAACGCTAATGCTCGTTAACACAAATTTGTAAAGTTGAATTAAATCTGTGCCTTGTTGGTGCACACAGTGCCAGAAAATACAACGTTAAATAACAAGGAATTGCTATTTAAATAACCAGAATGCTTGTATTCATTGCAAACAAACTAAGAATTTTAGGTAAAACGAACGTAAATTAAATTTCTAGATTAAAAGTAAATCTTACAAACTAATTAAAATATGTTAAGAGAATGGGTTGATAGCCAGCACCGTGGTGTCACGTATGATACAATAGAATGCACATGTGTACTCAATAAAATTCAAGGTCTAAATGACATTAGTTGATACGTTTGTAGGATGCGATTTCCATTATTAATCATGGAAGCAAATATTGTTTGTAAGTTCAGTGTGTGCGCTTCTGTACTCATTTTCCATAAACCACGGCGAAACGTTCCCATTTCATTTAATTAAATCTAAGCTAAATCTGCTTACTAGTAGTTTAAGTATGTTGTATTAGGAAAGTTTATACAAAATTTACAGTAGAGGATCGCGTTATTGTGATTTTAATTTTACACGTGATTAAAATGAACGATTTTTTATTTTATGTAACATTTATAAAAGATGTAAGATTTGTTTCTCCTTCTTAGTGATTCAAAGCGATATACATATGTAAATTAACCAAAAAAAAAAAATATATATATATATATTTATATGTACGCGATCCATTACCAATAGAATTGCAATTATGAATATCATTTGTTCACATGATTACACAGATGATTTTTAATAAGAATTAACTATTTTGCATCATGTTTTTTATGTTAATGTTACTCACATATTTTATTTTTCTTTTGAGTTCTCTTCTTACGATTTTTACAATTTTAACTTTGCTCATTCCATTTCAATTTTCTTTGCACATTGAGTTGTTGGTAAATAACAAAAATGTAAACATTACCACTACTTACAATATTTATTCACTCTCTTCTCTTGTCAAACGGGTTTGCTGTACTACACTACTTTATTCTACGTTATTTATGCATTTCAAAGCAATGTTTAGCAAAAATTTTACTAACATAATTGAAAGCGGTGTGAAATTTAGAAGTATTGAACAGTTTCGGTAGAAACTTCTGCATGTTTACATTTTTCACTTTTTACACTGCCGAGTTGATGCCGCTGCTGCGGCGTTGTTGCCTCGATAGTAGATGTTTTCATTATTGATCTTTTTCCAAACGTTGAATAAACTGCAAACATCTGGATTAAAATTTGAATTACTTTCCTGTTGATCGATCAGATCATTCATCTCTGTTTCAGTCTCAATTAAGCAACGACGAGTTCGTCGTTCCGGCCTTCCCGTACCACCTACACTGCTGCTATTTACTCGAGTTCCTTCATTGATGTAACCTTTACGATTACTACGACCGGCGGTACTACTCCGTTTGCTACTAGATTTTATAGTCATTTTATTTGCAACATGACTCGATTTGGATGTGGCTGCTGCTGTTTTAAAGGCAGATTTTGTCGAATTGATTGTACGTTGCTTAGTAGAACACTGAATTCGACTATCTGTTTCTAATAATTGTACATAATCTTTTTTTCTGGTTGATCGTGTATTATG
Source organism: Bactrocera tryoni (assembly GCF_016617805.1). NCBI lineage: Eukaryota > Metazoa > Arthropoda > Insecta > Diptera > Tephritidae > Bactrocera > Bactrocera tryoni. Next base: position 12,855,348 of record NC_052501.1, on the reverse strand, counting down.
TGCGCGTGTGTTATGTCCACCATTAGGCGCGTGGTCCATGGTTTCTGTAGCGTCCGTTTCTATGTCATCGTCATCGTCATCGTCGTCACAATCTCTGTCGTTATCTTCCATATCCTCCGTATCGTCTACTTCCATTTCTTCCTGTTGAATAATTATAGGAAAATTACCTGTATCAGTCTATATATATTCAAAAATATTTACCTCATCCTGTTCCTCATCATTTTCATCCTCTTCGTCGGTCTGATTAGCAGCGCCTCTTCGATGTGAGTCTCTATTATCTTCTGTTAATCGGCCGCTTAACCTTAGGCGATTTTCAATCTCTAATATAGCATATGTTGGTTTTCCTTCATAACGACGCACTATTGGTTGTTGCACTTCACTAAGTTCCTCTTCGCGATCGAACTCTTTTTCGGCACGTTCGCGGGCAATCTGGTCGGGATCTTGTGACAGAATTTCTGCCCATGAAAACTTTTTCTTTTTCATAGATTTCTTGTCAGATTTGGACCTCAAGTTTTTCGGCGACACCCTATTGGAGAGAGTGCGCTCATGGAATGGTGTGCCCACTGCAAGGTTGCTCATAATACTCCATACTGCATTGCCGTTGAGTTTGTTCATTTCGAATATATCGTTTTTGTTCTCAATTTCCTCTTTAACACGTACACAAGTGCGCACTATTTCCTTGCTGTCCAAGTGCAATTCTGCAAGTGAATAGCCAAGCTGCTGAAATTCACGTTGGAATAAACGGCGGTATCGTCCATAATCTGGTCGGTCGTGGTAGGCTAATTGGCTAACTTGATGTAGAAATTCGCCCAAGTATTTAGGAACCTGTTTGCCATAAATTTGTTTCAACATTTCGCGCACATCGGTCATTAAGTATTCCTTTGCACGATGTACCTTCTCCTGTTGATGCTGAATTGCTGCATCCTTCCATGGCAAATAACCTTGAGACCAGAACATTAAGTTATAACCTAAACATTCTAGATCACTACGACGGGAATGGGCACCCATATGAGCGTCTCGTGATGTAAATTCTAAAGTACCATCGTGTGCTCGGCGTTGATCCATTACGAATGGACGATGTACCCCATTATCCATAAATTTGGAAGCCAACCCGAAATCTATAAGGAAGATACGTTCTTCCTCAACGACTACAAGCGATTCTGCGACAGCTGTGGATGGCGAATTATCGCAGTTAGTTTTTTGTAAATGCTTATTAGCGTTTAACTTATTAAAAATTTTCTCTTGACGTCGTGTTAACCGTGTTGTTGGTAAGCAGGAATTTGAAGCATGACTCGATTTCTTTATTGTACCGGAACGACGTGCAGACCTCGGTAAAAATTCTTCAAAATCATCATCTGTTGTCACAGACTTCGATTCCAATGGTTCATCTTTTATGGAAGTAGTATCTTCATTAAAGAATTCTGAGTAACTAATACGTTTTGCAGGACGTAAATAATGAGACTTCACCATTTCTTCATATATGGAATTTCTTTTTTGTCTGCGACATGAGCGTACCTAAAATGAGTTTAACGTTATTTTAACAAATTATTTTTTTCTTTGTTTTTTAAATACCGGATTGGAACCACTAAATTCAATATTATTTCGTGGACGACGTTTGCGATTACGATTTAGTGGTGTTTCATAAAGATCTACACTGTTACTGTTATTACTGTTGGTAGTAGCGCCATCATCAAAGTCCTCATCTTCATATTCGTCAACAAATTTATTTCGTTTTATAATGAAATCTTCATCCTCTTCATCATCATTTGCTTCTTGCTCAGAACTATTTCCACTATCAGTTGTTTGTTGCTTTTCTTCGTAGTGTTCATCATAGCTTGAAGACTTTACATTTGAAGAACGGGATGATTTGCTTTTGCCTGTTGCAACTGGAGCAGTTGCAGTTTGTTTTTTATAATACTTGCATTTGGAAATCATAAGATTTTGTGCCTTTACATCATTATGGCAGTAGCCCTTGTCGTGCAGTTTTTCTAAAACATCCACAATCTGTATGGCTAGAGTTAACACGCATTTCTGATGGACACGACAATTTTTTATCAATGAATGCAAATCGCGATCAAAACGCTGCAAAACCAGGAAACGGTAACGTGCATCTCCAAAATAATGAGAGCCCGATGCAATATATTTAGGTATACCGGTTGGTAGGTGCTGCATTAGTGGCGCCGTATAATCTTGTCTATTATTTTTATCAGTTTCGGTTTTTATATGGTTATCTGTTAACAAAAAAGATAAAGTGTTTTAATAAGACTAATATTTCTGATATAAACAAATTTCTTACATTCGTCTTTGGCAGTGTTCATCAAACAATGAATTTCCACAAACAAGGGTCCATTTGAATGTGGTTCAATTTTTACAACGAACTTTGCATTTTCATTAGTAACCGGAATGGAAGTATTATCTGAAGCTAAAAATATTTCTCCAAAATTTCCTTTGCCTAAGAGAAAGAACGAATATATTAATATCTCTTTAAGTAGAGAATCAATGAATTAATATATGTACGTATATAAAATTATTTACATTTGGTTAGTGAATATTAGTTTTTATTAACCAAGAATACATGTATATTTACATGAGGGTATACATATGTACATGCACCCAAATTATACAAGTTATAACAATACAAAAATTAAGAATTCAAAATTGGTACCAATTAATCTTTGGGTCTGACATCAGTTCCAATATTAACACAATATATGTATAAAAAGCAAAAGATTTTTTATACTCACTGACGATTAGTCACTTACCAATAGGTTTACCAAGCCGCCAAGGTTTCTGCATTAGATCGTACATAATAGTCCCATTAACAATGGATGGTAATAATGTATACACTGGTTTTGGGGATTCATTCAGTGATGTATTTGCGCTAAGAAGAATTGACGAATTGTTGGCATGCTTTGTAGATGGATTTCTAATCACTGGTGTTACATGTGTGGCTTCATTTGAAGATGAATCTTCGTCATCATTTTCGTGCCAATAGTTATGACTTCCTCTCGTTGCCTTGGCTGTTGTCGAGATCATTTCGGAATCAATTGCTGCTCCGGAAGAGTTTCGCTTACGTTTGCGAATAGTGCGAGTGGCTTGCAATGAATGCTTCGCCTCGACGACTGCCATACGTTTGCCCATTTTTAGCTCCTAAATGCTCACTCCTAATTTGATCGAATAGTACTATGGAAAGATTAGGCTGCTAGTTGTCTCAAACATTTGATGAAGATTTCTTGTTGTGCACTATATTCTATGCACTTGAACTTAAAAAAACGTAGATTTGTTCATTTGTTATTTCGCACCAGTCACCTATATCAAGCAAGTATTATTTTATCTAAAATGTGTAATCTCGTACTTAATATTATACAAAATCAGTCTATAAACTCTACTGTTGTCTTCTGTTAATTTTTATCTGAAGGAACGTTCAACGTTTATTTTTTGTCCGCTTTAATTTTTACTATTACTTTATTGGACGATGTAAGCGCTCATGTCATTCCAATAAATTGGCTTCCACTTTTTGACAATTGGCTGATCGTTGTAGACTTTGTTGATTTTTTAGTGTTTGTGTTTTGAATTACGGATTGCTTTTCATTGTATTTAGAGACGATATTTCTTTTTTGTTGTGATTATACTTTGTTTTGTACCACGAAAATTTATGTAAAGAAAGAATGTAAAATACGTTAATAGTCATACAACTCAATTCAAAACCAGATAAAGGAGCAAAAATTAATCGATTGCACATGCCCTCAGGCATCTATATTCCTGTATATATATATATATTTATGTACTCCGATATTATATATGCTACTAGCTTAAATTCTTCGCTACTATAAACGTTTCTTCAATATGTATATTGCACTCTCCCATTTTGAATGAAGAATCAGATTATTTGCGATTAAAAATCGATCAATTCCACTGTTTCACTGTTTTTTGTCTGTCTTCACTCATCTATCTTTATTATAATTTCTTCAAATATATTTCCGAAATAAGAGTATGTACAATCAGAATATAATTTTTTTAACAATTCTAATAAAAAAACCCATATTTTTTTAAGTTTACACTAACGCAATTTTTATACAACCGAGTTCCCACGGCAATACACATAAAACATTTTGGCAAGACAAGTGCTGGATGAAATGAAAACAGCGGTGTCAACCGAACAAACGGCTCGGTTGCAGCGGCAGCGCTAAAAAATTTCTTTCAAGATGCAACGCGAGACTGTTACGAATGGAACAAACCTTTTATGAATTACCCATCAGATATTCAATATACAGACATATTTCCTAATACACAATATCAAACGATTATTTAAAATTTTAGCAACAATTTTGTTCAAGTCAAAAACATAAGAAATTTCGGTTCAATGCTGGTTGGCCGACTAATTTGGTCGTTTTTTTTCTCTTTCTATTTCGCTTGTTTCGATTTCAAGACAGAAAGACAGAAGCAAGAGAAAAAAAACTTATTCAATGCTAAAAGTTTTCACTGTTGTACACACTTTTAAAATGATTTTATCACGATGATCCGACATCCGATGCTTTATTTTTATATTCTTTTAATTCAGAAAAAATTGAGCTATATTTTGGAAATGATTTTGTCTAATTACTTTAGTAATTGTCGCAGAATTCGCTACAAAACCTACTGAGTTAAATTTTCCCGATATCCGTCGATTCCACACACTAGATAATTGCATTACAAACACAAGCTCAACGAAATCGCCGTCGAAAAACTGCTCCATTGTCGGTGTGTTTCATTCCTATTCGCCGCGTTCCGGCATATGTGTTTACTTCTTCTTAGTTATATTAATTCACAATAAAATACAACTTTATTTAGTAACAGTTTGTTTACATTACCATGAATTAGCTCTCTTCTTTCATATGCCGTTTCCATGTCATCCAAAATTTATTGTTATGCTTAGTAAATTACGAACGGTTAATTACCGTGTCACTAGCTCTGGTCACTTGCATCTCTTCTTTGTTTACATTATCTCGGGTTAATTTATTTACAGCACCTGGCTAAAATAACCCCACAAATATGGAATATGAACTTGGTTATTAAGTCTCCATACATTTGATATTTAATATATATTTTAAAAAAGCTTTTATACTCTTATTTGGTCAGGTTGACATTGATGAAAATTTATTAAGGAGCTATAAACAGAGAGCAGAACCCTTGGTATCGGACTACTTGAACAAACGTGAAACTCCTTTGCGAATCGATTTATTACAAGGAAGTATTGACACGCCGGCTGAACAATTGTTGAATGTAGACGCAGTTATCGCATTGGAAATGTAAGTTCGCAACTATTTTATTATAAGTAATACATAAATATATTGTATTCTTTAATAGAATTGAGCACTTGTACCCAAAAACACTAGAGAATATTCCAAAAAATATTTTCGGTTTTATGCAGCCTAAACTAGCAATATTTTCGACACCAAATTCAGAATTTAACGTACTTTTTGAGCCGTTATTAGCAAATGGTTTCCGACACGATGATCACAAATTCGAATGGAAACGATCTGAATTTCGGGACTGGGCATTAAATATTTGTCAACAATATCCAAATTATAAGGTTGCTTTTATGGGTGTTGGGGATGCGCCACCAGATAGAAAAGATATTGGCAACGTAACTCAAATGGCAATATTTGCACGTTGTGATTTGCTGAACCCTTCTCTTCATAATGAGTTACTTCCCAGCAAAGTCGCAGTAGATTGTGGTCCCGAAGCAGATGTTCGATACAAAGAAATATTTACTGTAGACTTCCCAGTTTATATTGATGAACGTAGTAAAGACCAAAAAATTTTGGATGAGGCGCGCTACCAAATCAGTCGTTGTCGACGTATTGATAGATATTTCAATTGCGATTTACGTGTGTATGAAGTACCTCTAATAGTTTTAAGGGACTATATTGAAAATATTGGCGCTACAATGCAGGAATTGCTTGCTGTTCTAAAGAAAAATGATATTGAGGTAAAAGAAGAACACATCATATTACCCGAATATGATGAGGATGATTTTAGTTATCGTCAATATGATGATTGTTATGATGAGGAGTTGGGAGTGTGGAATGATGCTGGATATGATGAGACCGGAAATGACGACGAACGTGGCGCATGCGGTGGATATTCACATACTAAAGCAGACACCAACTATGATGCTGAGGAAAATTGGGATTAAAAGAAAGCAAGTAGGGGTTTAATTTAGTTACAACACAATTAATAAGTGATTATTATATGTACTAAGAAAATGATAAAATTAAATAAAGTTGATAAATACTATGTATGAAAAAAAAATACAAAATATTATTTAAGCAAAGATTTTTTATACCTAATTTAATCAAAGAGATTGAAAATGAACTAGCATCAAGTTAACAGTGTATAACTCTTGCTCTATAATGCACGAATGTACATACATATTTACGGATATATGGAGCATATTTAAAGAGAATTTCTTTGTAAACATATGCGGAACGCAACCCTCTAACTTCGTATAAAATTTATATAAACATATATTTATAAATCTCTACTTCTTCTTGTGATTACGATTTCCTCCCTTAAAGTTTATGAAAACCGGAAAAATAAGGTCTGCCTACTACAATTGGCGGTGGGGTTGATTGAATTCCGCGCACTATGTGATATTTAGAACCCCAACTTCATGCTGCAAATATTTGCAATCTTCGACTAATTTGTAACAGAATAGACAATAAAAACAACGCATGCGCTCAAATGCCATTGCAACAGTGAGAGATGAAAGCCATTTCAAAATTAGTGGAGTTTCTTTAGTAAGAAATATTCAACTGATGTCAGTAAATCTCCAATGCAGACAAGCAAAAATCAGTCAGCCATTATGCATGGGAGGAAGAGCATATATATCCCATTATAGAAGAAACTTTTCAATAGCACACAACAGTTAGTATTAGAGAAAGTAAATATTTTGAAGTTCCCTGTTTGTAGTTTCGGTTGAAATTCGAAACCTTACGTTACGAAAATATATATATTTACTGCGATAAGCTAACGTTTAGCATTCGAAATTGTATATTTTGGTGTATTTTTACAAAAGCCAAAATAGTTGCTATTTCCATAACTCTAACGTCATGGCTGATGAGGGAGCGAATCCGGAAAAAGAAGCAGAAAAGAAAATCGTGCACACATATCCGCTTGTCAAGGTATGCACCATTTGTCAGTCATGAAATTAAAGCTACCAGAAGTAGAACTTCGACGTCAGAAAAAAAAAAATGAATCATAATAATAATTTGAAGGAAGAATAAACATATATAACCGAATTAATAAAACGATATTTTCAGCATTCAGATATGAACGAAGAAATGCGCACAGAAGCTATAGAGATGAGTATTACAGCTTGTGAAAAATATTCGAGCAATTATGAGGTAAGTTTCAAAAAAGCATCGTTTTTTTGGTTTGTTTATATAATCCAAATTTTTCCCAATGGAAATATATAAGGAGAGTTTTGTCAATACCTGCCTGGCCTAAATAATTATACTTTAGTTCATATGTATATGTATTTACAAGAAAACACCTAAAAACACCAAAACTTATTCTTCAAAAGTATTAACAGTAATGACCTACATTTCAACGTATAATTATATATATACAAGTATGTATATCGCTTATTTATGTATATTTATAGCAAGCGGCACGTGTTATCAAGGAAACCATGGATAAGAAGTTCGGTATTTATTGGCATGTGGTTGTTGGTGAAGGCTTTGGATTTGAAGTTTCCTACGAAACCAAAAATATTTTATACCTTTTCTTCGGTGGAAATTTAGCAATTTTGCTATGGAAATGTTCATAATAACAAGAAAGACAAAAACTGAAATACATGTGTGAGTGTGTGTATGTAAAAACGTTACTATGCAGAAATCAGTTAAAAACGAAATTACATACTATTACGTAAAGAAAATATTATAATAATTGCAGTGCAGTCCGAAAGTTGGAAGAATTTGACTATTTAGGGAACAAATAGGGAAAGTGTATAAAATTTAGTAAAATACCACAGAAAACAAATGGTTTACATACCCGTACCTAAATTTTAATAAAACTTATAATATTAATAAGAACATATTAATAAAAAAAATCAAAACAAAATATGATATGAAACTTGGTGATCACCTAAATGCAATACAATAATTGTAAATATTTTTTATACGACTAATGTATTGAAATTTATAATATAGAAATAAATTATAAGTAATTTAAAACATAGTTTTTATAATTAGTAAGATTTGCATATATGTATATGGATACTTGATTTACAGAAGAATGGTGATAGAAGTTGAAGATATACATACATATTATTACGCTACAGGGTGAGAGAGTGTGCACGTTTTATCAATATTGATTTGGTACACCTGATTTCAAGTCTTTATTGCAAAAAAAAAATAATAGAAAAAAGTATTAAAAAAATAAATAATATTAAAATAAAAAAAAAAAAAATTAAATAAAAATTAATAAAAAAAATTAATAAAAAAAATTAATAAAAAAATTAATAAAAAATAAGAACAAAAAAAAAAAATTAAAACAAATTAATAAAAAAAAAAAATTAATAAAAAAAAAAAATTAATAAAAAAATAAAAACAAATTAAAAAAAAAAAATAATTAAAAAAAAAATAAAAGAATAATCAAAAAAAAAATAATAATCAAAAAAAAATAAAATAAAAATTAATAATAATAATAATAAAAAAATAATAATAATCAAAAAATAAATAATAAAAAAAATGCAATAAAAATATAATAATGAACTGATTCCCTTCTTTTACAAACATTTAATTGAACATGGGAAAACATAGTTATTATTTTCGTAAAATTATTAATTTATTTGTGTAGTATCCGCTTTATATAACATTTATGAAAATATTGACTTTTTCGTTTTCACTAAAACGTGCGTAATTATTATAATAGTTATACCTACACAGCTCGTTTGCTATAAAACGTACCGCACAATTCTTTTGAAGTCTTCAAACATATGCTGTGTTAGCTGTAAATCAGGAAACATAAAACAAAGAATGAACCATATATACTAATTGCGGTTTTGCTAGTCTCTTTTATGACAAACTACGCATAAACATCCTCACGATCTGCGCCCGAGCCGTCGCCGGCATCTTCCAAATTGGAGAATAATAAAAAGTGTGAAGGTCGATGTATTTCATGATAGAATTCCTTAGGATTCGATAATTGCAGTTCATACTTCATGTTCGCATCGTGTCGTACGCCCATAAAGTTATAGTTCCAACTGCCCTGCGAGGGCACCATGAAAAAGCCGAGGAATTTGTTCGATAGCAACATTTGAACGCGTTCGTAATGCGATGGTAAGTAACCTTTCGGATTGTTACCCTTATCCGTATTTTTAGAACCCCATTCAAAACCGGATGGCGTCAATTTGTAAGCAGTAAGTGAGCAGGATCCTGGGGTGAACGAACAAGTGATTACAATGGTCTTTTCTCCGTCCCACGAGGCATTTTCTTGCATAATCTTTGCGTGCGTGGTGATATCTTGCGGTGATAATTGTGGCAACTCATTCGGCTGTGTATGTATCCAACCGAGTGGTTCCATGTCTTTGAGGTACTGATGCGTAGGCAAAGTGTTGGGCAGGTTCAGCGTCTGATGTGTGCCCCATTGTGGTGGCATAACAATGCAACGGATTTCTTTGACCTAAACGATACAATGCAATGAATAAACAACAATTTAAATATTTAGTTTAAATTTTGAAATTCTTAAACACAATAATAATAATTTACAACAAATTACCTGAGGATTATCCGGCGGACTCACGCCATACAAGTAGCCGGCGATTTGGGCGCGTAAATCGGAGATTGTGACGAACTTTTTCAGTATATTCTTCGGTAAAATATACGTATAACCAGTTTCTTTTATATCGTCCGAACTGACATAAATGTGATTCGTACGCAAATGCAGATTTGTAGCTGATATGGCACGTACACGCCATTCGGTTTTCGAACTAAACGTTTGCGTTTCATAATTCGATGTGGTAGACGTAATAATTTCATCGCCATGTTTGTTCGTTGTACGCGTTGTTGTGGCTGTCAGTTGGTTCTGTTCTTTTGTTTGTTTTTCAATTTCAGCAATTTGTTGACGCTGCGCAGATGGTGCACTAATTTCCATACCCAAAATAATATCACGAATTTCCGATTGCGTTAGCGAGGCCACGTTTACGTTATTCTTTTTACCATAATCGGCCAAAATCAGATCCTTAAGTTGCACTTCCACCTTTATCCATTCTTCATCGGTGAGTGTTGGCCAGATGTGATGCGCCTCCGTTATAGTTGTCTTATCAGGTTTAAGTATGATCTTCGTACGTTCGGTGTTCACGTGCAAAGCACGTAAGATTAAAATCAGACGACTGAATGCTGTATACGAAGAGATGGTCTTCAACCAATCATCATAAAGATTAAACAGCACCATTTGTGGTTCAGTGGCTTTCAGAATGAGATCACCGAATTTCTCCACTTTAAGGCAAGCCTGTTTAAAAAGGGAAATTATGATTATAATTAAATAATAGAAAAATGTTTTTTTTTTTGTATTACTATTAATTAATAATCGTTAGTTTTCTACACACCTGGAATGGTAATTGCAGTTCGGAGCCTTTGATCACAATATTCGGGAAATCCAGCAAATGCACTTCCAACGGATCCAACATACCCTTACGTGTCACGATGATTTGTTTAGGTTGCTCTTCCACCGGTAGAGAACGAATTAAAGCCGCTACTTCTTCGGCGGTCTTCCATTTCGCCAACTGACCCAAACGTTTTTGACCCGCCCACACAGATGTATGAATGATTTTCAAGAATAGTTGGCCAGTACGTGGATTGAAAATGAAAATTGCACCGTTAATTGGTTTTGTTGTTAAATTGCCTTCGAATGTTTTGTGTATTGTTACACGATATACATTCGTGTCGTCAACAAACCAAATGATCTGATTTGAAAACAATTCACCATAATTCTGCGAGCTCAAATACGGTTCAGTTGGCTCGGATGAGTAAAGTTGTAGAGCTTTGCGTATACGTTCACGCAGTACATACAATGCCGGATTGGCCTTCATTATTTTGGCCATAGCCTGCTGTATCAGTGTCTTACAACCTGGGAACCAGTTACCGTACGCAGAGTGTAAGTTGTAAGCCAAATCAATAGCGATTAGCACACCGGTCGGCGAAGGATATATGGACATGTTGTCAGTGGTGTAATCAAGGAATTTGGCACGTGCATAACGTTCCACATCGTGTGAATCGTAATCACCCCAACGTAACTGTATGTCCAACCAATACTTTTGTGTTGTTGTGTTGTCCATTGTATCTTTGGTGTCCGCCAGTAAAGACGGTCGTGAAACATTCCATTTGTAAGCGGGGAATAGCAAAATGTCCGCACAAGACGAATTCATCTTATATGATTTACGCGGATGTATAGTTTCTTTTTGTACAGTCTCAATTTCGAGTGCGTCCAATTCCTGATCGAACACTTGACACAAATCCATAACAATGGACTCGTGTATTTTTTGCCACAAGTGAGCACGGAATATCTGAATCAAGGAGATTTTCAATGTTGGAATTTTACCATGCATGAAAATACCCGTCAAATCGAGTTGCACTTGGAAACCAACGTATACATTGGCACGATTGATCGTTGGTGACCACCATAGTGTGAAACGACGATTGGGAATCTGATTTAAACCGGAACGTTGCGCATTTGTCAGTTTTTTGTACTTCATGGACTCTTCAAAACCAGATGCTTTTTCCCAGAAAAGACCCTCCCAAGTTGGGAAGTATGTACCCTTGAAGAGTGTATGCTCTAGAATGCCCTCTACGCCACCTAAAGCTTGTATCATGTCCGTACGGTAATTATTCAAATTCCACAATTTACCATCATGGCGTTGATGCGTCCACCAGAAGGGATTTTGTTTAAGCACTTGATATTGTTTGAATTCAGTGCGTATACGCCAGCCCTTATCGTAGGCGAGTGTGTGGCGATCTTTTTGGAAGAGTGTATTTATACGCGGTATACCGCGATCCCAGCTATCTTCCAAGTCTTCTAAAGTCAGACGACGATTTTGCGCATTCGCCTCTTGGCGTTTCAATGCATATTCGGCCCACACACGTTGCGAATCGATAAATTCGCTTTCCCATGGTTGGATATATCGATATAAATTCGGAATCAATTGATCTTCGTCATGTGACATGCCTGTTAAGAAAAAGAAAAACGTTTTTTTTTTTTATAAATTAATTGCATGTGTAACTAATTTATAACGTCGTTTACCTGAGCGGAAATGTGTAATACCGACATCGGTCTGCTTTGACCAACGCAAATCCGATTGTGGAATAAGCACGTGACCCATGCTTAACATGCCCAAGCCACCCAACTCTTTTGGTGTGTAGAACACCACAGGTGGGAAACGTGAAGGCATTTTTGAGTTGAGACCAATTTTTATACGAGTTTGTATTTTATTTTCACACTTTACCAACAGGTCGAGCAGTTCTTGTGTGTTTACGACAGCTTCGCGGAAATACGTCATAAGACCAATAAGCGCAGTATTCCATTTATTAACAATCTGTAGAATACAAAAAAAAAAAAATATTTTATTAACTAGTTCATAGTATGAATGACATTATTTTGTGTCACCTTGGTGAATGTTGTGGAACCAGAAGCCATTAGAATCTGTCGCACACGATTATGGAATCGGCCCAACGACTCGTCATCCACACGCAGGAAACACTGAGCTGTGCGCTCCTTTGTCACCTCGTTTTGCAAATTCCACACGCCATCGCGATGAGTGAATTCTTCAGTTTGTGTCCGACACTGATAAGCAAATAATCAATATATACTATATTGTAATTTAAAAATATTTTCGTAATTTAGTACCTTTGGCAGAATACGACATTCAAAACCGCACATATTAAATAACAAATTTGGATTGTCTTTCGAGTAGACCGACACGAAAGTGTTCTCCCAATTTATGGTCGTAACGGAGCGAGGTAAACGATTCTTTATATCCCAGAAAACCGCACGGCCTCTAAAAGCATGTTGAAAAATATTTTGAGACTTAATAATAATAAAGGACAGCAAGCAACTTACAAGTTGACGTCATGTTTCATCAACCGCATGCGTGCATCTCGGGGCCAACATTTTTTATTGTTGTAACCAACAATATTTTCATTATTGGGATCTGGATGCTCGGTGAGATAGCGCTGAATCAAATCACGTGCTTCCTCTGCGGTAAAACGGAAGAATAAATGAATGCGATCCACATAACGGCAATATAAACGTATTGGATGTGCTGTTTCGGTAACTGTATCTTGGAACGTGAGGAAGTCGTTTGGCATTTGTGGCGGACCGGCCATCTCGCTAGCGCGATGCAAACCAAGCATTAGCAAATCCAATACCAGACCATAGTACTGGGTTATAAAAGAGGAGAACTGGAGTCCACGAATAATGCCATAACTGTTGGTATGATTCATATCTTTGTAGTTGATGACGACGTTATTCTTAGCTGTCATATAATCAGCAATATTGTGATCAACTATGAGGCGAAGTAAACGATTCAACAGTGTCAAATCGATTTTTTCATATAGTTTTTCGAAACGCGATTCCAGCAGAACATTGCATTCGCCCTCGCCCACATCCCAAACGTCCTGCAGATTATTAATGCCTTTGGATTGTAAGGTATAAAAGTCAGTATAATATATACGAATGGCACAGTTGGTATTTGAAAGAAAATATTAACTTACAATTCATAAAAAAGTATTTATAGTTTCCCTGGTTGAAAAGTAGAAACGCGTATGCGTGAGGTTTGCAACAAGGGGATTTCAAATGCAAATCACTTTGCTACAAATCACACACACAAACGTCTACGTATGCACACTTATTGTAAAAAACACTAATTATAAAATTATAATGTTCCTTACACCGGCTATAGCTATTCACTCACCTTGACACCACTTATACGCCAACAGTGGTGGCGGTTCAGTGTCGCTTGGTTTTATCCATGGCGGGAATAGTCGACGCTTATCCGCTTCATACCATAAATATTGATCCAAATAAGCATCCGTTATTTTCTCTAGTGGTTCAACATCGTAGACGGGTATCAAATGGCTATACAAATCCATAAACTCAATACCAACCTAAAAATTTGTACAAGGGAAGATGTATAAGGAAAATCTTCACATAAACGGACCGATCAAAATTCAGATCTTGCATAGAAACTTTTTTATTTGTGTAGGGCATTCTAGCTTCGGTGCAGCCGAAGTTAAAATTCTTCCTAGTTTTAGTTAACATACCTCTTTGAATGCACGCTGAGTTAGCAAATGACGTTTGATACGCGACAGTGCCTCATGCGGATTATCATAGGCCTGTTCAATGAGACCCAATTCTTCACGCTGGCTCTGATTAAGGCGTGATTTTACACTGTATGCTTCTTTTAGACGCTCCAAAGCCAAAATTAGTAATTTAGTGTCGTGTTTATATGAAAGCGGTGGGAATGGTATGGGACCGAAGCGTCGTGACTCCAACCAATGCACTGTTGTTGTGTAAATGGCTACAGCTTCTTCGGGTGATATGTATGGACCATCTTTTAAGTAATTATGTTGACGTTCTTGCTCTGCCTTTAAATATAGACGTGTCAAACGACCTAAATTTTTCTTGCAAACCGTTTTGTCAACTGTAGCACCACGACGTATGCGCTCGCGATTGTAGTGTGCAGTGTTAGTCCACCAATCGGCCTTCATTTTGACATAACGCAATATCATGTTTTCTATAGGTATTGGCAGGCCCGGAACTTTCCATGGAATATTCGCCTTCCAACAACGCCAAGCTTCCGATAAGTGTTGCAAAATGGTACGCGCTTTGTTTTGCTTTATACCTTCCGGCATCATATCAACGATATCGTGCATAACTGAGGCACGTAACTCCAAATCGAAATGTGATTCGACACGTTGTTTTGTGACGGTCTTCGCGACACCCTTTGAATGACGGCCCTCAAATTGACGTGACAACAAATTGCCCAACCAACGTTCTAACAGTGGAGTTATTCCCCGCATAAAGAATAACCAAACACGCCAACCCGGCGCCCAGAAACCACAGCCTGGACCTTTGCCAACAGGACCCTGCGAGAAAAAGTATATACAAATATTAGACTATATATATTTATTTATTCGAAACACACATATTTACCGTATTGAAGCGATAGTAGATCAGATGTTTTAAATCTTTGCACATGCGTATTTGTCTCATTAATTTGTACTTGTAGCGATACATGCCAGACAGCTGGCCAACATGTGCGAATATATACTGCAGTCCATCAGCCAGTTGAAAAGCGTCGACATTATTAAGACGATATTGGACGTGCGAGTCAATGATCAATTTAGTCAGATGCAGGATTTCACGACATAAATGGAACGCTGCAAATTGAAAAGAAGGTTTATGCTGAATTATAAAAATGCAGATGCCATTTTAGAATACCAACCATTGCCGAAACGTGATTTTTTACGTTCTTTTGTGGTTAGAGTTTTCACCGGTTTTAAGTTGAAGTTATAATCAAGATGCAAATAGTTTAGATTTTTACGATGGATCAATAAATTAAGCATATTGTATCCCTGTCGGCAAACTTGCAAGCCAGCTTCGACCCAATCTAAGGTGGTGGTTTGGAAAAATTTCGTCGCTTTAAACGAGCGAAACAGATACCTAAACCAAAAAAAAACAGGGTACTGTACTAAAATTTTTATAACGCAGCTTTTTGGGCTAACCTCTTTTTCTGTGGTTTTGGTTTGCGATGTTTTAGCGCATTTAATACGTAGTACTTCAAAAGTTTCTGATAGCTCACACGTACTTTAACAGGATGACCTGGTGGGCAGTGTTCTTTGTACCAACTTTTAACAAGCGGAACGTCTATAGCACGACGCGAACGACCCGAACGTAGGTTGAAAGGCCGCGGTGCCCACAGCAGTGCTATACCGTTGGCTGTGTTGTCAGTATAAAGCGGTGTGTCTTGTAGGAAAGGTTGTACTTCATCTGGCAATGAGAAATCTTCGTCATCATCCGGCATTGGCTCCGCAACCTTGGTATTAGCATGACGATGTGAAATCGGGTTGATAAGCGGATCGAAGTAAAATGCTGGCAAATCAGGATCTTCAGTTTTAATGTACACAACATTAGGCGTATGATACCTATGTGATAAATAAAAGTGTTTATATAAATATGTGATTACACCTTATTTGTTAATGTTTTCATATCTTAATGTTCAAATGTAACTGTATGCAACTGTCAGCAGCTGTAGGGGAGTAAACTTTCTCTTACAGCTTCAACGCAAATCGCACCTCTAAAAACTTTGTACAATAAAGTCGCTTGAAAGTAGTAATTTTCTTATGAGTTTTGTTTTTTGTACCACCAACATTGAATAAGTGCAAAAATAATGCTTTGAATTTCCGCGTTTTCGGGTGGTATGTAATATTTAGATTATGATGAGATATTTACTTACCAGGAAAGGTGCACGAAATGAGGCATATTATTGTAAAGGTAGGGAAAAGCAATTCGATATTCTGTGCGAATTGGTTGACGTATTATAACCTTATTGATGTCATTAAATTCATTCCAGTCTTCATCGCTGTTGAAAATCAATATAATTTTGAAATATATTAATAAAATTTATTTTGTTCATTATTTGAGCTTACCCAACGTTGTGATCTTTTATGAGCGGTTCGAATTTCGGTCCACCTGGTATAGCCATATTAAGGGCTTTGGCGGTAAAGAAACTTTTGGGGTCGAAAAGATAGAAAAAATTGTCATCTACTAAATCAGTGAGCAACTGATTGGCTAATCGATATAACGTTGCCAATTGTGGCAAGGTCAAATTCCATTTACGATAAGTGGATCCATTCACGTATGGAGTACCGACGAGTGGTCTATGCTCGTAGAACCATTTATATACGGGTCCATCTTCTTCCTGATCTAAATCGATTTGGATGGCTTCCAACGGTTCAACATCCAGAATATTGTCTGCATAGTCTAGTGGCGGTTCTTCATCATCAAAGGGAGGGAATCGCATACGTTTGAAATGACGCCTATCGCGCTTTTCTCGACGCATCATAATCCACATGGTTCTAACAGAAAAAAAAATTATTTTCTTATAAATACGCCAACATGCATATGTAGCACTTACCCCCATTGTGCTATATAAACTGGCTCAATAACCCATGGTATTTCATTTACGAAAGTTATCGCACCTGTTATGTGATACAGGACTTGTACATCGCGTATTTGCTCCCAGGGCATCGGCATGTTTTCAAGTAGTTTTAAAACTGCATGCGGCATATATTTCAATGCTCCCAAATATACACGTTTATCATGCCGATATTTACGTGAGGTCATATCACCATGATCACGTATTATTTTGCGTATGTGCTCAGGTGGCATATCTTCTTTTTGAGCATCGACAAAACCAAATTTTCGTTTCTCTGCAAATCTTTTCGATTGCAATTGATGCCATTTCTGTGCTTTTTCTTGTAGCTTCTCCTCAGTAATAATGTCGGGTTTGGGTGTTGGTATTTGGCCCAGTTGAGCTTGATTGATACCACCAACACTATTACCACCTATTCCACTTTGTGCCATACCAACAGTTCCATTTGTCATCGGTACCGGTAAAGGTGCACCCGGAGGAGGAATTTGTTGTATTTGATTTGCCATTTGGTGTGCATGCATTTGAGCTTGCTGCACTTGGGCTGCAGCAGCATATGCCTGTGCCTGCTGCTGCGCCATAATTTGTGCCGCCCAAGCATTGGGCGGTATCATATATGGTGGCAACGACATTTTCGCGTGCCTTTTTTATAAACAAATGTTTTTACAAAACTGAAAGTACAAAAAATTGGCAAATATGAATATGTGAAAAACTAGTCTACGGATACACAAAACAGTGTGTCGCGACGAAAGCAGCCCTTGCTAGACATCACCGCTTGGTGGGCAAATTTCATTTCTAGCAATTTATGTGTAAATCAATAAAAAACGTTATAATGATACACTCACCTAATGTCTCGCAAATTAAGCTTTATTTTTACACTATTATAGAATTGAATACCAAATATTTTTCAACAGAACAATAAAAAATTACAGAAGAAATGTGTGAAAACGTTTTCTAATCGAATCGCGGTCGAAGAGTTGCCAACATCATCGAACACATTCACAAGCCGCTGACACAGAATGTACGTTCTCTGGAAATGTTTAAGGGACTATAATGGAAATGAAATAATATATATTTTAATAATTTTATAACCGAAAGGATATATATTTAAGAATATACTTAAATAAAATACTTCTTATAAATTAAATGAAGTGATTAAATTATGGAAATTTCTTAGTTATTTAGTTTAATATAGAAATTATTGATTTTGCTTGCATTTTTATCTTCTATGTTATGTTTCGCAAATTCCAAACAACTTTGTTTTGCTTATTTCATTCTTAAGCCAGCAAATAGCAACGTTGCTATCAATACTAGTTATTTTCCTTGTATTTTGCCAATTTACACGTAGTGTTTTTTATGATATGTGGAGTGTAAAATCTAAAAAAGTCTGCTGAAATATTGTTAAATTGTTAGTGAAAATAGTTCGTTTTACAGTGTACGCAAATAAAAAAAACATGTTTGCAAATTTGAAAAACAAATTAATAGAAGAAGTGAAGGCGTCTCCGTCGAAATTCCAACAATTTGCGGTAATTGAAAACAAAATTAGAAAAGGAAAACATAAGGCGACAAATCATTCCTTTCAACACTGAAATAATACCTTAAGTAATAAATTTATACTATTATCTGTTCAAAATAAAATAATTTAGAGGTGGTGTTTGCAATTTTTTATGTTTTCTTAAGCAGACATTTAATTTTTAATTATATACTTTTTGGTGTATCATTGTTATATTGACTACCGTGTCTAAAAATGGAAATAGGCTGCTGTTTCGTCATCGGCCAGTACAACCCCAAGTGGTTCGGAATCAACTACGACAACGACAACTAACGAAAATTTCTTTAGCATTACAGAGGAAGGCGAGTATCACAAATAAAGTCTGGAATATAATTTTTTACTTATTGTACATAATTAGATACACCACAAAATTCGCCGTATAAACCTCTGAAACTACCACCTGGTTCCGTAAGCGGGCGAACATACCATAATGGACCTATCGGCGGTGCTATACCACGTACACGAAAACTCTCCAACTCATCAATGGCCAGCGATGTCTCCTTCCGTTTGCCCTCCTATGATTCACCACCTGTAAGAGTATTTTTTACAATAAAAAAAAAACATTAAGAACTATCATGTTTGTATAATTTTAGGTGTACCATCTACAATCAGATTTGGAGTCTAATTGTAGTGAGCTGGAAGATACAGCTTCTACCGCAAAACTGGAAGTAGTAACTAAGGAACAATTATACGATGCTTATAAAAAATCGTTGGATCGTTACCATAAATATCGAAGCCGATATACTGATTTGGCTAAAAGATATAAGGATTTAGAACGTGACAGTACCAAAGCTCGGGTATGTACATCTGTAATCAACATATGTATGTCTTCCTATAAAAGTTTGCATTCGATATATTTAATGTTGTTATTGTGAATTACAACTCATTATCAGATATGTAGCTTTAAGATAAGATATAATACCTACTCACCTTATTTTAGTTTACTAACCTATTTTTTTTGTTGGAATGGCATTTTGGATTTTTCTTGTTTAATAAAATTTAAAAAAAAGTTATTTTAATTGAAATATGTAAATACAATTTTATGACATCATTTCAATAAGCATGAAAGCAATAATAATAAGATAACTACTCAGTTAGAATTTCTTTTTTGATAGTCCGTACTTGTGGAGACCCAGGAGAAGGCTATACGCCGCATCAGTGAATTGCGTGAACAATGTTCGTTAGAGCAGCAAGCAAAGGCGCATCTCGAGGAGGCTTTGCGCATGGAAATGGATGATATGCAATGTAAAATGCAAGCATATCAAACTAAACTGAAATTACTTGGTGAAAATCCCGACAATGTGTCTGCAATACTTCTAACAAATGAATTCAATGATACAACTGGCGGAGCGTCACTTATAGATTTGGATGATAACAATAGCAATACCAACATAGAACATTCAGAAGATTTGAATGAAAAGAAAACAGAGGATACTTTTGAAAGTTTGAAAAATGGACAAGATTTTCCACTAATAGAACAACTGAAGAAAGAGTTGGATAATCGGGAACGCAAAATCGAAGAGCTGATGGCTAAAATGTCGAATGCCGAAGATACCATATCACAATTACGTAAGCAAGAAGAAGAAAACGCGTTGTTATTGGCTCAAACAAAGCAGGCTATTCACTCGGAGTTAGAAAACAAGGAAAGCGAAGTAAAAAGGCTAACAATTAAAATTAACGAAATGCAAAAGGAAGAGCAAGACGCTGCAAAAAAAGAAAAACAATTAAGTGCTCAAGCGAGTGAACTAAATGAATTGCATGAGAAGTTAAAGAATCTGCATATTGCCAAACAAGAAACTGATGCTAAACTAATTGCTTCGGAACACATGTTGGGACAAATGAAAGAACAGCTTCTTGTAAAGGATAATGCAATCAAAGCTTTTGAACAGAAATTGTCAAAAGGGCTTAAGGACAGCGAACAGAAATTGGATGAGTTGCGACAGCAAAATGTACAATTGAATGAAATGTTACAGCGATATCAACAAAACGAAGTTTCACTTGCCGAGATCGATAACGAATTGAATAGAACGAAGAACGAAAATGACATCCTCAAAATAGCAACTGGCGAGAATGAACGAAAACTACACGAACTCGAAGAAGAAGTACGCAGCCAAAAGGAGCAACTAGAACGTCATCAAAAAGAGCGGGCAGCCGAAGAAGATCGTTGGAAACTTATGTATGCTCGAGAGGATGAATTAACTAAGTTGTGGCAAGAAGTGCAAGCGGATAATGAAGTGCAAAGACAAATAGTAAAACGGTTAGAGTCGGAATTGAAAATATCTAATGAACGAAATCAGAATAATGAAAACGAAACGATTGCTGCACTCAAAACGGAATTACACAAGGCAAACGAAGAGCTTGAGGGGAAGGTAAAAACTTTAAAAGATCAATTGGCTGGTAAAGAAAAAGAACTAAAGTCAAGTACAAATAAATTAGCAAAACAAAAGAAACAATTTGAGAACCAACAAAGTCGGGTACGCGATCAAAGTGGTGAAATTGAAATGCTACGAACTGAATTGAATAAACATGAACAACATTTGACTAATCTCCAGAATGAATCGCAAGCACGTGAACAGGAATCCGAAGCGGAGAAAGCTAAATTAAAGGCCCAAGTTCAATCTATATTACAGGATATTACGCAAATTCAAGATGAAATGCGTATTGTGAAGGAATCTCACGATGAGTTGGAAGTGGAAAAGTTGAAACTTGAACAAAGAATCGAAAATATGCAACAGGAAGCACAGGATACAAGCGACGACACTCAACATTGGCGAGATCAATTGGTTGGCACTGAAGACAAACTGCGCCTTGTAGAGTTAAAGTTGCAGAAAGTAGAAACTGAAAACTCGCAATTAGCTGAAAGGAATTGCTTACTAGAAGAGCAGAACAATCGTTTTGAAAAACAATTAGCCGAGCGCGAGGCAAATGCAAATGACCTTCGCTTGCAGTTGGATAGCAACGAGATGACTTTGCGTAAATTAAACGAAAAAATGTCCGAAGTGCTGGATGAAAATTCTCGTCTGCACAATACACAAGAGTTAATGGATCACGACTATCGGACTTTACAAGATAAATTTAATGCGTTAGAAAAAGAGAAGTTAATGGCAGAGGATGTACAAATAGGTTTACAAGAAGAACTGGAACAACTGAGAGAACACAAGTTAGTATTGGAAAACAAGTTGCGTGAAACCGTGGAGCAGCTTCAACAAACCGAAGAGAAATGTGCAGAACAAAAGAAGAATACTGAAGCAATCGAAAAAGAACTGAAGGAGATGGTTATAGCTCGAGAACGCTTGGAAAACCAGAATCAAATAATGAGTGCAGAATTAAATGAACTTCGGGCTGTACAGTCAGATGATGAGAAATTGCACAATTTGATGTGCGAACAAAAACGACGTATCGAAGACTTAGAACACGAATTGATTGATAGAGAAAAATCCGCGAAGGCGAATATTGAAATTGTAGATAAAGAGAATAAACATTTGAATGAAAAATTGGGTACATTGGAAGCAAGTAGGGAGGAGTTAGAAGTCACTAAGAAAGAAGTTCTACTTTTGAAATCGCAAAATGAAGAGCTAAATCGAGATTTGTGTATTTTGAACACAGAACTGAAACAAAGCCGGGACGATAACCAAGAACTTGGGAGACAGTTGACGCTGTTGAAAACATTGGAGCAAGAGAAGGAAATCAGTGAAAAAGAACACAAAACATTAACAGATGAAATAAATAAATTGAAAGAGGAGTCAAAAATGCATATTGAAGAAGCGCAAAAGAGGGCATTGGAATTGAAAGAAATAAGGCAGCACTTGCACAATTCAAGCGAAATAAATGAAAAACTTGAAAATACCGAGTTAGAGCTACAGAAAATGCGAGAATTAGAAAAGAAGTTACGCGTCGACGCTGCTAACGATGCTGAATTGGCAAATCAGAAAATCCATGAGCTTGAAGATCAGTTGCACACTGCCAAGAGCGATATTGAACGATTGCACGAGAGCAATGACGCTATTCAAGTGGAAATGGATAAGATACAAAACAAAAATGAGCTACAAGTGCAGAGTTTGGAAGGAACAATACAACAATTGAAAGAACACAATGAAAAACTTCAGCAACAGTTTGCCAGCCAAAAAGTTGACGGCGAAAAACTTGCTAATTTCGAACAAATGCAAATTGAAAACGAGTATCTGAATAAACATGTAAAACAATTGGAAACCGAACTCACGTCAAAACGCACAGAAGCGTCTAGTCAGTTGCAAGAAGCTCAAGACCAGCGGGAAAAATTAAAATCTCTACAGTGCGAACTTTATGTGCTACGGGAAAATGCTGAAAAATACGATGCACAGCTTGCCGAGAAACAAAAAGTAATTGATAGTGCTGAGAATGAACGTACACAACTGCGTGAAATGCTGACGAATGAACGCGCTGAGTTGGAACGTCAAGTAGTGCATGCCAAGTATATTACTGAGCAAAATGATGCTATACAAAGTGATTTATTACACAAGCAACACCAATTAACAGAGGCGGAACAACAATTGCACGATATTAAAGCTGAACTCGAAGCGGTAAACTCCACACATGCCGCAGACATTGTTATTAAAACAAAAGAAATAGATTCCTTGCGTTCCGAATTACAACAAATCACAGTTGAACTCAATGCAAAGGCGCAACTTCAGGAAGAGCTGGACACCTTGCGTGTCGAACTGGCAGAACATAATCAATTAAAAGAACTTCCATTGTCGCAGGCAACTGTCGAAAATGGACAAAAATCAATTTTAGCTAGTGATGCCGAGAATTTGCGACGCATTAATGAAGCCTTACAACGTGAATTGGAAGATTTAAAACATAAATCAACATCTGAAATCACCGAGCTGCAACAAGAGATTGAAGATATGCAAAGTAATGCGAGACATATGACTGAAAAATTGGCAGAAGTTGAAAAATTACATAGCGCCTTGACGACACAACAAATGTTGGCGAACGTGAATGCTGACCAAGAATCTCTGAACCCTACTCGTGAAATTGCCACAGGCGGGGAAATATCTAAGTTGAAAGCGGAGGAGCTGTTGCAGCGAGAAAAGGCTGAGTTGGCGGCGAAACTACGCGAAATTATGAATGAAGTGCGTGATGTGTCTGAACGTAACCTATTCCTTGAGCAGCAATGCGAAAACTATTTGATATTGGAACAATCAAACGAACGTTTGAAGCTGCAAAATGCCAAACTGTCACGTCAGTTAGACGAAACATTGGTATATATATTTTTTAAAATAATTTATATAGTAAATTTATTATTTTTAACTTTTTATTGGATCCGTACAGGTGTCAATGCAACACAATGAAGGTATTACAGCGAATACAGAATTCGAGTACTTAAAGAATATTATGTTTCAGGTGAGAGAGAAAAATATTTTACCCTCAAACAAGAGGCCATTTAAATTATCCATTTGTGGTCGTTTTTTTCCATTTTTATGCCATCTTTTTCATTCAGAAGTTCAACTTCAATAATTACTGATTGTCGTCTGTCATTAAAAAAAATCTGACTTTAAAACAATTTTTTTTGCATAAAATTACAATTGAAAGATTTTGAAGAAACTGTTTTAAACGTTATTTAATTCATATTAATTTAAGTATTTAACGGGATCTGCCAATGGAAACAACGAAACGCTTGTCAAAGTGATATCAGCTGTTCTGAAATTCTCACCTCAACAAACCCAAGTGGCACTTGAAAAGGAGCACCAGCGACGTTCACTGGTGAGATAAATGTAAACTTTAAATTTGTGATAAACAATGTACATATATTTTCATGGAATTTCAGATAAACAAAATTCTATAGCAAGAATTGGAGCAAGCCTACGAAGCTAAATGGTGGTAGCAATAACATTGCTTTGCCAACTCGAAAATATATTGATCTATTAATGTATAGTAAATATTATTAAAACTACTAAATGTTCACTATACACTTGATTGGTAGCAGGCATATGTACCGCGTACACAGATCCTTAAGGAGTGCCGGTTAAGCTTCTTATCCGTATTAGGCATTTGACAGTTAATTGTAATTAACAGTTAATGATTTGTTTTCGATTTTAGCTATTGATAACGCATTTTAAGTGTATAAATATTCTCAACTGACTAATTCAAATAAGTACCTACATATGTATGTATATCGGCAGTTCGTAATATGTTGTGACATACGGGCGTAATGCAGTTTAAATATATGTAAATTGTAACAAAAAAATATAAAATATAAACTGTATGCCAATTAAAAACGTTTGTATAGACATAGTTATTGATTTGCTAAGAATTTACATTCATGTATATATACACATGTATGTATATATGTATATAAAATGTTCAAATGTATTACTGATATTTTGTTCGATTTCGTTTGCGTTTGTATTTAAAGGGCATTAAGCTGTTATCAATTGTGCAATCTTGTAATGGAATTGTATGTGCTTTTTTTTAGTCACATCCAACGTAAATATTGAAAATATTAAATAAGTCAAAATATATCAAATATTGTTGTAATGTAAGTTTTGCAAATAACCTACGAATGTTTTTAGTTTGAAGTAAAAAATATATATACATAATAAAACTAAAATAAACAAAAATTTTGAAAAATAAATACTACGATTTGTTATTTCCAATTTGCGGGTGTCGGAACAAACATTTGTATCTACATGTGCTTCGGATCCATTTCCTAGTTGACGACGATGTGAATCCACCTATTTACAATATCAATCTTCTCAGAGTACCAAAATGATATTATGATACATATCTCAACATTACCATAAATTATTACTTGTTTTCTTGCCGGAAATAAAAGCTCTATGGAGGCAGGCAAGGTGAAAGTATTTCTTCGCAACTGTCCAGTTTATGCTAACTGAGGTTGAAACATCTCGGGTTGATATTAGCCGCCTTAATAAATTTTTGGTAAGTTTAAAGCGCTTCGTTCGTCTATTTGGGAATCAAAAAAGATCAGCTGTCCAAGTGGGATCCTTCGTTACTTTTGGTGCGAGCATAAGCCATACGAGTATAACACAACATAACCTTTTTAACTTTGTACCAGTATTGAAAAGAAAATGAAGAAAAGTATATTTTTTATATTTCATCTTATAAAATTTATTTCTGTAATTTTTCATGGAAAAATATACATACATTTCCTTCTTGACATTAATTCATCTAACTTATACACAGCGAAAAATAAAAATAAATATTTCTTAAGACGTTATTTAAAAAACGCGAATATTGTAATTTATGTGACATAACATAAAAATTCAAAATATAAATAAAAAAAAAGATAAAATCTTTTCGAAAATAAGCTAAAGCTTTGCTTTAATTAGAAATTGTGGGCATTAAGCCATTCCAGTATTTTAACGGCTTTCTATGTACAAAAGTTTTGAGCGCATTGGTTGTGACCATTTGCAGTGGATAATGAGGTTTGAAGTTAGCAAGTGCATGAAAACAGCGTGTTTGACAAAATCGTTGAAATCGCAATATGGCTAATACAGCCGCTTCTTGCACGACCGGTCGCTGAACAGCGCAAAGGAAGCGTTCGAATATCGAAAAGTAAACGGAGACATCTGTAGTGAGAGGCAGCGGCTTCACCACAGCCGATATACAGTCCATTAAAACAGCAATACGTTCATCATATTCGTTCGTATGCTGCACACGCGTATAGTATTCTTCGGCTAGTGGCAATAATTGTTGCTGTAGTAAAATATCTACAAGTTTAAGATTTCGTTTGCAAAAGATGGCAAAGGCGTACATGAGATTTGTTAGCTTTCCGCTCTTAAGTTTTGTCACTAGATTCGTCAAAACTTCGGGTGCTTTTGGTTTGAAGGGCTCAAAGTGATATTCGAATCTTAGCATTGATAGAAGTTCTCTATGACGTAAATCCTTGGTATCCATATTGTATGTTGTACACATTAACAAATGTTGAATAACGGTGATTAGTGCATCTGATTTATCATAATTAGATTCGTCACGGTGTGGAAGCGTGGTAGGATACCAACAAAGTACTTCGTAGATCATTGGTGATGCCCTCTTATTGTGATAATATAAGCTTTTGGCAATGAATAGGCGCGCAGGATTGTGTGCAGCATTATGAAGAGGTATAACAATTAAGTACAATTGGGTGAGATTCAAAATAGTGTTTAATGATAACTTTTCATTCCACAGGTAACTAAACAGTCTATTTTCAATTTTTTGCAGCACCGCAGCGATGATCTCCGGGCGTTTTTGCTGTAGGTGCCGCAACACGATCAATATAAGTCGCAAGTGTGTACCGATGTATTTTGGTGGAACGCGTGCTAACTCACAATTCAACTCGATTTCTGGGCGCGGTGCTTTGCAAATTTGTTCAATTATCAGACTGGCTAACATTTCACAATCTAACATTTGCTCCAGCAGAGATGCGGCAAGTGTAGAAGCCGTCACATCCACTTGGTCACGGGTTTTGTTCAGGAAGTCTGCGATTTGAAGTGTGATTTTAGATTCTACTTCATTTTCCTTCCTTTTTCCCGTTATGGTTGCAAAAAGTTCAAAGGAATATTTCTTGATAAACTTTTGCAGTACACTATTTATTTGGCTGGAAGGATAATGGCTCCTGTTCATTTCCAAAGGAATTGTTGGAGTTATTTGTGAGTCAACTAATAAGTTTTCACTGACTGTCTCTGTTGGAGGTGAGTTTGGTGATTCTAAATTTAATAGATTATTCGTTGAATCAAGCTCAGGATTTTGCACATCGATTTCTAAGCTCAGTTCTGAACTGGATGCCAAGGTGCATTGAGATGTGCTAGCGCTTTGAACAATTTGCGATGTTAAGTGCTCTGAATGGCATATCGCAGGAGTTTTAGTCACAATCACAAATTCCTCGAAAGGACGAAAAAATGGCTTGTTAACCATTCCATTTGAAGTGTTGCCAACAGCACTGGTATTTTCAAATGCACCGTTCCCACTAACTTGTATATCGGTAATACTATGAGGTTCATAATTTTCGCCTTTATTTGACCTTTGTTTCATTTCGGTAGATATTTCAAACTGATGGTTAGTATGTTCGCTAGTTGATGAGTGGGACATTTTGTCTTTAGCTTGACACAGACCAGTTAAGTTTGATAAATTTTGTTCATTATCCTTACAGGAATAGTCATTATTGCTTTGGGCTGGCAAGTTTTCCTGGTCATTTGAGTCCTTTGTTGGCGACGATAAACTCTCATCGCTGCTTAATGGGTTATCACGTTTTTGTTTATCTCGCAAACGTGCTGAGCGTTTACAGGGTACAACGGGGGTCATTGAACCTTTTCGTTTACGACCACGCTTACACGGCACTTTTTGCTCATTTGCTGATTCAAAAATGCTATTGACTAGTTGTTTTGTTGGTGAAATTCCCAATAAGTCGTCCACAACTGATTGTGTATGTAGCGCAGAGATATCGGAATCACTGCTACTTGATGGAGAAAGATCTTTTGAGGATGTCGGAAATATTTTATCATCGGATGCCGCATCATAGTCTACACTTGAATCGGAGTGGGTTCTAGTTTTACATATTTTTTCAGGAGTTCCTTCGACTAAAACAAGTATGGGTTCATCGACTTCTTCATTTTCGTTGTGAGAATGGTATAAGGGTTGAATAGATGCTGTTGTTGTTAATGAAATAGCTTCATTTTGTTGGAACTCTGTTGCTTTCGTTGAAAACGGATGCTTATAAGTGTCGGCAAGCTTAGTACCTTCGGTCCCTTTGGTTAACTCATTAGTATTAGGCGGATGGATATTCGGAAGCTTGAATTTATGTATTTCTTCAAGAGGTTTGGAAATATCTGCACTATTGTTTATTTTCTGGAATGGATCTGTGAACTTCATACTACTGACGTCAGCTTCATTTTCTTTCAATTCTTCTTGGTAATGGGTACTTTCTGAAATGTCCGTCAGTATCTCAATGTTTTTGGTTTCCTCTAACCTATCATTTTCTAAACGCTCTTTACGGTCAATATTTTTTTCAGGTTGCTTCAAAACAGCACACATTTTAGTATTCACATCATTTGAGATAAATATATTATCGAATTGTGTAGGGCTATTTGTATCTTGTTGTTCTTGTAGCGAGCAATTTGTTTGTGTAATATCAACGTCGCTATCATCTGAATCACTTCCAAATATATTATATGCTAAATTACGTTTGTATTTATTTTGTTTCTCATATACTTCCTGTTGATTTTCAATTGAACATCTAGCATCAGTCATTTCGAAACTATCACAATTGTTTCTTTCACTGTCGTACAGTTCAGGTACTTTTATGTCTTCAGACATGACCATATTCACACTGCTTTTATCTTGTAATAATCTTAATTGGTTTTCATTAGCACATAACGAGTTGGGTCTATCTTTTTCAGCATTAATATCTAGATCGTTAATAGTATTATTTAGTTTTTCATCTTCAGTATGCTTTACATTTACAGATTCAGTACCAAAATCATCTTCTAAGTGTGCTAAGTAGACACTTTCCGACACCGCAACATTTCTGCCGTTTTCTATTTGGTAATCTTCATTGGAGCTGTAAAGATTGGCGCAAAATTCGACAGCAGTGAGAAAGAGTTTTTCATTTTGGTCTACTGTAACTTCCCGATTATCGGATTTAGAATCTGTTTCGTTATTAATAATAGATGTCGCGACTAGTTTTGCCCTTTTTGTTTTATACCGTTTCATTAGTTTTTTGTTATTCTTCCGCTTCCTGGTACTTATTGGTTCTTCTGTGGTAATTTTCTGGCCACGCACTTGTTTGACGGATCGTTTTGGTATTTCGAGTGGTTCTTTGAATATCCATTTTTCAAAATCCTCACATTCACCATGAGTTTGTGTACTCCCATCTGTACTAATATTATTGTCGGTAAGATCACTCATTGGATTGATGTTGCTATCATAAGCGATTTCTGTCGGTGTACCTGAAATATACAGATTTAAATATATTTTATGCATCAAAAACTTTTTATTACCTTCAAATTGTGTTGAAACAACGTTGGATTGTGTTATATTCGTATTATTTTCTCTATTTAAGTCAAAGGTGTTTTCCCTCCTATTTATTTGTTGCTCACATTGTGTTGGTAACGGTGATGCTGGTTGTTGCTGTGAAATTTGCCTAGATTCGTATAACGTATGTATCCAATTATTAAACTGCTGCAAGGTATGTGAATCATTAGGTCTATTAAACTGTTGCGGTCGCAAGTGGTTACTGGTAGGCGAGTATAGAAGTCCCATAAACATTTGGCCAGCCATTTGCCAAACAGTAGAAAATACATCTGGATGCATTTCGGGAAGGTTCGTTAATGCACTTATCATTGGTTGTAAATTACTAATATTGTGTAAATTATTGTTGGTCGGTAAACCCGAAGTTTCAGTATTTTCATTAAGTTGTGTTGTAGATAGATGTGCTGGTGGTGGTGGCGTAGATGATGGGGTGGCGTTGATTTCATACTTCATATTATCATATATAAACGAAGGTGAACTGGATTGTGAACGTTTAAATGTTTCCATAATTGGAATATAATCTATTTGGCGTTGCACATTACACAAATAAGTGCAAGTGCCTATAGACTTAGATTTATTAGGCAAACTCAGCAATGGGGTAGCTTCTGATAAATCAAATTCATTAGAAGTTGTTTCCGGAATTGGATCGGATATTGGACTAAGCGGTGATACGCTCCATACTTCAAAGAATTTGTCAACCAATGTCGCTTCTAATGGAATTATCTTTGGTTCTGGAAAAATTGTACCAACATTATGTTTTTTGATAAAGCATGAAGTTGATGTGCCTCGTGTTGTTGTAGTGGATATATGTTGTGTTCCTTGTGAACGCAATTCAATTAAGTTTGTTTGTACCGCTTGATTCTGCGTACTCTTAGTGAGGATTTCCTCTGTGTGCAATGTTTGTGCACACATATCTCTCGATAATGGGGCAACTGTTTGTGTGTGCATATGATTGCTTTGTATTACTGATGTCTGTGTGGATTGTACAGCGACTTGCTTTGTTACAAATGTATCTGAAGCGTTCAGCAGGTTACACTGGATATCTTTATCTTTTCTAAGTTTACGTTTATTATTAGCCCTTACTTTTATAAGAGGCACTTTCATACCCCTCTGTTCACAGTAATTACTTAAATCATCTAAAAGTGGTTTGTCATATAATTTCACTCTTTCATCCTCGTTGAGTTTTTGAACTAACTTCAGATATTTGATTGCTAATTCCGTAAAGCTTAAGGGACCTTTTGTGTTATCTAATTGAGCTTCTACTTGTTCCAACTGCATTTGTTTCTCTGCCACTTCACTTTTCAATCGCGTGCAATGTTCGTGCAGATTATTTGATTTGAGCTCCACAGTTTGGTACTGCGTTTGCAAATCCAAGCACTTCTTTTTTTCGTTTACATAAAGTTTGTGAATTTGATTTGCCGATTTTTGAAAATCTCTAAGCTTCAGCTGTATATTCGAATTTTCCATTTTCAACAAATTAATTTTATTAACCAATTCATTACATTGAGCAATTCTTTGCGCCAGATCTTTTGCTTTATAGGAATTGGCGCGAATAGTAGCCGTATTGGTGGTAGCCGTGGATTTCTGGACTTCTTTTTTATTTGGTGGTGAAAGCTCTAAAAAGTCCAAGTTTAAATCATCGTAATTGAATGGATGCTCCTCGTCGGCCATGGCTGTGTGTGCAGTGGGCGCCGCAATGGATAATGCAAAATATTGAAAGTACACAATTTAACTACATTACACGAAAAATGTGTGTTGTCATTCACGTCTAATATGCTGAAATATACACATAATTATCAATGATTCCTCGGTTTAAAGTAAAAATAACGTTAAATTACCAATTAGCACGAGTAATAGAAAACAACGAAGGAAAACGTTTGACCACAATGTTTATAAATGTCAAACTTGCCGGTTAGAAGAAGCATTAACAAATATTATTGTGAACGGGTATGCCATGGAAGAGTTGCCAACCAATGCAGCGGCGAGAATTTAGATATTAGTTTTATGTAATGTAATGTCCATGCAATTTTAATAAATATACATCGTATACAATTATTAAAAAACGCTTTTTGAAATAATCAGTTTTTTACTGTTCTACTAAAACTTGTTATCCTTAATATACATAACATGTATAATTAACTTTTAGTTCACAGAGCTAATTGTGAATACCAGGATATTATGTCATACTGAATGCATGTTTCCGGTTGTCTGTTCGGTAGTTTTAATTGGTAGCTGAAGAGAAAGTGTTTTTAAAAAGAGTCTGGTAAATATTTAAATGCATATATGTAATATATAAAGTGATATTTTTCTAAATGATAGTAATGTTGAACGAATTTTGAGTATGCATTGTGAAAAAAACAAATGATTTTGTGTGAAACATACAAAGCATTCATGGCAGCACCACATTGCAGCAAAATGGCGAGTGAGCGTAAGTTAAAATCTTATTTTTTCTCTTTTATTGCATGCAAAGCCATGTATACTAGAAATTATGTTTACGAACAACAAAAACAACCAATTAAATTATAATTTAACTATTTTCAATAGTTCCGGCTGATTAGTTACTGAGTTTAGAGAATATTGAAAGACAACCGTCTTTGTCGACTTTGGCAACGGGCTATTTGCGAAATTCAGAGGCTCTCTGACCTTTCCTTCTTGAAACATATTTATTTATTATTGCATGGATGGTCATGGATTTGTTTATACCAACAAACTAATTGTTAGTTAAAGTTGAAGCTATAACATAAAATATTGAGTTGATGCTTATGTTATCAAATCCAAATGTCAAAAAATGAGTATATGTAAAATGGCGGTTGCTATTTTGATTTTGTTATTGCTTTTTAAAAGCTGTCTGTGATTTGGAGTACAATTAATGTTAATTATTTAAGACATTTTTTATATTTTGTTATATTTGTCGAATTGGCTTTGCTACCTCCGTTTATAAAGCTAGTCGATTTTAATATTTTGAGAAAAAAATCATATGATACCCAACCCTAGCGGTTTCTATCTTCGTATATAGATATAACATCACCACTTGACGGCACTAACCCTGCCTAGACGGCTGGTATTGTGCCTTCTTATATAGAGCAAGTCCAAATCGTACTCTATCACTATCATATGATCATACATCACATCACAAAAAAATCATATCATCACCTCTTCACGGCACTAACCCTGCCTAAACGACTAGCACTATCACTGTCATATGATCATACATCACATTACAAAAAAAAAAAATCATAACATCACCACTTGACGACACTAAACCTGCCTGCCCGGCTGGTTTTGTCTTCTTATATAGAGGAAGTCCATATCGTACACTATCATATGATCATACATCACAACACGAAATATTAATAATACTATTTCTTGATGGCATTTACTGAATCTAAATACATATATGTACATATGTACATGTGTATTTCGTATTCGAGATCAGATCATATGACACGAAACTCACCTACGAATTCTGTTTTGAGTTTAACAGCCAAGCACACATAATACTCACAAATCATTCATAAAGTTCCACCTCAATGCAGATTTTGAATGCAGATTAAACTCAATTCTTCTGATTCTCGGTATGATAAATCGCGTGGAATGACATTGTGGTACATATTAATTACTATAAATTGTGAACACACCACGTAGATCAACAACCTCACAAGTAGTTGGTGCCATAGTTGACACTTTGACTTGAACTGCGGTTGGTCATGCCATATGCATGTACACGTACATATGTGTGTTGGCTCTGACCCTTAATAGTCGACTCTATTCAAGTCTAATTTGTCATGAAATAGTGAAATATTTTCGCTGCACTAGGGCATTGAATTCCAATGTGATGATGATGAGTCTCCACAAGAATTTGCAATGCTCACAATGGCAACGCAATCAATCTGTGTGCGGCAATTGCACTACAATTGAAATGAGCAAAAGCACAGTGGCACTCACTCGCACTCAGGCAAGCAAAGTCACCGGAGTCGGAGTCACAGTTGCAGTGGTAAACACACTTGCTGTTACAGCGATAAACGCAGTTGCATGTCATCGCTCATATATATTTATGTGTGTGTGTGTGTGTGTGCGTGTAGCGCAGCCACAACTATGTGGGGTGCAACAACAATCTATCAATATAACCGCAAATGTCATCAACAGCCTGCGCCGAGAAATATATGTGCGAATGTGTATGCAGTTAAGTGTGGAAGAAAAGTGCCGCAGCAAACTGGTGAATCGAAGTGAAGTGAGCTGTGTTGGGAAGTTAGGCGGCTTACAGACATACATTCATATAAACATATATACAAGTTACTAGAGTCATGCCCACACTAGTTGTGTGACTGACACTCGCTCTTATCAGTAATGCAATTTATGCTTCTGCTGTTGATGGGAAGTAGAAAAAAGGTGCATTCGTTGCGCATTTGATTGTGCTGCCGTAATGCCGCATATTGGTGTAATGTCAGCACAATCACGTATCTGCCACAATCATAGAGACACACTTTAATTGCATTACGATTGGTCATGACAATAGCACCTAGTGCTGCTTGACAGTGGTGACCGAGCGGAATGAAGAGGAAAGCGGAACAAATGAAAAGTCAAGTGCATACTACAAGCAAACAACTATGCGCGAATTCTCTGACTGTGATCAGTTGATAGCGACTCTGCGAGCAATTTGCAGACACTTATTATACCAAGGATCATTATTATAGCAACATCGTCCAGTAGATTTTTGCAGTGTTAGTTCTTTGAGGATAGCAATATACCCTTTCATCCGAGAAAAAAACTATTTGCTAGTTCTTTTCGTTGATCGATATAAACAATTTTTAATACCAACAGCAACTTCTTCTACTTCGGACTGAGTAGGCAATTGAGAAGTAAAGTTCTCTCTAGCCGAACAAAGACCAAACCCTTCAAGTTACTCATCATCTCCGTCCTGATATACGGTGCAGAGGCATGGACGATGTCAACATCTGGCGAGTCGGCGTTATGAGTTTTCGAGAGAAAAATTCTGCGGAAGCTTGGACCATAATAAAATTTGTCGCATTGGCATTGAAAGCATCCGATGCAGTACCTGCCGGGGGAAGCAGAGGAAGAGGAAGATCTCCACTTCGTTTGAAAGACAAGGTGGAAAAGGACCTGGCTACAATTGGAATCTCCAATTGAGGTCATAAGTGAAGAGGAAGAACGATTGGCGCGCTATTTTAAACTCAGCTATAACCGCGAAAGCGGTATCTACGCCAAGAAAGAAAACGTAGAATAAAGAAGAGATATATTTTACAGAGATCTTTATCTTGATTTTAATAGCTCAGTTTGTCCTCTCTCGACGAACAAAAGCTAAACTCTAAGTCACTCATAATTCCCGTCCTGCTATATGGTGCAGAGGCCTGGGCGATGACAGCAACCGATGAGTCGACGTTACGAGTTTTCGAGAGAAAATTTCTGCGAAAGATTTATGGTCCTTCGCGCATTGGCCGCGGCGAATATCGCATTCGATGGAACGATGAGCTGTACGAGATATACGACGACATTGACATAGTTCAGCGAATTAAAAGACAGCGGCTACGCTGGCTAGGTCATGTTGTCCGGATGAATGAAAACACTCCAGCTCTGAAAGTATTCGACGCAGTACCCGCTGGGGGAAGCAGAGGAAGAGGAAGACCTCCACTCCGTTGGAAGGACCAAGTGGAGAAGGACCTGGCTACGCTTGGAATATCCAATTGGCGCCACGTAGCGAAAAGAAGAAACGACTGGCGCGCTGTTGTTAACTCGGCTATAATCGCGTAAGCGGTGTCTACGCCAATTAAGAAGAAGAAGAAGAAGAAGTTTGATAGGCAGTTTGATAGTGGTTGTATTCTCTAGTAGTCCGATCTGAAAAAATGTGCTTCTTGAGATTGTAGTTTTACTTTTAACAGAATTCAATGCCAAATTTTTGAAGATAATTTGCCAAATACAAGTTTTTCCATACAAAGGCTTAATTTGTGCCGGTCCGTTTGTATGGCAGCCGTCTACAATAGTGGTCTGATATCGGCGATTATGATAAGTCAGCAGCTTTTCGAGTGAATGTGCGAAATTCATATCAATAACAGACGGACGGGCATGGCTTAATCGACGCAGCTTGTCACGATAATCGCTTACATATAAACTTTTTAAGGTCTCCGACGTTTTCTTCTGGGTGTTAGACGCTTCGTACTAAACTTAATATATAGTATAAATCAGGGTATAAACAGAACTACCTATATTTAGGTACAGCGCCTACCAATAGGGATGACATGAATTTGACAGCTCGTGAGGGCCATGTTTCTTCACGGATTTGTATCAAATTTTGTCAGTATGTTTAATAAGGTTTACCATTTCCTCATGTCACGTTCCAATTAGGTACAACGTTTTGAAATTTTCCAAGACTATTATGCAAATAATCTCCACGAAAATATGTCTCCTTCTATCGTCGGTTCAACGTCGTTTTGTACAGTTGGATCTCTCTCCGCTGACAATATGTCAAATTTTGAAGTTAGTTTTGGCTGTGCACCCGTATAAGATTGTGTTGGCACAAGAATTGAAAAAGGTAGACCATTTTGAGCGCCGTAGC
This sequence comes from Bactrocera tryoni, assembly GCF_016617805.1. Lineage (NCBI taxonomy): Eukaryota > Metazoa > Arthropoda > Insecta > Diptera > Tephritidae > Bactrocera > Bactrocera tryoni. Next base: position 12,819,021 of record NC_052501.1, on the reverse strand, counting down.
TTTGTCGATTGGACGCTGGTAATGCAATTGTATTTCCAAAAATTGAGCGTTTAGTGCGGATTATGGTATGCCAGCATCATCGCGCCTTAAATGCTTCGAAATGAGGCAGGAAATGCTCTTACCATCAATAGCGAGCGTTACAACACGATGCTGACCGACATTTTTTTCGACTTCGACGCGTACGATCTCTATTTGTAACAAAGCGGTGTGCTGCCTCATTTTCATGTCCAAACATGGACACATTGTATGCAATGATTGGCGTCTCGTTATCTTAGTGAAATGGTCCAGCCAAATGGCCGCCAAGATCAAGTGATTTAGCGGCTCTAGATTATTTTCTCAGTAGTGCATTGCGGTTTTAACAATGAATTGAAATATGGAACAAGGCATTTGTCTCAAATTTTGTATTTCTAACCAAAATTCGTATGCTTAATCGTTGCGAATGTTGGAAATGGATTACGGTGATTCCAAAGATGATCGAGAGATCGTTGAAGACAAGTCTCGTTCTGGACGACCTATTCAACTGATAAAAAAAGAGAGCTCGACATCTCTCGCCAGTCCATTCGAATGATTTTGATGGTTATTTTGTGTATGAAATACGTTCTGGCTCGACTCGTCTCGATAAAGCTGAATTTTTTTCAAGAGGTATGTATGTCTTTTTGGTCATGCTTGATCGTGCGTATTCCGATCCCATATTCATGAAGAGCCAATGAGACATGATTTTATGAGCTTGACATGCAAACAAGTCAACAATCATAGGAATGAAGGGACAAATCCACGCCAAAGCCACTCAAGTATCAAGGTGATTCTCATTGCTTTTTCCGATATTTGTGCTTTGGTGCATCATGAATTTATTTCGGAGGAGCAGACGGTCAATATGAAGTTCTATTTGGCCGGATTGAGAGGAATGCGTGAGAACATCCGGAATTGTGGAGACGGTAAAGCACCATCGCATTGAGCCGGAACTTATGAAATACCATCGATTCACCAGATTTGTCCCCGTGTGATTTTTTCTTGTTCCCCAAGCTGAAATTGCCGCTTCGTGGAACCCGTTTTCAGTCGATCGAAGAGATAAAACAAAATTCGCTGAAAAAGCTGTAGGTCGTCCCAAAAAGTGCTTATGAAAATTGTTTCGAGGACTGAAAAAATCGTTGACATAGTAAATGTTCACATCGATTTATTCTTCATTCATTCATTAATTGAGTCAGTAAAAATTTGGAGCAGTCAGTTATGAGCGCCACTGTGCTCCCTACCTATCATATTATCATCTGTACCACCTGCGGTTGTGGCTGCACACGGCCGTTGCGCTAATGTTCAACTGACGTTTGCTCTGACGTTGTGCTGCGTTATTGCGACTCTGTCATTGTCATCGTCAACATTGGTGGCAGCCACATACACAAGAGTTTATACACATGAAGCAAATATGCTAACTGGCGAAGATAAAACAGAGCGTAGTGACAACTGAAATGCCAACAACAACCACCACAGCACATACATATGTACACTGCAAGTGAGTTAACGGGGCATATAAATGACAGCGCCGTTTACCGCAACTATTTGGCCAATGAAGGCTGAGGTGCGCAATCTCTCTAATGGAGCTTATGCGAAGAGCCATATTCATATGTAATTGGATAACGGTCAAAAGCACGAGTTTGCCGCCTACGAAAGACCAATTCTCAAACATAAATATATATATATATATATATATATATATATATATGGATAAGTATATACCCACGATTAAACGCCCACTAAGCAGTTGTACACTAATTTACAATAATAAATATAAGTAATATGAGCGCATGTTTTGCGGTCGCTTGTTTTTCGTGAATTAGGTCGCTGCCGGTGAAAGTATTACGACTGGAATAGTGAATTTCCTGGAGACTTGCCGCGTCCGGTGTTGAGGTAGGCAAAGGCGAAATGTTGCACGTCGTCGTCGTCTCATTTCCGTCGTGTCGCTCAAATGCCCTAAGCGTTCGTGTCTGCGCGCTTGTTAGACCTTCCGTTCGACCGCGTTGCTGTGACCATAGCGCAATAGCGGAAGTGCTGTTATGTTTAGTTGTTGGCAGCGGCGCGCACCTCGTCGCTCCGTGCTTGACTGCCACAATAATTGCAGCTTTCGCTATGACTCTTTTCCACCGAGGCGCGGCGTACTTTGTACGTACTTATGTATTTTTGTATGATTAATGACTGACATAAGTGTATATTTACCGTTGTTGCCTACTTTGATGCAACGCCGGCCGAAATATTGAGCCCAATACAGTTATAAATGAACATGTTTGCAGGTTTGCGAGTTATTTATAGGCTGAGTTTTTGTTGAAAGCCTTATTTGCATTGAATTTATGAAAATGTCGCGGCTTATTACAATAAATGAATTCATGTAAATATGTTTATCAGTTACATTTATGAACATGCAAATTAATAATAAAAACCTGAGCTATTTTCCATAGTCATATGTCAAAAATGTCTACGAGAGATAGAGAGTTTCATAGCAGTAAGACTGAGCGGTGCTCGCAGCTTCTGTTGAACCGAAGCTAGAATACCCTTCACAAAAAAAGGTCCCTTACAAGCACTTGATTCCGTTCGTTCAGTTTGTATGAAAGCTATTTGTTATAGTGATGTGATCTGAAAAATTTCTTCGGAGATCACATTTCTATCCTTGAAAAACTCGGCCATTGCGACGCCATTTGACCCCTCGAAAAAAAATGCGCCCGCGTTGGCAGGGTAACTCCTTACAGGATCATCTAAAGTGAAAAAATACGTGCTTTAGTTCAAACCTTAACTTAGAACTTGGACAAAGGCAAAAAAAACTCAAAATTGGATTTTTGGCAGACAGTTTTTCAAAAAAATTAAAATTTCGGTAAAAATTCCGCGACATTTTTTTTTTCAAATAATTGTAATCGGAAAAAACCTTCGTCTAAGTTTTTAAGTATTGTATCGCAAAGACCTGTGTAAAATTTCATGAAAATCGCTTGTGTAGTTCTCGAGAAATTTTGCGAACCGACTTAAAACACAGTTTCGAGAAAAACGTGTTTAAAGACGGCGCACTAAGGAGCGCACAAGTTCTCAAGCTTGTATCTCCAAAACTCTTAATCGGATCAACTTGAAAATTTTGGACAATATTCTAGAGGTGCTGTAGAATTTAATAAGACAATAAAAAAAATCGATTTTTTGAAACCCGTAAACCCATGTACCCCATAATAATCCATGTCAAATTTCGTGAAGATATCCCGTTAAATGAAAAAGTTTTCCATGTAAGCATTTGATTCCAATCGTTCAGTTTGTATGCCAGCAATATGCTATAGATGCCTGATATCTGCGGTTTTCACAAGTGATAACAGTGGGACATGTGCAAAATTTCAGATTGATATCTCAACAATGGAGAGACTACTTGCTTCAGGCATGTCGTCTATCCATACATGTTAATGACGATAGCTTCGAATAAGTTAAAGTAACAGAGTTTGAAAATCGTCGCGTTGGCACTAGAGAGATAGCAAAGAACCACAAAATTTCTATGAATCAAATCGACACAATTTGGTTAATGTTCTGGGTTTCTTCATGGTGGAAGGAAGCATTGAAAGCCGGAGTGCGGGACTTCCCATCTCATGTCTCTTCCAACACATAGGAATACAGTATTACTTCATGGGAGAGAAGAAGACTTTTAAGTCTCCTCTATTGTACGGAATGACTGACGCCTAATCTATTGTAAATGTCTCAATCTGTCATAATTAGAGCTGCTGCTCCGCTGACAGCTTTCCATTTTAAAGAGGATTCGCACATACAAAAGTGCAGTCAAATTTTCCACCATGAGACTTCCTCCTAGCGTGGTTTTCAGCTTTTACCTTATACTTGAAAACCGAGGGTAAAAATAGTGTACGTGTACAGAGTCTTCTAAAATCTCTGTACACGTCGGACAATATGGACTGACGATATTTGTATATGTAGCTTCTAAAGCTCCCATGGTCACTGAGTATTTGGGTCAGGTGAAAATCCAGGTCCCCATGTTGTCTATCTATCCCCGAATGTATGTCCGGAATCAGTCTGTGGGTCCATCGTCATTTGTATTAAGTATGCCACAGTTGCTGCCACATTTTGGTATGATCGTGTCAATGCTAGACTGGAAAAACGTCGTTGAGTCAATATTGTAAAGGATATCATCAAATGCATCGTTAATGGTGACTAGCGAATGTCGCTCCAAAAATGAGTCGAGCCCGAAAAAAGCAAATTTCGCTGTAGGGCCTGAAATTCAGCCGAACCAAAACTGAAAACAAGTGTGTGGAAAATTGGAATTAGCGTTGGCGTTGGTTGAATTGGCTGAAGGTGCCAATAAAGTTTTGTTTTAAAATACGAAAAAAGGTTAGTCCGGGTCAATTTTGATTAGACAGAACAAGTAGATACAGGTACTGTGTATTTTATATGACTTATAACAAGCTCCTATACGCGCTTTCGCTTCACATATCGTTTATTTTTCATATTACTGTAGACTATTTTCCATAAAATGTCCGTAAATTAAAAGCACATACACAACCAATATACATTATGTTTAATTTTATATATTTATGTACATACAATAGCAAGTGTAGCAAAAACACTTGCGTATGCAGTCAAAAGCTGTTTGAATGTGCCGATGAAATGGACGAAAGAAGCCCTTTTCATGCATAAATAATTCCCAACACAATAAATACACACATACTTTATATACAAACATACACGCGAGTACGCATCCATATTTATTATACATACTTGCATACACTCATTTCTTTGTAGTTTGGCTCAATATTTATGTAGCTCATACTCTACATGCATATAAATGTATGTGTATGTGCTACGTATAGTTTTTATTGTAATTGTTGTCGTTGTTGTTATTTGTATTATTTTTGCATTTCGTTGCTCGAACCAACTGACCCGAGACGAGTCGCAGTCAATTACACTCGACGAGATGCCAACTGGGGTGCAATCAAATAAAAACGCATTGAGGAGGTCGATGTGGGAGCCCTGCTAGTAAAGTGATGAAAGCTAGTGGAAAACTTTTGCGCCAAAAAATATTGGCTTTTACTCGACGTCTGCACAGAGCAAATAACTATAGGCAAAAGAAACGTTATTGAAAGCTTTTTAAATTGCCAAATAAATATATGTAAGTGCACTGACGAGTATGTAACGGTGCTGGATTTTATTTGCAAGGCGCAGTTAGTCGTATCCATATGTAGATATGTATTAACAATACATGCTGAAAGGGTATAATAATATTTAATTTAATGTAGAAATAATTGAATTGAATATTGTTTTTAATTTCCAATTACTGCTGTTTAAGCTTTACAAATAAATTTAATAAATTCTACAATGGATGATTAACCATTGTTATATAATATTCAGTTATTAATAATTTTCAATAATATACACATATATATATGAGAATATTCTTTCAAAATTTGAAGTTTATCCAGCAAATAGTTTCAGAGATATTCTAGCTTCGGTTCAGTAGTAGTTCAGTACAGGGTTGTCCAGAAGGTAATTGGACTGAGTCGGTTTAAAAAAATTGATTGAACCAATCGTTACAATTCTTTAAAAACTTTTAAAATAGGCTCCTTCTGTGTCGATGCAGCGCGATTTCCAAGCTTTGAAGGCATCACGGAAGGCATTCTCCGGAATAGCCTTGAGGGCCGGGGTGCATGCTGCTTGGATCCCCTTTGCCGTCTGAAAATGCTTGCCTTTAATCGGCCTTTTCAGGCAAGGAAACAACAAAAGTCTGTAGTCAAAAAAGTAACTGTTCACAAGAAAGGCGGTGTGCACTGGTCGTCAGTTTTGGGACCATCTTCGCGCACACCTTGCGCATGTTCAAGTGCTCCGTCACAATGTCATCATGACTTAGTTGACGGTCTAAGTACAAAACTTTGCGTACACGAGTCACATTGTCGATTTTTGTCGAAGTCGCCCGGTCTCCCAGCGCGGTCTTCATCAGCATCCTCTTCGCGGCCTGGTGCCAATAAAACACACCACTTCTTGCTAAAGCAACATCTGGGTAAGCCTGCTTGATCATATCAAACGTCTCTGTAGCAGATTTACCGAGTTTCTCACAGAATTTAATTGCGTACCTCTGTTCTAACGAATGCTGTATTTTCGGCTTGCACCACTCACAGAAACACGTCGCGCCAAAATGTTTGTCCTGACTCTCCAGGGGCTCGCAAACAAATGACCAGCCGCTTGTTCGATAGCTAGGAACGCCCTCTACCGAATCCAGTCGGTGCGCGCACACTCCGAAGTACAGTCACGGTTGAAGTAAATCAGTCCCATTACTTTCCGGACAAACCCTGTACATCAATTATACTATACAGTTATTTTCTGTCTCTTCAAAAAACTCGTTTTTTCTGGCTTGCAGGAGGATATAACCCTTAAGGCTAGCAAGTGGACTTAACGCGTTAAGGTGTCAATGAGCTCGAAGTGAAGTCTCTTGTCTTTGGAGACTCTCTCCACAGCTGCCCTGCTTCCCAAGGCATTGTTTGCTGAAAGCTGTGGAGCTGCCTTGCTGATGCCGCGACATATGTATGTGTAAAATACTAAAAAATTAAAATATATAAAAAGGGTGAACCGTTTCGAAGTTTTCTACTTTTTTAAACAAAAAAAGGTAAAAATTTCAAATTCAATGGGGAATGTTTATTATCATTCGAAAGAACACATTTATTTTTCGAAGATTATCACTTTTAATTGTTGGTTTCGGCTACGTCTCAGATGGTCCATTCGTTGAGTATCATTTCCGATGACTCGTTCGAGCATTTGGATTGGTAACTGATGAATGACAGGCGTGATGTTTTGCTTCAAGATCTGAAACGAAGCGGGATTGTCTGCATAAACTTTAGACTTTACATATCCCCACAGGAAAAAGTCTAACGGTGTTATATCACATGATTTTGGTGACCAATCGACCGGCCAAAACGTGCAATTATCTGCTCACCGAAGTGTTCTTTCAATGATTGATACGATGTGTGTGAAGTGGCGCCGTCTTGTTGAAACCAAATATCGCCAAGATCATGAGCTTCAATTTCAGGCATCAAAGAGTCGGTTATCATGACGCGGTCACCATTGACGGTTACGTTCTCACCGACATCATTTTTGAAGATAAATGAGCTGATGATTCCGTCGGTCAACAAACGACATCAAACCGTTGTTTTTTCGGAAGAAATGTCAGCTCGTGTTTCTCTTCAGGTTGCTCTTCGTCCCAAATGCGGCAATTTCGCTTGCTCACATATCCATAGATATGGATCTCCTTGGAACTTTTCAAGAGCACATAAAGCGAAGTGATGTCTCTTGAGAAAGTCGAGCGACTTCAGTTATTGCATAGCTGTAATTTGTACGCTTTCAATCTAAAATTTCGACGTAAAATGCATCAGTCCGAGTTGCTGCGAACGGCGCTGAATTAATTCTCCACGGTTGACATGTACACTCTCAGCTATGGCTGCTATATTTCCTTTACTACGTACTGGAAATAGTCTTTTCGGTCGAATAATATTCAATAATGAATACTTGGTCTCAAGATGGCAATGGTGTTGCGAGTAGTATGGCTAAGTACACCAATTATATTGACCATATGTTGAGCGAAGCGCTCGAAACCTATTCTTTACAGAACGTGAATTTTCGTAACAAAGTTGAACGATTTGTAAACGTTGATAGACGTAAATCTTACCATGATAAAACAATACTGAACAAAAATAACATGACAGCTTGACACGGATCACCCGTGATCTGCCCAAAAAAGTACTTCTACTTGGATCACCCGTTATATAAATTAATAAATATAATTATCTACATAGAATTTAATTGTTTGACTATTTTTATAATTTTAAAAGATTGTTTAATCTTTTCTCTAAAATATTTTGCTGACCTTTTACTCCATTCAAGGAAAGAAGGTCCTAGAGAGCATAGCATGCCTCTGAACCGTTTATAAACTTTTTGAGAATAATTTTTATGTCAAAAATATATTCATACCCTCTACATTTCCTGAAGAAGGGTAATCTCTATATAGCAAATATGTAGTTCTCTAATTTTAAACGTTGTGGCAGTTGGAGCTTGAGTCCACGTTTCTAAGAGTTGGTAGTTATGTTAATCAACAGCAGACGCATAAATCGCAGACATCTGCATAAGTACACATGTATGCACCAACGCATATCTGTCAAGGCAAAATGTGGTCTGATTTTAATTTACTTCGCTGCTAAAGTTCTTTTTCATGTTCGGCCATAAAAAAAACTTCCTTTATAACTGCAGCCACAAAAATAGCTACCAACACAAATGCTGACATATCCTATCCGCGCAGCTATGGGCATAAACTTGGTTAGGTGAGCTGTGTTGAAGGTTGTCGTAAAAACGTGAAACTTTCACCAAAGACTACACAATTTGCCTATGTGAAACCCCAAAGCTCGGCATAAATGCAAATCCATTATGCAATTACTTTAGCAGCGTAGAGGCTTTGCAGGCTTAATTAAGACAAAAAATGGCAAAAAAATACTAAAAATGTTGTTTAAGGTCACTTGCGTGTGGATTGCAACAATTCTATGTAATGAAGCACCACTTACACGCGCAAACATAGAAACATAGAAAAACACTATAATTAGTTTCGAGTGTTATATGCTGCACATCCTGCGCCCGGCAGTTGTCACACTATCTCATCATTTTCCAGTTGGCGAAACCTTCAATTTCCATTGCTCACGTTGACACTTAGGAGACGCGGCTTGCAGCGCGACGACCACCTCAATCCGCGCCAGTCTGTGCATTTGTCTGCGTAACCGACACTTAACGTAATAATCAGGTTAATGCTCAAGCTATGTCACTTTTGAACTTGACTCTCGCTCGCCTCGGTTGGTGGTGCGCGCGTCTATCTGCCACATTGCCACGTCTGCCGCCGTGTAGTTGTTACACTTCTTGTTGGAATGTCAAGTCTTCCATTAGCATTCACTTTTATGCCATTCTTTCGCTTTTATTTTGCACTCTACGCTGCTTTCTTTTTAAAGGAAAATTTACATTTTTCTGCCGCCGTTGCAGCCACGTGCACATTTTGCCGCGCCGTCGAGCATAACAGTGTTCTGTCGCTGGCACCCATCCACCGCCTCCGCTTGCCACAACCATTTTGGCGTGTTGAATGCGGCTCTTGTCCACCGTCTATCATGCAAGCATGCATTCAAATGTTACCCTTTTACTCCCCTCCTTACCCCTCAACTCCTCTCTACTACGCTCTCGTTGCGTATCCACTGCATTGCTGCATTTTTGCGCGTATCCGCGCTGCCACTCGACCTCCACCCTTTGGCTTAGTTAAGTGTGTGGCACGTTGACGGGCACTCTTTATTTACTCGTTGGCGACATGTCGCACGACACTGTACCTGTATTTGCTTGTGCTGTCAAGTTGGCAAAAAATGTTCCGCATATTTCCCCTATATTTTAGAGCCGTCAACAAATTTTCGTTGAAATTTACATGCGAATGGCGGCATTGTGGCGCATTTCAAGTATTCAAAGCTACTTTTTCTTAAAAAAAAATATTTTTTATACTAATAGTTTACATCTGCTCTTCAATTCAAAAGCGTTACAAGCATTAAAATAACTCGATTACGACAGGCGAGCAGAAAAAGAAACACGCTATGCTATTATACAAGAATTATTATTATATAGTACAAATATATAACACACTATTATCACAAAATGTTTAAGTTTTTATATAATAAAAAAAGAATGTTAATGGCGGCTGCACCGAAGCTATAATATCCTTCACAAATAAAAAGGTGTTAATAGAAGAACTTGATTTTGATCGGCCAGTTTGTACTAATATGAGCAAAACATAGTAAGACTTTGTTCATAATCTTAAAATTCTTAATTTCTTCTTCAAAACTACATATGTCATCCCACTCAAAGTAATCCCTTTGGACCCAATATACTTGTGCCTACGTTTTTTCTAATCCTCGAAACAGTTGTTAAAGTCAATTTTCGATATTCTCTTCAATGCGCGTAGCGTCTTCAATTGTCTCAAAACAGTTTCCCCGGAAAGATCGTTTGAGTTTGCTGAATAGCCAGATGTGACGGTTAATTCCTGTGGTGCAAAAGTCAAGAGATGTCGGCCATAATTCCAACCTCTTTGTACGAATACTTAGCGCAAACGACGCATAGCACTCAAATTTTTTGTTGACTGCTTGGCCGGTCGGAAGAAATTCGGAGTGCATCATAATCCAAGAAAATTGTCAACATGGCCTTGATTTTTGACATGCTTTGACGTGTTTTTTTTGGCTTCGGCTCACCTTTGAAACAGTATTCGGCCGATTGATCGTCTCATTCGGATATTGCAACGATTCCAGTAAGATCTATGACTGTTAAACGTCGATTATCAAGCACCAATTCCTTTATTTTATCGACTCTCTTTGAATAATTTGTACCAATCAAAAATTTTTCAACATTCTGAACGTTTTGGTGCTAGAAATTCGGTTTGGCAGATAAAATTTAATGGAACTTCTTTGTTGAATAATTTTACTCATCGTAAAAATCGTCGAATGCAATTTATGTGCTTCGGAAAAACAAGCGTATACTAGACACTAATGGTTATTTTGATGTGTTTTGTGTCCCTTAATTCGTTTTTCCATTCTGATATCCGTATTTTAAATATATAATATGTATTCCTAATAAAATTTAGGGTTTCTCATTGCCTTTTATAATATATTTGAAGATTTGATATTTCGATTCCAACATATTGGAACTATTCAATTTCTTTTACCTTAAGCCGACTTAAGCTACTTCAACATGGCTGCAGATATTAAAAAATAGGCTATATTCAGAATTTAGAAAGCATTCTTTCTCTACTTCATTGGCATAGGTACCGTTTACGAGGTTATACACGAGTTTACAGCAGCGCGTCAGTCGTTCTTCCTTTTCGCAGTTTGGCGCCAATTGGAGATTCCAAGTGTAGCCAGGTCCTTCTTCACCTGCGGAGTGGAGATCTTCCTTTTCTTCTGTTTCCTCGGGTGGTACTGCGTCGAATACTTTCAAAGCTAGATTATTTTCATCCATTCGGACATCATGACCTTGCCAGCGCAGTCGTTATCCCTTAATTCGCTGAACTATGTTAATGTAGTCATATATCTCGTAAAGCCCGTCGTTCCATCGACTGCCGTTGCCATTGCGCAAAGGACCTTCCTCAGAACCTTTCTCTCGAAAACTCATAACGTCGACTTATCAGATGTTGTCATCGTCCACACCTCTGCACTATATAGCAGGAAAGGAAAGATGAGTAATTTGAAAAATTTGGTCTTTGATCGTCAAGAGAGGACTTTACTTCTCAATTACCTGGTCAGCCCGAAGTAGCACCTGTGGCAAGCGTTGGATTTCGGTGTTAATACTGTATACAAGATAGACGAGATTATCTACGACTTCGAAGTTATGACTGTCAACAGTGACGTGGGAGCCAAGTCGCGAGTAAGAAAGGATATATTTCGTCTTACCCTCGTTCACCATCAGACCCATTTGCTTCGCTGCTTTGTCCAACCTGGAGAAAATAGAACTAATGGCAGTTGTACACTCTTGTAGAAGATTGCACCTTCTCTATACAGATCTTCAGCGCGTATTATTATTATCTCCAGGATTAAATTAAAGAAGTCGCTCGGAGTTGCCTTGTCTGAAACCTTGTTTGGTACCCAACAGCTCGGAAAGGTCCTTCCGGATCTTGACGGAGCGTTTGATGTTGCTCAACGTCAGTTTACCCAGCCGTATTAGTTTTGCGGGGATACCAAATTCAGACATAGCGGCATTGAGGCAGCTCCTTTTCGTGCTGTCAAAAGCAGCTTTGAAATCGAAAAAGAAGGTTGTGTGTGTTGATCCTCTTTTCACGGGTCTTTCCCAAGATTTGACATATGGTGAATAGCTGATCAGTTGTTGACTTTCCAGGCCTAAAGCTGCACTTGATGACGGTAAGCTTTAATCTTTCACACAGTACGCTCGATAGTACCTTATATGCGATGTTGGGGAAAGCAATATTTTGTTTAATTATTCACTGCTCCCAATTTACTTGAGTTTTGAATATGTCATCTTTAAATATGTAATATTTTAATATTTAAAAAATTTATCATCTAAAGATATGTTATGTTCGGTTTATTATTTTTTTTTTTAATAAATAATTTTTCTAGCATTTTATGAAACTTTAACTCCTTTAACTTTAGAAATCAACACAATTTCGTACGACTTAGTGACATGCCCGAAAGTGAACGCATCAACATATAATAACAATAAAAATTCCACTCCAATACGGTCAATGGAGCGTATTTAAATGAACAAAATTTTTGGCAACCGACAAACTTTTTGCGGAATAACACAATGCAACAAGTACGTATGCTCGTTCAAAATGGCAAATGCCATGTAAATGTGTATGTGTATGTGTGTTATATGTGTAGTACATTGACCCTCTTACGGCTGAGCGGTAAGCCCTTTTGCCACATCAGCTTTCTGATCCAAGTGGGCAACCAGCCAAACGAACCAAAAACCACTGTTGCTCCAGCCAACTCACAGACGCACCGGCACACAAACACACAGAAAAACGCAAAAAAGCAAAAACAAATGCCGACCAACAAGCGGCAGATAAAACAAGACGATGGGAAACCAGAAAACAAATTCTTTGTACGTTATTAAATCTACAATTGCACTAAGTAGTAAAAGCAATCACTTTTTTAGGCTTAAAGTTGTTTTTTCCTATTTTATTTTATGCTGCTGTAAGGCGTACTCACGAAAGTTTCTTTAAACCACAATGCAATTGCATTTCTTGTGCGTGGCAGCATAGTCACAAGCACAGTTAGTCGCAGTCACCCTATTGCCCACAATGGCAGAGGGTTGTAAAGTAAAGAGGGTGCAGTAAAGTTTTATATGCAAATATTTTTGTGCTTGGACGCGAGACTCGTTCACTCTCAGTGTTACTTTTATGCGCTCTTCATGCTGTGCTCAGCTTCTGTTGCTACGAGATTTTCTCAATGTTTGTTGCAATAGTTATTAAACTACGTCGCTGTTGACGACACTGCCATCAATGTAGCATATATACCTATAGACACTTGTGACGCATGCGCAGCATTGTTTTGAGCAAAGAGCGCAGCCTTCTCTTCATATTCTTTGTTTACTGTCAATTGCAGCGTGGACAATGCGTTGCATTGCGACAAGGGTTGCATGCGAAATGAGCTTTTCTGCGAGTGCCTACGTCAAAAGCTATACTTCCCACATACCAACAACTACATATTTGTATCTGAGTGCGGAGAGTAAACTATTGTTGATTTCAATTTTGGCCACTGGACGTACTTTACCTTCACAATACGCGTTCGAGTCATCCGAGTCAATGTTCAAGCTTTGACGACAACAGTGAACGGTGTGTTCGGTTTGAAGAAATTCTGGAGAAAACAAAATAAAATGTATATAATTTTTTTTTTGGTTATCTTATTAAGCGCATGACGTTCAGTCTTCAAAGCTCTTTAAATTTGTCAAGGCCTCAACCTGTTCGAAAAGTTTAATACCTGTATCTTCCAATAACGGGTTTTTCAATTAGAGCGCTACAAAAACCGTTTTACATTTCAATGAAATTTTTTATTCCTGTGAAAATACATTTGATGCCTTTATGTATGGAACTCGATTTCTTTTGCATGGTCACCACGGGTACGCTTGCAGAAGACCAGACGTTGAACCCAATTTTCGATGGAACTGCAATTTCAAGTTCGGTATTCGTACGAAGTTCATCAATTGTCGCTGGCTTGTTGGCATAGACCATAGACTTGACGTAGCCTCACAGGAAATAGTCTAACGGCGTCAAATCGCACGACCGAGACGGCCAATTGGCTGGGCCAATTCGTGAGATAACACGAACACCAAACTTGGTTTTCAATAAGTCAATTGTGTCATTCGCCTTGTGGCTTGTGGCGTGGTCCTGTTGGAACCACATATTATCCAAGTCCATATCATCCGATTCGGGCCAAAAATATTCGGTTATCATTGAGTGGTAGCGATTCCCATTCACAGTAACGCGCCGGTCTTGATCGTCACGAAAGAAGTGCGGCCCAATGACGCCATGCCAAACCGTATTTTTTTCGGGATGCAATGGTGACTCATGTAGTACGCGTTGCTGCTTGACCTATAACGCATATTTAGCTTATTGACGAAGCCAATCAGCCAGAAACGAGCCCCATCGCTGAAGATGATTTTTCGATGAAAATCCGGATAATTTTCAAGTTGTTGCACAGTCCAATTCACTAACATACGATGATTTCGGTGGACAAGCGGCGTCAGTTCTTGCGTCAATTTGATCTTGTAAGTATGTAGGCCAAGATCGTTTCGCAAAATTCGTCACAACGACGTCACAGAGATGCCCAACGCTTGAGAACGGCGTGTGGGAGACTGATTTGGGTCTTCCTCAATTGGCAGCAATATTCTCGATACTAAGGGCACTTCTCAGCCTTTTGTACTGTGCCCGTGCGTGTGTGGATTAAAATTTTTCCACTAGACGCTCAATTGTTGATCTGACAAAACGATTATAATGACCATAAATTGGGCGTAGCGCTCTTAAAGTTGAGACCACTCACTCCGAATTACGGTAGTAAATTTTAATAACTTTTGACTCGTTGATGGATCGTTTATCTTTGCATGATGAAATGGCAAACCTTAGTGAAGAGAAAAGTCAAAAGAGAGGGAAATATTTGGAAAAATATGCTCTAAATTGCATTAAATTAACTGTTTGCCTTGAGTAAAAAGTGGACAGTGATAATATACAACTTTCTGCTTATTTTTTATATTTGAAATTTGTTTTGCAATTTTTTACTCAATCGAGCCCACTGTGCTCAATCTTCTGCCCATGCTTGCATTGTTTTGCCTTACATAGAGCACAACTATTGAGCACAACCGTGAGTTTGCCATGTGCATATGCTAAAAAAGCAAAGCATTACAAAAGAATAACAAAAAGCACAACAAAAATAACAAAAACAACATACAACTACACATTTAACGTATTTGCGGGAGTACTTTTTCAACTTTGTAAGCGCGTCGACGGGTTTGCCATTTTTGGGTGGGTTGTCGCACGCACACACTCACACATACACACGTAGACGCTTAGGCGCGCACACCCCTATACGTAGAGCATGCAACCTTGTGGCAGTACAATAGTTATGTTTATTGTTGTTTTCAACAACTTTTTTCGCTTTTCGGTGAATGAGAAAACTCATACATACTACATACATACATGACTGTGTGGCAAGTATCGTACGGTGTACGGTGTATCAAGAGAGCGGCAAGCGCTGACGCAGACTGACCATTTCTGAAATTCCACACACAATACACATTTAATACTAACTAGCATAGAATGGTGTAGAATAGAGTACTTAAATGGGGCTGACTGGCGGTCGGGCGGTCCGAGTGCGCACCACACATACACACTTGACTTGCGTATGGGCATACACTCCCTGTATGGACGCCGACTAACTAACTGTGGCTCAATGAGCATTTCTGAGACGTCAAATCCACTGCTTGTGCGCCGCTACCACTTGCCTCTACATTGGTTGTTGTTTTTGTTTGTATACATATAGATATGTATGGATTTTTAAATATTTGTCTCATTATTCTCGTCTTTTTTGGGGTTGTGGTTGGGGTGGTGGTGGCGTTGTTGCTGATGTTGTTGGCGGAGGTGGTGGTGGTAGTGTTGGTGTTGGAGATTGAAGCTATTCCGAATGTAATTGAAATTTCATTCAGCGTAGAATTTTTTCAGTTTAGCGTGCGACGTTCAGCCGACAAGTTCTATGTTCGAAAATCACTGACGAGTGATTCGAGTGTACCAAATACTCACTTCGCAATACAAAATTCACAATTCGAACGATTCGTATCGCTTCGTAACGACTCAACTGCCGGAGCGTTATTTGTTGTGTTTATGAAATTTGATAATTCATAATTGGTGAATTGAGTGATGATTTAATTTCGGTGAATTTTCGGAATGACGAAGTCGATCAGCAGAGCAAGTGTGGCATACGACCGCCATAAGTAACGGTAGCCGTGAATGTGCATTTAAATTTGTGTAAGTGTTGCGTTGAATTTAAATTAATTTTTTTCCACTGTTGTTGTCGTTATTGTTGTTGTTGTTCATGAGTGGGTGGCTGACTGTGTATATTAACTAAGTGCTTGTGTATTTTAAAAGTACGTCTGTGTGTGCCAACCGGCAACTGTTTGTTTGCGATTTGTTTGAAAGTTCGTCCAGACAGGCGCACACCCACACGCACACACACACACGCAGACGCACGCGGTGGCACAGCAATTGCACCACCCAAAGCGCTTTAAGCGCTTTAAATAAATTGAATTTCTTGCAACAAAATATGAAAATGATGTGAAAACTAGCAGAGAAGCGTGATGAGGAGCGGCGGTGAAAAGTGCAATTGAAAAAAGTAATCAAATAAATAACAGTAAAAACGTGCAAAGCGCAACGGCAGTAGCAAACGACAGCAACGCTTCGCCTTCGCCGCGACTTTTTTCGACATCAGTGCGTGCAATTTGCGACAAAACAAGCTCGAGCAAGGGAAACGTTATAAATCAAGTGCGCGTGCATGGCACGGAAGTAATGACCCAACTGCTCGGGGTGAGCATGCAGCAATCGACAATCAATTTTCCCGACTCCCTTTGATAAAAACTGCAACTAATCGGAAATCAAAGTAAACGTTTGGCATGTTGTCATTCATTTTGTACCCAATGCACTACGTAGTGAAAGATTTTATCTGAGTGATGAAGATTATGCTGTAACGAACTTAAGAAAGTAATTAAATAGTAAAATTTATTTTTGGTATTATTTTTGGTATTGATCGGTGCCAATGAATCGTCTATGAAAAAATATTTATTTTTTTTGTTAGACCATAAACATTTTTTTTGGTAATAAAAAAATGAATTTAGAGCAAGAAACAAATATATTTTTATACTCTGCACAGGAAAAATTAAGTTTTGATATAATCTGCGAGCACATTGTTCAAATCGGACTGCTATGCTATATAGCAACTATACAAACTTAGCGATCAAAATCAAGTTCTTGTATGAAAACTTTTTTATTTGTGAAGCGAACTCCAGCTTAACCGAACAACAAGCGATGTTAACGTTTTGTATCTTTTTTTTTCAATTTTTGAAGCAAATTAATCTTTCATTGGCATGGTTTGACACAGAATCCTTTTTATAACTTCTTTTTGTCTTCTGTTACAAAAGCAGTGAAGCCCAAAATATTATTAAAATGTTTTATTCTTAAATATTTGTTCGCTTATATTGACTTTTTTGGTAAATGCAGTACTCATGTACTTTCAATTAAATGTCAGTTAATTATCTTTTTTAAATCTTCTGGAACGAGATAAATTGTAAAATCCTGTAAGCTCATTGCGCTCAGAAAGCTTTCCTTTTCAGCGGCTATAGTTCAACGAGCGTCCATATGGTAAGGCTAAAAACTTTGTCTGAAGATAATTGTCGTTGTTGTTTTGAAGAAGAAAAGATAGAATAATCATAGATTTTTTCTTTAACTGGCAGATTTTTGCGAGACTAAAGTTGGAGCACTTTGAATTTCATACTTGCATGTAGGTTTTTCATAGATTCATGATGATTTATCCATACATGATGAGTTAGATCCATTCTCATGAGTTTGAGAGAATGACTTGCCTTTTGCAGTATAAGTCCAAGCTCAATTGGGCTTGGATACCAGCGATATAATATTTTTTATTTATCCTGTATTCTTCAGCGCTATTTCCGAAGTTACAAAAAAAGTATTCCACTGCTGAAGTACTTGCGGCCTTCACCATGGTTGAAAAAAAACAAAATTCTATATCTATACATTGTCCTACGATTGCTCAAACAATATGAATTTAACAAAACTGCAGACTTTGAATCCCGAAATCCCGAATCTCGCTCTCGCTTTTTCACACAATCGAAAAACTGCAGGTTCAATGCAAAGAAAAAAATATTTAAATAAACAGAAAAAATCAAAGCGATCGTATGATTTGTCTTTCAGTTATGACTGCAGCCAATTTGATCCTTCTCGGGAGCAATCTGACAAAGTTATTAATTGTTTTGATGATACATTTTTCAGTTTAAAGTAGAAATTTTATTAAAATGAGTGTAGCGATTCATGTTCAATTCTGGGGCGGTCGTATGAGTTTGCTGAATAGCCAGAATTCATACGGAAATAAATCAGGCGAATACCGTGGTTGCAGCACAATATTGATTGAAATTTTGGCGAAAAAGCGACGGTGCATTATCGTGGTGCAAAACCCAGGAGTTGTCGACCCATAATTCGGACCTTTTTTTTACGAATGGCTTCCTTATAATAATATTCCTTGTTGACAGTTTGGCTGGTCAGAAATAATTCGGAGTGCACCACACCTCGATAATCGAAGAAAACTGTCAAAATAACCTTGATTTTTGACCAGCTTTGAAGTTGTTTTTCGGCTCCGGCTCACCTTTGCCACGGCCCATTGATTGTCTGTTTCCGGGTCATAAGCATAGATCCAACACTCATCGCCAGTAGTAATATGTTTTATGACATTCTGGTGGTTAGAAAGCATTGTTTCGCAGAAGTTAATGCAATGCAGTTTTTCAAAAAAATTGAGTGATTTTAGAACCAACCGTGCTTTATCTTTTCTTAGTCCCAAATGATCTTTCAAAATGATTTTCACCGATCCTTCTTTGATTTCAACCACGCGAGTAAGATCTTTGAATGTTAATCGTCGATTCCCAAGCACCAACTCCTTTATTTTATTGACGTATTGATCATTAGTTGATGTTGATGGCCGTCCTGGGCGTTATTCGTCGTCAACGCGATCTCCACCCTCTTTAAATAATTTGTACCAATCCAAAACACTTGCTCGCGACAAACAATTATCATCAAAGACTTTTTTTAAATATTCTGAAGTTTTCTAATACCAGTACCAGAAATTTGGTTCCGCACACAAAGTTTAATGGAACTTTTTTGTAGAATAATTTTACTTAATGTTAAAAATGCCGAAAGCACTCTATGTACTTCAGAAAGATAAGCCTATACTAAACACTAATGATTGCTTTGATGTGGCATTTGGCATAGATATCACTGACTGTCATATAAACTTGGAAAAAAATATTTCGACAAATGGGTTTCCAAAATTTAAATTAAAAAGTCTTACTATTTTTTGTCCATAGTAACAAACAAGTTTTATAGAGATTTTTATAATTAATTCAGGTTTACGAATATAGTATAAACATATATTTTGCAGAAATTGCACCGGGTCAACTATCAGTTTTGGTGTGAAAGCTATTTCACACAGTTATATGTATATATGCTATTTTGAGAGCTGCTATATCATATGTATGTTTATTGGATTCAGGGTAGAGTAGATTAAGGCTTTGTAGAAATTTTAAACTGATTTGCTGCACATTTTTCGGGAAAAACTAGTATTTAAAATCCTCGGTGTACCTTTCACTAATATAATATAGAGTATATCAGTGCTTTTTCAAAGCTCTTCGCATTTGTAACGATGACGCAAGGTAGTGGGTACAAAATAATGAAACCGCTATATTTGGCATACCGTTTAACGTCACTACGTGGGTGGTTGCAGTGACAGCGACACAAAGTGCAGTAGTAATCTTGTTAAAATTCGCAGTAAACCGACGAAAGAGAATTTAGTTGTAATAAAAGCAAAATAAGTAGTAATAAAACTACAAAGTAAGAGATAAAAATGCGCCAGAAAAAGTAGTAGTAAAAGCGTAGCAGTAAAGACTAGCGAGACAGATGGTAGTAAGTATGTATATGTAAAATAAAAAAAATATAACATTTTACTACTATGTTACATACTTTTTTAATTTAACGACAGGTGCAGAGCCACTGTACTATTCGAGCAGCAAGCACGTGCACATATATTATAATATGTCAATATAATGTCGCTGCTGTAAACACAAATACTTATATGTACATGAATACTTGCCCAACTAGCGACTGTGCAACAGCCGTTTCACCGTTTTCGTTGCTATTTTAGTCGTTGGCATTGCATTTAATTAATTAAAAAGTTTGTAATTGGGTTTAATGTGCATACATGTGCATATGTGTGTTTGTATGCATGTCGGTCGGTTTGTAGTTGCATGTAGTTAGTTGGAGCTGTCAACGCGCTACTTACTCATCGCGGAAAAGCGTCAACTTTTCCAAAAGCGGCGCGCGCAAAGTCGCGTCGACCACCCGCAGCTCAGCCAACTAAAATAAGCAGTCATTTAACGCGTTAACTATATGCATGTGCCATTATACATGCTTATGGTATATACATGTACATATGTAGTTTTTTTTTACATTATCAATGTCATAAAAGTTTTTGTTGCAACTTTTGGTGCGCTCAGGCGTGGCGGCTGCCAACGAAAGGTGTTGCAAAGCAACCAAATTCCAGCGAAACATTTTTGAAAGTGACGGTATTCATGGTCTGCAGTTTTTTATATGCCAATTCGGGAGGTTTACGTTTATTTTTTCGTTTTTAAGCTCATTTGTCATAAATGCAATACTTTAAAATGCAAATGGAATAACTTTTGGAACTTAGTAGTGCTTGACTTGGGTTTCAGTATTACTTTGTGAGTTAAATTTAGTAGTTATTCGTTACATTTGAGATGTGGTCGTATCGAAATCGAAACCCTGAACAGCGTATATTAATTTTGGCACAAGGTTTGTAATACCCAAAAGGTAACGTCGGAGACCCTATAATTAACATTAATTAGCGATTCAACCATGTCGCGAACTGGTCCCTTGGTTTTTAATATAACGATTTGAAATTTCGCTAATACTCTCTTCTCCACTACCACTACTATAACGTATAGCTGCCATAAAAACTGACCGATCAAAATCAAGTTATGGTATGGAAAACTTTTTAATTCGATAATATATCTTCACAAAATTTTGCATAAATTATTAAGACAATGATACGATCTCCAAAAATATTGTTCACATCGAACCACTATAGCAAATAACTTCCATACATCGCGCCAAGTCATTCCATACGTCAGTCCGAGTTGCTGCGAATGACGTCGAATCGACTCTCCACGTACTCATCGTGTACACTCTCAGCTACGGCTGCTATATTTTTTTACTGCTTGCTGGACGTGGTCAATTCGGTAGAATATTATCCAATAATGAATGCTGGGTCTCAAGATGGGTGATGGTGTTGCGAAAAGTACACTCAGTAGGCCGATTATGTTGATCATAGGTTGTGCGAAGTGTGCGAAACATATTCTTCACAGAACATGAATTTTCGCAATAAAGTTGAACGATTTGTAAACGTTGTTCGGGCTATTATGAAATGCCGAACAATACTGAACAAAAATAACATGACAGCTTGACACGAATAACGCGTGATCTGTCAAAACAAGTCTGTTGAAAAAAGTATATTAACCATTTTCCAAATGTGCTTTGTTAATGTAAATGTAGTGCCGATAAACAGACATTGCAGTAGAGAATTAGAGTTAGGTCTTATCCTTTCCAGGACTTGGATTTTATTCAAGTTATCGACCAATATTAGAAAGATTTTTAATAGCGGTTGCTCCTCGGCTGGGTTTAACTAACCACATTCGAACTTATTTCTGTCATGTAAGAGCTTGCTGCTTTCAGAACTTAAACTTGTAGGTTAAATAAAAATAAAACTAATAGAAGCAAAAGTTTCTGTATGGAATATATACTATGTACGCTCACTTAAAATAAGTGTTTATAACTTTTGTATTAAGATAGTAGTCTGGTAACTTATGCCTATTTTCATGACTTCCTCGAAACTCGTTATAACTCCCGAAATGTTTTGAATTTCTGTCTGAAATTTTCACAGTATATTCTCAAGACACTGTACCTTCAAATTATGCAAAAAAAATTTCGATTTTTTGAACCCAAGTTACCATACTACTACCTTAAGCTCAATCTTTGGAGGCGAACTTCTTGACATTTTCGCTTACGCCCCATCTGTTTTCATTCCAATAACTGGAAAATTTGTGATTTTACAGCGGCAAGGCGAACAATTTAAATAAAAATCGGAAAAATTGTGACGAAACTGCATGCCGTCACTCACCGCGTGCGATGCCTTGCTCGCGCCTGTTTTCGCTCTATAATTGTTTGCGATTGTTTTTTTTTATCATTTCTTTACATTTCACCGGTACGTGCCATTGCAACAGAAATTGAAAAATTATGTAAGCACAAACAGCAACAAGAATAACAATTTGCAATCAGATGCAACTTTACTCTCCAACGAATTCATTCGTACACGTTCGTCGAATTGTTTTCGAATTTGATTTTTGCAAAGCCATCGAACTGTTTGACGGATTGAGATGTTCGGTGTCGGTTGGTCAGTCGGTGTGTGTTCGTAAAAAGTGATTTACCTTTATTCGTTGCCTACAAATATATACGAGTATATGCACTTTAAGCGCAACGCAACGGCGCAAAGCAATCGCGGTCACCGCTGAGACAGACATACATACATGTATACACACGTGTATGCATATGATACATATGTATGTGTAGTTGTACATTTGCCGTGTTCAATTTGACTATAGCTGTGTTGTTGTTATTGCAGCCTTAGCGCAAAAAAATGGATTAATCCCTGCTATCCGCAGCGTAAGTGGTGGTAAGTTGAAAAAATCACAATATTCGCCTTTTTTTAACTTTTCGCAGCACTTTTTTTGTTGTTACGCATATTTGTTGTTTTTTGTAAATGGTTTTTTGTCACTTTACCAGACTTTTTCATCGTCGTGGCGGTTTTATATGCATTGATGAAATACTTGAAATGCCGACAGCGGCTAGTTTTATGGCCGTTCAGATGTGGAGCACTTATACGAGGGTAGTTTGATAAGACAGTGAGAGAAATTTGATATAATTTAGAGCTAATTTAGAGCTTACGAAACTTATTATTTTGGGACAATAAGTTCCTCAATCCGTTAAACAGGTGTTTCTTTCAATGCTCCCATTGATCTAATGTGTACAATACGATGCTACTGGCCGTTAGCTGGAGAAGAATGTTTATAAAATTATATAAAAAAACATTATTTTTTCATTTTCATTTCAAAAATTTCCTAGTTTTCTTCTTCTTATTTTTTGGTAGAGGATGAGTCGATTAGTTTTGTTTTCGCGAGACTGGGTCTGATTGTGAACGAGGACAAGACGAAATATCTCCTATCAGCAAACAAACAGTAGTCGATTGGGCTCCCACGTCACTGTTATGACTGCATAACTTCGAAGTCGTAGATAATTTCGTCTATCTTGGAACCAGTTTTAACAGTAACAACAACGTCAACCTCGAAATTCAACGCAGAATAACACTACCTTACAGGACTGAGTAGGCAATTGAAAAGTAAAGTTCTCTCTCGACGAACAGAGGCCAAACTCTGCAAGTCTCTCACTATCCCCGTTCTGATACTATAATGGTGCAGAGGCATGGACGATGACGACATCGGCGTTACGAGTTTTCAAGAGGAAAGTTCTTCGAAAGATTTATGCTTCTTTGCGCATTGGCAACGGCGAGTACCACAGTCGATGGAACGATGATGAGATATACGACAATATTGACATACAATACTTGTAGTTCAGCGAATTAGGAGACAGCGGCTACTCCAACTCTGAGAACATTCGACGCAGTACCAGACCTCCTCTCCGTTTTACAGATCAGGAGGAGAAGGAACTGGCTACACTTGGAGTCTCCAATTGGCGACAATAAGCGAAAAGGAAGAACGACTAGCGCGCTGTTGTAAACTCGGCTATAACCACGAAGTCGGTGTCTACGCCAAAAATAGAAGATGAGTCAATACGCGATTTTTTTTATCCTAATTCATTATATGTGACCTGGTCTACGGAAAGGGGGCTTAGGTGTCAAAAAATCAATTTTCACTTTTTAGTTGATTCGGAAGGAAGATGAGATTTCACAGCTGTTTCCCAGAAAACTAGCTTTCGCACGTTAGCTCCCTTTTCGTAGACCAGGTCACATATGATTGACTTGATTGACAGTTTGCCGGTGACTGATTAAAGATATAGAGGTGTGGCACAGTAGGAAACACACGTAGATGAACTACTATTTAACACAGATGCTCTCCGGAAAAAACCTGTACAACATGGGAAAAACAGAAAATACTGCATGTATTTACGAAGACAGACCTCTAGACGACACAAACCATAGCTTCCATCTTGGAAACTTTGTGCTGCGGTCTCGAGGCAAGGAAAAAGTCCATGATAGAAGGGGAATGTTTTAGTAGGTACAACACTTACGCAGGATGACGATCGCTATATGGTGCGAAGGCATTTTAAAACATTATGACCTAAAAAAAATTTGCAGGTAGAACTATGTATGTAGAGAACATGCATTCAAATCGATAATTTGTTTTGGAGTAATCATGAAAGCAAATATTAAAATTGCAGTTTTAGGAAAACTGTTGTGACCACATTTTAGAAGCCTGTAACTCAAAAGCTATTTAAGTAAAACCAATCGAAATATGAAGAATTTTTGTTTTTTGAATTTAATACTAAGTGTAACACTTAATGTCTTGTTGTATGCGATGAGTTTATTTATGTCTAAATTCGTCGAGGTAGTGAAGGTCGACTCATAATGTTAGCATGACCAAAGTGAGTATAAGTAAATACTTTCTACATGGTTGCCTTCTTATTATATCAATACAAAATATGCTTGGCTATGCCATATTTGGAGCTCGGAGACGGCTTCAATAAGTATTACTGTAATATAAGTGTTCCACAACAGTCGAGTTTACGTAAGTGGAACGGACCCGAACTTTTTATCCGGTCAAGCACTGTCAACTCGACAGAATTCTGTCGTTACAGTCACAACAGTGTTCCAATTAAAGTCAATTTCAAAAATTTACTGACTTATCAAATTGCACTCGTATATGTACATATATATTAGCTTTGTGATGTGATGCCATAACGATTGTTTAATGTACGAGCTAACTGTAATTCTAAGTGAAAAAAATTTACTTTTTAATTATTTAATAAAATATAAAATCATAGTTTAATTGAAAAAATTTGCATTTATATGGAGATTGTGCCACCATTCGTTAGAATTGATATCTACCGCGGGAATTTCATAATAGTGTTTCTGAAAAAGTTATCGTCATTTTAATGCATATTAACAGTTTGAATAATAAATAAAGTAATTTATTGTTTTTTATAAAATAAAATCGTTTAACTACTTCTGCGTTATTATCATCTGATCAAATTTCAAACGGACTGACAAAAATAGTATGTATTCACTAATTCTAACAAAAATCTTTTTTATCGCCTTCAAAAAAAGCTACCTCTCAATCTAGTTTTCCATACATTTATTATACCCTTCAATGCCTTCAGCCAATTTTTTTGATTTTTTGATTTCGGCTCATTTTTGGAGCGCCATTCGCGATTGACGTCATATCCATAAACACATGTCTCGTTAACTGATGACGAGCTGGATACTGTAGGGTTCTGAAATATGTATATTGTCAAGCACATCTTTTACGAACTCTTTTCGACATCGTTTTTGCAAAAGTTTTGTGTATTTTTATACGAGTCTTGGCCAACGAGTGATCGAAAGAATTTATAAAAGATGTTGAGATCTTTTGCTATTTCTCTGATGTCAACATGACATGATTATCAAGTTACAGTTATTTTAACCTTATCGTTATTAAATGGTTGGTTGGCGACTCGTTTGAATGCTTTTTTAGAGTGACTCTCTAAAACAAATCTGCAACATTTTCATTGCCTTCGTAGCCGTGCTTCCATTAGAAACACAAAATTTCAAGCAAAATAGTTTTTGAATTTTCTTCAATGGTAAAATACGCCAGACAAACTTTTCGCGTTGTAAACAAATAGCTAATCCAGTCCGAGTTAAATTTGATCAGATAGTATATAATACAAAATTGACGCATCTATACGAGCCAAATAGAAAATAACTTAATACCATGTCATCCTACCAAGTTAACCTCTTAAAAGCAATAAACGGTGTAAAGGAAAACAACTGAATATACATCCATTTGTTGCTCTCTTATTCAGGAACATATAGTATTTGTACGAGTATATCTATTAGGTTTGTATGTATGTTTATTTCCTAAATATTAGTATGCCACTTTGTAAATCATAAATCATGAGGCACTTGAAACTGACTATCTAACTGTGTACTTCTTGCCTCGTACAATGAACAATGCCATATTTTGTATATGTAGATAAATATCTGTATATGTGTCATATATGTGTGTGCTTTATAGCTTTAAGCGCACAACAACGACAATTTAATATGACTTGAGTGACGTTTGACTTGCATAAATTACACACTTCCTTGAATAAAAGAGAGCAATGATTCCATGCAAAATGCAAAACGTATTTACATACATTTAATCGTTCGAGTTCGGGTGGGAAAGTGAAGCTGGTAAGCCCTTGTGCAACACAAAAGCTTAAACGTTTATCTCAAAGATTGGTAGAAAATGACTGGAAAGGCGAAAGGTATTTATGTACAATTTAAGGCAATACAATTCAATCTTTAAAATAGCGAATAATATTAAGTTCTAGATTTAAGTGAATTTCGAAGGGATTAGAGGGAGGATAATAGCTGGAGATAGGATAATTCTTCTTATTTATTGGCGTTTATTGGACGCTTACGGTTTACAACAGCGCGCCAGTAGTTCTTCCTTTTTCGATGTTTGGCGCCAATTGGAAATTACAAGCGTAGCCAGCTCCTTCTCCACCTGGTCTTCTAACTGAGTGGAGGTCTGCCTCTTCCTTTGCTTCTCCCTGGCGGGTACTGCGTCGAATACACTCAGAGCTGGAATGTTTTCAACAATTCGGACGACATGACGTAGCCAGCGTAATAGCTGTCCTTTAATTCGCTAAACTATGTCAATGTCGTCGTATAACTCGAGCAGCTCATCGTTCCATCGACTGCGATATTCGACGGTGTCAAAGCGCAAAGAACCATACATCTTCAGCAGAACCTGTCTCTCAAAAGCTCGTAACGTCGACTCATCAGATGATCATTCATGCCTCTGCATCATACAGCAGGACGGGAATAATGAGCGACTTATAGGTTTTGTCTTTGTTCGTCAAGAGAGAACTTTACGTCTCAATTCTCTACTTTATACAGGTTCCAAGATAGACGAGATTATCTACAACTTCGAAGTTATGACTCAACAGTGACGTGGGAGCCAAGTTGTGAGTGCGACGACTGTTTTTTTGATGACAGGAGATATTTCGTCTTGCCCTTGTTCACTACCAGACCCAGACTATATTTTATATCTATGTACATATATTAATATATACGATTACGTTGAGTTTCAACTTATTCAACAGTTCATACCCACATAATCTCCCCAGTACCCACATGGAAACACGTGAATAAATGTTAGCATACCGAGTAGAGATTATATGAAATTTAAATTTACTTTCACAAAAAAATTCGGGCAAAAAGGATTCAAGGATGGGTTGCACTTAAAGAGTGAACAATGAAACAGCAGTGCAAACAGAAAACTCACAAAAAGGTACAATAAAAAGGAAACGGAAAGGAGCAATGCAAAAAGGGATACCCACCAAAAGTGCAAACACAGAAAATTACAAACACAAATCAAAATCACAAAAGTCGAGTGAGCGAGATTGGAAGTTGATGCCGGTTCGCAGGTGGCAGTTGGCAGTTGGCAGTTGGCAGTTGGTTGTGGTGTCATGCACGATGGTGGTATTGGATGCACCACCTCTAAGTGGGCGTACTTGTCGCCTTATTGTTGGCCGTAGTAGTAGCGTACAGGGGCAAATTGAAGTGCTTAAAATGCGTTTTGTCAACATTAGCGCTCAAGTGACGATGCCAACGGGGAAAATAACAAAGCGCAGAAAACATGAGCAACAACAACAACAATTGAAATACAACAACAACAATAACGATAAACAACAACAGGCGATAAAGGCAGCACCGTAGCAACACGAAGAAGTACAAAAACAAAACAAAAAAACAAAAACAAAACGAATGAACAACAATGAAACAAGGAGACGCAACCTGATGCAGTCTAAAAAGGATATGCGACATTTGTGGGAATTGTTGTTGCTCAGCGTACACTAACACCGGCTGTTTTGTAGCGCCGGCTGTTGCTGTTGTTGCGTACACGAGCTGGAGGAATGATTAATGCCGTTGAAATTGTTTTGAAATTGCCACATATACACCCGGAGAGCAAAACAAATGGCAACAGCACAAGAAGTGAACGACGAGTAAAGCAGCAAAGAGATCGAGGCAAACAACAGCTTAGGCGGCGAAAGTAGGCGTCAAGGAGTTGCTACAAGTAATCGTGCATACATATTGCATGCACACGTGTGTGAGTGTGTGTGTGTATGTGAAATGAACAACGGCAATAACAATGGGGGACTTTCGTAGCCAACAACCAATCTACACGCCTCTGATCAATTTTTTATTCATCGCAAGAAGCAGTTGGCAAAGGAGATTAGTCCTTATAGTGCTTTAGTGGCACATACAAATTATCGTTAATAAATCTTTTTACTCGTCTTTTTTGCAACACCATCTGTTTGTTCTGGAACAGATGCTTCAGCTTTCGGGTAGATTCGCGTTGTATTGTGGCACATACGCTTTGTGCCACCTATTTTTATTTGCTTTTGTTGTCTTCCCATATTGATCCCACCATAGTAATGCTAATCTATTATTGCTCGTGGGATCGGTAGAGGTTCTCATATTGTAGTAGTAGGTCAGAAATCTGCAAATCTTTTTTGACTCTAACTTCCCCTGAACTGTTTATTCACAGTGAAAACAGTTTCGATTTTTAAGCCCTTCTGAAGTGAAAATTTTTCATAAAAAAATTACTCTTTTTGGGAAGTAGCCAAAAATCAGAATTTTGACGGAGATCAGTTACGAGATCAAGGAAATTCAAAATTTTTAAAATGAATTACCGTTTATTTAAGTGCATTAAATTCTCGAAATTTATCTTATTTTTATTTGTTTGTTAAATAAAATGCATCAAAAATATTTAAATATCCGTTTCTTTGACTTGCCAGTGGATATACAATAATATAACTCTTTAATATATATTTTATTATAACAGAAATTAAACTGTTATACAAATATAGTCGAAAAAGCCTTTTCGTATTTCTAATCAAACATCAACTTATTTTTATATTTATAATGAACTTTAATGAACCAAATATATACCATTTTGGTCGACCACTTTTTGCCATTTTTCCGCTAAAGACATTATATCATCAGTGTAAAACTTTTCTGGTTTCTCGGCGAAAAACTACGACAAGTAATTTTCACAGGCTTCTCTTGAAGTCAATTTTACTCCATTAAGGGAGCTCTGCATTGACCGAAACAAACGGTAGTCCGATGGTGTAAGATCAGGGCTATGTGGTGGATGCATCAAAACTTCCCAACCAAGCTCTGCCAGTTTTTGCAGAGTCATCAAAGATGTGTGTGGTCTAGCGTTGTCCTGATGGAAGACGAAGCCTTTTCTGTTGAACAGTTCTGTTTTTTTTCGATAGCTTGCTTCAATCTCATCAGTTGACAGTAAAATGATAGAATCAATCAAATGATTCCTTTCCAATTCCCCAAACATTCAGCAAACCTTTCGGAGCGTCAATCCTGGCTTTGCGACAATTTGTTGAGCTTCAGCACGCTGGGACCATGATCTTTTTCGCATATTATTGTCGTATTTGATCCACTTTTCGTCTCATGTTACCATTCGCTTCAGAAATGGTTCGATTTCATTTCGTTTCAGCAAAGAATCGCATCTTTTTTAAATGGTTAAAAATCGTTTGAAAATGAATATTAAGTTCCTTAGCGATGTCATAGCTGCTTATGTGACGATTCTGGTCAATCTTTTCCATCTTTTCCAGAGTGAGGTGCATTTTTCACATCGAAATTTCCAGAACGGAAGCGAGCGAACTTCAAAAATTCTTCCCTTTTTTATACAAAAATTTCAAAATATAACGAATTCCTTCATTATTTTAACTCATTTTTGAACAGCTGTAACTTGTTTTCAAATTCCCCGATTTATCATTAAATTAAGCTTAAAATCACCTTTTTTCAACACTATATGGTATGACACAATGTGATTGGTAGCACTGGAGATATACGACTGCAACGACATCTATTGACAAAGTACAAAAAGACTTTTCGACTATCCAATATATTTCATTCAGCGATTAAATAGTACAATGTGTCTCACAAATCCATATAACTCATGAAATGATTCACCAGACCCACCCTATTTGGATGTAATCAATAAAAGTAGAAAACCCATATACATAGGTTTGGTAGAGGTAAGGTAATCTCATCCTAGTGCCTTAAGTGGCTTTTCTCTCAAGTGGCAGCATTACCAAAACAGTATACTTCACTAATAAGCTGAAGATCAATTTAGCAGTATGGCTGAACGCAGTTATTCCATTTTCGAGCCACGGTTTAGGGACAGTACTATCATTTAGTATACCGGCGGCTCGAAAATGTCGGTGGGAATTGGTGCAGCAGTCCTAGGACCACGTAACAAACTCTCCATACCTGTGGGAAGTTTTCCGAGCATATTTCAAGAAGAGGTGCTTGCCACAGGTCGGTGCGTAGAGTTGAACCTCCAACGCAAGTATCGCAATGAACGTATCAAGCGGCACTTAAAGCAATCTCTGCCTACGAGATCATATCGCCATTGGTGCAGGAGTGTGGAGAATGGCTGGAATGTAACCAGTAATGTAACCAAGTGCACCTTATCTGGGTGCCCGATCGCAAGAGTAAAGCCGGAAATGAACTGGCTGATAAGTTCGCCCGCTGAACGCTTCATTGTGGTGGGTTTTCATACCATAAAGCAGCTGCTCCGTAAGGAGGAAGGAGTAGATAGGGAGCGGTATTGCCAAAAACTCCAAGGCATGCGTCATATGTACTAATGGGTGGTTACAACCTCAGCAGGTTTAAATAAGTGATCAACCTCCCAAGCGACAATCTCAGGTTTTGCGCATTCTACATTGGTCACGCTAAGTTCAAGAAGCACTTATATAACATGTGCCTAGATTCTTGCCGGTTCTGCGGTACTAAGCCTCAAACTCCAGAACACCTGCTAATTGAGATTTCCAGATGTGATCGCCTCAATAACAGTATATTGGAATTTATCAGTATGATAGGTCTAAGTGAGTCGTTGTGACTTAGGAGAGGGCACAAAAGACCTTAGCTCGCAGTGCAATACTCATTTATTTATCATATCTTATGTCATCTGTCATTTATAATGACTTTGACTGCGGGTGACTTTGGTACAGATCATTGGCAAACTTTTATTTTATGATCTGTTAGAAGTGAATGTCATTTGTCATTCGATATTTCTCATTTGACATTAATCGATTATCAGGTAACTGAGATAAGTCAAGCTATCTGCCATAAGTCATGGTCACTTATCATTAGGCATATGCAACTTTGTGGCTATATATTGATACATTATTGTTTGGCCTTTGTAATTATTCACTTTTCACCTGATATTTGCCACTTATCATTTGTCATTTATGATTTGTCATTTATCATTAATGTCATAGGAAATTTTTAACTATTCAAACAGATACGATTTCCTCTTCACAGCTATGACATATGCATATTGAGAAAAAATTATCCTTTGCGAAAAACACTTCAGTTCAAATCGAAGGTGAAAAAGTACTTTCCGTTCTACACCTTTATAGCGAGCAAAGTTCAGACTACGTATACATACATATGCATGTGTTTTCACCTACAGCAACACATATGTACGTATAAACGAGTATGCGCGTACATGTATTAATACGTGTCACTATTTTATCGATGAGTCAGTGTAACAATAGCGGCTTACAACAAAAAAAGCTCTTTTCACACTTCGCTGGTGCAATTCATAAAATCACCCAAGGCCTGTTGCAGTATGTGCGCATAAGTGTAAACAATGGCAACAACAAAACAAGCAACAGCATGTTAGTAAATAGCAGAACAACAAAACTAAAAAGTCAACGAACACTTGTCGAAGGAAACGAAGAACGAGGAGTAACGAGCGCTCAGACGCAAAGACAAAAACCAGCGCAAGGATAAGCAACAAACGCAAGGCTTTTGCACCGCAGGCGTTTTCACTTGTCTTTATCCTTGGAGCGCAGTACGAATATTATGCGTTGCCATCCACTATAATGTGTGATGGCGGCGCGTAGGGCAAAGTGCTTTGTGCATATTTGCATGCATGCATGTGTGTGTGTGAGTACACGTGCGTGTGTGCGTATTCATCAACGCAAATTCATTTCCATTTGCATTTTCTCTACTATGCGTACTTTGCCGTTTTGTTGTTGTGTTTTTTTACGATTTTGTTTTTTTTGTTGTTTTTTGACTTTTATGTGATCGTATTCCATTTTTGCTTTCTCATAGTTGCTTCCTTTAAAGCGCTGTGAGTGTGTTTGCACTGCACTTTGTCACTTTCGTCAACACACTCGACGAAGCTGCCATCAACCGGTTGCTGTTAGCGCGCAGTGGCACCCTAAATGCAACGGTGCCTCCGTACACCACCCTCTCCCCTAACACCCGACTTACAGCGTCACTGCAGAATTTGCGCATAGCACGGCTTAGCTCTGCTCTGCTCTACTCAGCTTGGCCACTTGTCCTTGTCACCAATTGTTATTGCTTTTGTTGTTGTTGATATTTGCTGGCGTTGCAGGCAATGTATTTGTCTCGTGGTGGCGTGTTGTTTAATAAAATTTCGCACTTTTAGCTGCGTCTGCGCTGCGTTGTGGTGAATGAAGGCAGCTTTTGTGTGTTACGATGCACTCAGAGAAAAATTGAAGCATAGTTTTAGGAGCGAAAATATTATTATCAGAATTATATTTAATAATATTGCTGAATTTAGTGTTCTCTTTTGTCTGCCAACTTATAAAAGAGGGCGTAATAGTGTTGTTCACTTAACGTTGTTTGTAACACCTAAAACTAATGGAGATGGATATAGGGTTATAAATACAGGATTTGTCCGGAAAGTAATAGGACTGAGTCGATTTAAAAAAATTTATTGAATCAATTGTTATAATTCTTTGAAAACTTTCGAAATAGGCTCCTTTTGCGTCGATGCAGCGCTGCCAGCGCATTTTCCAAGCATTGAAGCCATCACGGAGGGCATTCTCCGGAATAGCTTTGAGAGCCGAGGTGCATGTTGTTTGGAAAAGCATTGAAGGCGTTACGGAAGGCATTCTCCGGAATAGCTTTGAGAGCCGAGGTGCATGCTGTTTGGATCCCCTCTGTCGTCTCAAAATGCTTGCCTTTTATCAGCCTTTTCAGGCAAGGAAACAAAAACAAGTCCGGGTGAGGCCGCATCTGCGCTATAGGGCGGCTGCAGAAGCGTTGGGATGCCGGCATGCCGGTTAATAAGAATGGCGGCGTGAGCCGGGGCGTTGTCGTGATGCAACTTCCAATCGGCTGAGATGTTTTGTCGGACCCGATTGACCCTTCGTTTGAGTCTCGTGAGGATTTCTACGTAAAACTTGGCGTTGATGGTTTGTCCAGGAAGAACAAATTCATGGTGGCCGATGCTTTTGATGTCAAAAAAGAAAATAAGCATTGTTTCTACTTTGGATTTGCTCGTTCACCAGCGTCTTCTTCTCCGCCCTCCCAAAATGACCTGGTGCCACCGAAATACGCCACTTCTTGCTAAACCTACATCTAGATAAGCCTGCTTGGTCATATCAAACGTTTCTGTTGCAGGTTTACCGAGTTCCGCACAGAATTTAATCGTGTTCCTCTGCTCCAACGAACGCTGCATTTTCGGCTTACACCACTCACAGAAGCTCCAAGTGCTCGGAGACAACTGACCATCCGCTCGTTCATTAGCTAAGAACGCCCTCTACAGAAACCAGTAGGCGTACGCACGCTTCGAAGTACAGTCGCGGCGGAAGAAAATCAGTCCTATTACTTTCCGGACAAACTCTGTAATATATCATGAAATTATGAAGCAAGGTTAACGCCCACTTCCTACAAGACATCTTTTACGCTAAATTAATTCACTTTAAAATAGCTAAATCAAAAATAAATATATGTCGGGATAAGACATAGTACAAATAGTGCCTTTAATAATGTATTTATCAACTCATCTAAAAATGGCCGGTTCGGAAACTCAGACACCGTATATAAGAACTTCAGTTCCTAGCGCTGACTTTAGACCAAACATATATAACGGATTATATTCGAGAACGTGTAAAATCGGTTCACGAATTGATCCAGTCCGATTATGCTACATACATGTATATGTTAACTCTCTCTAACCCGAATATATCAGTCAATGTCTGAGTAATCGCAGATAAATTGGTAGGAAATATTTCCTCGGTCATATTTTTCTGTTTCTATTCGCCATAACTATTATACAATCGTTTCGCCGAGTGCATAACGCCGTAGGAAGACTTCGCTTCACAAAATTTTACTAGCTGATAGTGTTCGCCTTTTAAAAATTTCCTTTAGATGTTTTTGTTGTTGTGTTAATTTTTGGCTGCATTTCGTGTAGGCGTCGTTTTTCATGCAGATTGAATTTTCATGTCAACAGGAAGTTTTCAGTGAAATTCGGTGGGCAATTATTGTTGTGAATATTTTATTCAGCTACATGCCACATAAAATCACATCACAGCCACCGCACAGACAGACTAATGTATACAAGAGTAGATATATATTTACCCGATTTGTATGGAGGTGAATTTGTATATGATCACATACAGCACATAGCTGTCTATTAAAATTTATGCTTATTTATTTAATTTATTCTTAAAGGAAATTCTTAGTTAGAAGGGAGTAAAATGGGTGTTACATAGCCGTCGGATTTTACTCTTATTTCCAGACATTTTTGGCGCTCAACTCTATTCTAAAATGCTTAGTCCACAAAAAAATCATACATCGTATTAGCTCCCGCTTTATTATGATCCCGGTATTTGTCGTCGGGGTTAAATTCATATAACTAGTATTTAAGAAATTGAAAGAAAACCCCAATTAATTTTGATATCAGAGCAGTTGAGATCTTTTTGAGACTTTAATTAGCTGAAAATAAATTTTGCTTAATCTGCATGGTGTCAAGTGGTTTTGGGGAGATTTGTAGTCTTTTTTGATGATAGGCTTAGATCAATCGGTTACTACCAATTTTTTATAAACTTTTAAAATATATACACACACATTGTACCATCTGATCAAATTTGACTCGGACTGAATCGATAAAATTATTTTGAGTCTTCCAAGTGAAGCAATTGGTCGTATATTATCGGATTTGTGGGCAGAAAATTAATGAATTTTTCAGTTAGGTAATGCGCCGTCTTATTCCAACATTATTGGCACGACTTTTTGGCCAAATACTAAATGAGAATCATCACGAAATTCATCGCCCAGTCACCGTATTCGCTAGATTCGGCACACTGTGACTCTGCTTTTGAAACTGGAAAACGCGCCATGAGTCCATGGCTTGTCTTGTCTCAAAAGAAAACTTCTTTGAATACGATAATTAAGATGTATATTAAAGTATATGAAAATAATAGTTTTTTGACAGTCCGGTTCATTTTTGATCATGAGTCCATGGCTTGTCTTGGCTCAAAAGAAAACTTCTATGAAGACGATAATTAAGATTTATATTAAAATGCATGAGAATAATATTTTTTTGACAGTCCGGTTCATTTTTGATCATGAGTCTACTGTTTGTATTGGCTCAAAAGGAGACTTTATTGAAGACGATAATTAAGATTTATATTAAAATGTATGAGAATAATATTTTTTTGACAGTCTGGTTCATTTTTGATCAGATTATAATATATACATGTATGAATAATATAATTAAAAAATTATCCCCTTTCAAAGTTTTTTTTGTATACGCCACTGTTTGGATATTGTTAATATGCATATATTCAAGAGTATGTCGCATACATACTCAGTATGTACCCCAATACATTATATGTAAATACATAACTCATACGTCGCGTTGTACTTTTGAAAGGATGAATTTGGTTAGAGCATATTTTGTCAAAAGACTCACAGAGAATATATTTGTATATGCACATATAAATCCATGCTTATACTTTCACGAATTTACATATATATTTTTAATTACACACACACATGCAAACATACATTTTTCGATGGAATATTTATAGAAAATTATGTTGAGCCGGTTAAAATGCTGAAATGCTATATACTTACACTCGCATACCAAGTATGAAATATGTATGTACATATGTATGAGTGCACTCATGGCTGCACATAGGATGAGTAAGACTGTGTGTGTGGCGTATGCTGCTGATTAGTACCTTTGTGCATATTTGCATATTCGTAGTTTTAGTTTAGGAAAGTTAATTTGAAATTAGCAGCTTTTACAAGTTTCTCGCTGACATCGTGTTAACATGGAGATTTTGTTGTTGTTACTGTAGTGCAATTTTTCGACAATATATACGAGGAAAAAATTAGCTAACTAATTCAATTTGAAGCAGTCTTTGTGATTGGAATTTCATAATTATTAAAGTTTGTTGCCAGAGAATTCTAATGAGATGTCTGTGCGATGGTAACAATTTCATCTAGTTGAGTGTTGATAGAGTGGGGAGTGGTGAAAAGAATATTTGATTTTAAGCCTTCGTCTCGAATATTATTCGAAACAAATTTACTTACTGGAAAGGGAGAGTTCTTGTGAACTTTGAAATCTATAATTGCTAACAAATAATATCATCGAATAAAAATTTCGATCAAGCTACTGACTATGTCTCCATGTTAATTCCCGGGACACAACTCTCTCTTAAGGACCGCCTCAAGTACCTTGGGGAGTCTTGGACAGCAAATTGCTATGGAAGCACAACGTGGAAGAAAGAGTGAGGGAAGTCAAAAATGCATGCTGTGCGCGTAGGCAGATGCTTAGCACAACCTGGGGGCTCTCTCCCTCTCTCTTACACTGGTGCTACACAGCTATTGTAAGACCAATTCTGTTCTACGGTGCAGTAGTATGGTGGACAGATGTACAGAAATCCAGCTAATGGAAAGGATTCAGAGTCTCAATACACTGTGGTAACGGGAGCTTTAAGAATAATTTCAACGGTGGCTCTTGAACTGGTATTAAACCTGCCTCCTAGACCTTTAAGCTGAAAACTGCGCAGCAAAATCGGCGGGACGACTACTGGCTGTAGCTGAATTTACATATAGAACCTTCGGGCATAGCTCGATGGGTAATGGCGGTTTGGCAAATACTGACTACATGATCTCACTTTTCAACTGGGAATGAAGATTTAAAGTAAACATAGAAAAATATGGCTGGCGTAGATGTATGTTAGCTACGCGCAATACTCTAAGCTTTTATATGGTGGCTCGAAAACCATTCACGCCAAGCACCGGCATCCTAAAGGATGACCACGCATCATAGACTTAGTAACTGAACTCCATCTGGTATCGCAAAGGACCAAAACTGGTTTATGCGTGGCACATTGGTCTACCAGATTAACCTAACCTTACCTACTGTATTTTTTCTAAAAATAAAAGAGCTGTATTTAAGCCAAATAGTTAGGCTTCAGTTGACCTCCTTCGTGAAACTTGAACCATTTATGGTGCTAAAAGTTTTAGATACAGATAAGAGATTATAACAGATCGACAAAGTGTTTAGGATCAATTCCAACTCTTTTGAAACGATTTATATCGATTCTACTCTGATTCAATCTGCTTATGGGAAAGTCACAAGGCCTATTGCATGTAAAATTGTTTAACGAGTTCAAGATATTATGCTGAAAGGAAATCTAACCTAAATAACGTTTAGATCCGATCTTAATATATCTACATCTTTGAGATCTCTAATTAGAAATTAGTCAGTTGAAAAATTTACTGATTTGAGATTGTAGGTTGTAGTCCCTGTTAAAAATTGCTATTCCGGAGAACAGCAAAAACAAATTACTATGTTTTGGCACCAAAGGTCATTGGAATACATATTAGCAAATGTGTTTTTCAACGTCTTCATTGCTGCGAAGTATTTTACGCTATTCACATAAACTTAAATCTGTTATTTCCACTTGGGCCTTATCACCCCACATCAGCTATTTATATTTCGCCTAACGGTTTCATGTTCTTAATAGGTTTCGCTTTCAATCACAGTTGGCATGTCGGTAAATATGCCATAAAGAGTTTTTGGTGAAATGAAATATTGAATTCCTGCTGTGCGACAGCTTGTAAGTGGCATTAAATGGCGCGAAAACAAAAATTAAGCGATGGCACACAATCAAACCGAAACAGTTATATAATTGTGCAAAAAACAGTTATCAAAATGTTATTATAAGAGGTTACGCACACATTCACACATTCACAAAAAAAGCAACCAATTAAAATATGCCATTATGACATGCTAACTGCGAATTAGCATTGGAAAACATACGACAACTTAATGTGGGCGGATGGCTCCAGCCGTATTTGTACAAGCCCTCATACACACATACATATCTATGTACACGGTATATACATATACTACATATATAGCACTATGTCGACAATATTTTCATATTTGTGTGTGTGTATTAGTGTATAGCTGTGCGTATGTGTGTGCGTAGCATAACTTAATGCTTAAATCATGGAAGCCACTCAAGCATTCCGGTCTCTCATTATAATCACCATTATAAATGTTATTTTATTATTGTCATTATTGTTTATTTTATTGCTTTCGTTTATTGCAAGTACGTTTTGTTGTTTGTTGTTGGCTTTAATGTTACAATTTGCTGTGTGGCAGAGATTGTTGACTGTCGCTACTGTTGTGTTGGTTTTATTGTTGTTAATTTAATTTTTGCTTTATTTATGCCCATTTAATGGCTTCAGCGGCAATATTCTTCCAACGTTGTGGTATTTGTCAAATACTTCGGTTGTTTGTTGATAGCGGAGGCTCATGTGTGGCTCGGTTCTCTGCTTTCTTTATTGGTGAAACATGTTTATCGGCAAATGCCTTTCATATTTGCTTTGCTTTTCTTCTAATCGGTATATTTAATTAAGAAAATTGTTAAAATATTAATTCTAGCTTGACTGTTTTATATACAGGGTACTTATCATAAAGGGTGATGCATTTCGAGGTTTCCTTCTTAAAAAAAAAAACACAAAGCAAGCAACATCAAATTTAATGGGAAATGTAATTATTCGAAAGAACATTCTTTGGCATTTATTTTTTGAAGATTATTTCTTTCAAATGTTGGCCGCGGCTACGTAACCGGCAAATGACACGCGCGTTGTTTTGCTCCAAGGCCTGAATCGAAGCGGGATTGTCCGCATAGGTCTTACACCTTACACATCAGCACAGGAAAGAGTCTATCGGCGGTCCAATCGCCGGTCCAAAAGGTGAAATTATCTGCTCATCGAAATGTTCTCTCAATAAATCCATTGATTGATGTTGCCGAGTTCAGGAGCTTCAATTTCAGGTATCAAATAGTCGATTATCATAAGCCATAATGATCGCCATTGGCGGGTACGTTCTCACCGGCATTATTTTTTAAGAAGTATGGACCGATGATTTCACCAACCCACAATTAACACCAAAACATTGTTTTTTTCTGGATGAA
Source organism: Bactrocera tryoni (assembly GCF_016617805.1). Taxonomy (NCBI): domain Eukaryota; kingdom Metazoa; phylum Arthropoda; class Insecta; order Diptera; family Tephritidae; genus Bactrocera; species Bactrocera tryoni. The sequence continues at coordinate 12,779,534 of NC_052501.1, read as the reverse complement.
ATGGTAGTTCCTGAATCTCGTCCCAAATGCGAAAAACTTGCTTGTTTACACACCCCTTGAGCCAGAAATCGGATTCATCGCTAAACACAATTTGGCTCGAAAACGTCGGATCTTCTGAAACTTTTCAAGAGCTCATAAGCGTAGTGATGTCGCTTGGGAAGACCAAGTGGTTTCAGTGCTTGTACAAGCTGTGTTTTGTACGCAACTCGACGTAAAATGCGCCAAATCGTTCCATACGTCAGACCGAGTTGCTATATTTTCTTCATTGCATGCTGGACGTGGTCTATCCCGTAAAATATTATCCAATAATGAATGCTGGGTTTCAAGTTGGGTGATTATGTTGACCATAAGTTGAGTGATGTGCGCGAAACACATTATTTTCAGAACGTTAGTTTTTGTTATAAAGTTGAACGATTTGTAAATATTGATCAGGCGTAAGTCTTTCCATGATGAGAGTATAATATCAGAGTATAACTACCAAATACATTCATAGGTCAACAAATATGATGATTTGAGGTGTGTTCTAAATTGTTTTACTGATAGTTCAAAAGATGTATATATTTATAGCAACAAAATAACTAGCTTAGCATCTATAGTTTATCAATACTTTCAATACTTATTTTGGTGACATCAAAATAGTCATTATTATTGAAGAAATACTTACAAAATCATTGCCGTCTCGTAGTTAATTCACGGTAAGGCCAGATAAAAGCGGAAAGCCATAAAACAATTGCGGTTTTCGGATGTTATATTCCTTATCAGTGCGGAACATTCTGAAATGGTAGCACTAAATTTTCATAAAAGTTGCAGAAAAGAGATTGAATATACTGAATATGAATATATGTACTTATATTTGCACATTTATAAACTGCTGCAATCTACACTACATCGTTATTTTTATAACAACCTTTTTATGCAACTGCAACACAAATTTACCCACATACATATATACCCATATACATATGTATGTATTATGCATATTTTCTAGTTAGTTTGTCGCTTTTTTGATCGCATTTTTTCGCTCTCAGTTTCACTCTGCGACAATTCAATTAATTTATAAGAGAATTCTTTCATTCATCAATTTCATTCAACAACAGCATCATGACAATAAAAAATATACACACATTTGTATATGCGCGTGTGTGTGTCTGTGTAGAACCCAAAATAACAACAACGAAAAGAACAGCAATCACAAAGAGAGACAAGCACACGAACTGTGTTAAAATAACAAGCCACGGGCAACAATACAACAAACGCATACAACAAATTTCCTGAAAAGAAGCAAAAAGCGGTAATTTAATTGGCTGAACACAGCATGAGGTTAGCTACAACACGATTTCACAGCATAACTTCATTTGCAACGCAGAAATTTTTTCGATATTTTTATAAAGCTCGGCTTCTTTGTCATGCAAATTTAGGGCGGTGGGATTAAAATATATTCTGGCTATGCAAAAAGCTATGATATTTTTTTGTTTGTGTGGTGGAAGGGGTTGTGTAGCTAATCATATGCATTTAGATTGTGGCTTAACGGAATTGCTGAACTATATGCAGAATAATAATCATGCCAGAGCTTAGAAACAAGATCGATCTCCGGCCCTGAAAAATTCTACTAGTCTATTTGCCGGTACTTGGCAACCCTAGTCATGCAATCTGCTACTCACAACTTTATCGTAAAGTTTGATATCTTTCAAGTTATTCAAAATCAGAACTTTTTAACATACTATCGCTATTTGTGCTGTTCACAGCAACTTACAATATTCATCTCACTAAAAAATAGAAGCAAATCGTGCACATTTTCGCGTGATTATTTTTTACAACTTTCGACGTGGATTAAGTCATCAAGAGTGCATCGATGAACTTAATTAAATTTTTGGCTATGAAGCTCCATTAAGAGCCAGAATTTATCGATGGTATGATGAATTCAATCGCGGTCGCAGATCACTCCAAGACGAATTTCGTCAGATCTTCCAAAATCTTTTATTCTTCTGAAAACTATTGATATTTTGCGTAAGGTGGTATTGCAAGATTGTCATGTGATCTATCGTAAGATTGAGACAACTATGGGCATTAGTGGGACCAGCATACATTCAATATTGCATGAACACTTGACTTCTTTTCGAAGAGGGCATTGTTTTTGAAACGCTTAGAACGTATGTCTTGGAGATACCTCAATCAGAGTGGCAAAAGTGACAATTGGTTCAAATGATCCAAGTAGAAAAATTGTTTTTCAATAGTCTTTTTTGACAGATCACATGTGAATCGTGTTAAGCTGTCATGTTTCTTGTTCGGTATTGTTTGGCATTTCACCATGGAAAGACTTTGACCTGATCAACGTTTACAAATTGTTTAACTTTATGACGAAAATTCACATTCTGTAAAGAATTTGTTTTGCGCGCTTCGCTCAACTTATGGTAAACATAATCGACCCAGTGAACTTACTATTCGCAACACCATCACCCATCTTGAGACTAAGCATTCATTACTGGATAATATTCTACCGAATAGACCACATGTAGCACGCAGTGAAGTAAATATAGTAGCCGGTGCTGTGAGAAGATCGTGGAGAGTCGATTCGGCGCCGTTCGCAGCAACTCGGACTGATGTATGGAACGACTTGGTGCAATTTATGTCGATATCTTAAATTGAAGCTGATAGAACTTCGCAAGCGAAATCAAGCTGCTCCATGGGCTCTTAAAAAGTTCCTAGAAGATCTAACGTTTTCGAGCCAAGTTTTGTTCAGCGATGAGGCCCGTTTCTGGGTTAATGGCGATGTAAACAAGGAAAGTTGCCGCGTTTGGGATAAAAAGTAACCTGAGGAGATTCAAGAGCCGCCATTTTATTCAGACACAACGGTTTGGTTTTGCTGGTGGAACCATCGGTCCATATTTCTTGAAAAATGATGCCGGCAAGAACGTAACCGTCAACCGGCCTGACCGTTATCGGGCCATGATAACTGACCATTTGATGCCTGAAATTGAAGCTCGTGGTCTCAGCGACATTTGGTTTCAAGAGGAAGGCGCCACTTCCCACAGATCGCATCTCTTTAGTGGATTTATTGAGAGAATACTTCGGTGAGCAGATAATTTCACGTTTTGGGCCGGCCTATTGGCCACCGAGATCATGTGATATCACACCGTTGGATTTTTCCTGTGAGGATATGTAAAGTCTAAAGTCTATGCGGACAACCCCACATCGATTCAGGCGTTGAAGCAAAACATCATGCGTGTCATTCGCCAGTTACCAGGCGCAATGCTTGAACGAGTCATCGAAAATTGAACTCAACGGATCTGAGACGTAGCCGCGGCCAACATTTGAAAGGGATAATCTTCAAAAAATAAATACTTTTAAAGGTTTTTTCGAATGGTTGCCATTAAATTAGAAGTTTGTGTGTTTTTTTCTTTAAAAAGTAGTGAAGCTCGAAATGGATCACCCTTTACTATTTCTAGTGAACCTAACTTTTGGCAGTTTTTTACACAATAAAACTACTTTTCTAACCAATCACTTTAAAAATTAACTATTTTTATTACTTTTTTCATTTAATATAAACTGTACTACATTACACAAACATCCTTTATAATGAAAAATGAACAATAACAACAACAAGTGCGCGTAAAAGCACAGCAAATTAGTTTCCGCTTGAAAGCCCAACAAGAATTTGGAACACAATTTGCTCGGATTTTAACGATGGCCAAGCTACCGAACATACAAAAACAATAGATGCAACAACAGCAACAACAACAATGAAAAAAACAAAACAAGAATAGCAATAAAATTCTAATATAAGAGACAATGGGAAACACGCGACGAGCCACGCCGCCATTCAAAGAGCCATTGGGCGACACGTTTATTTTGGTATCGATGTATTCGTATGCGTGTATGTATGTCTGTATATATATTTTTGTGTTTGACGATGCTTGCTGCGTGTTTTATTTGCCTTGTCGTCATTACTTGTTGTGCTGTGGGTGTTTTTGCTTTTCTTTTTGGAATCATGTCAGTTGGTTGTGCCGCTAGTACTTGTCCAGCCCCATTATTTGTGCTCCTTTTCGCATTGTTATTCTACACGAAAATTTCATTAAGATTATTGTTGCAGAAAAATGTAGTGAATTTTTCTTGGACGAATTTAATTGATTAAAATTACGAAAACTTCATTCGATTGCCTCCCCACCTACGAAATGGGAGGAGGTTCGCGCTGGAAGAGGTCACTACAATCAATACACACCTATATATATATAAATGCGAGTAAATATTGGCTTAATCGTGCATTGTTTCGTCAAAGAAGCACCGCATTCTTTTCCAACCTGCCTCTCTTTTTAACTACCACTTGTGGCAATACGGCACGTCCAGCCTTTTCAAGTAGCCAATTCGTTGGTCGCGGTAATCTTACGTGTAATTTACTCTCCGCAGGAGCTTTGTTTTAAATATTTTATGTCCGGATAAGTAAATGAGCGGATGAGTTTATATGGTATACTTATGTATTAGATCGGGTCGTTCTCATAAGATAGAAATACTTTCACGATTTCCCCTACCTCAAGAAGTTGCTTTGGAAGAAGTTGCTTTTGGACTTTAGGTCAATAAAAATCAGCATCCTTGGAGTTTATGAGTTCTTTTAACTCAGTAGTTTACGGAAAAGCTCTGAAATACGAAACATATATTGGAAATAGCCAAAACCACCTTCTCGTTCAAAGATTTTGTGACCGGGTTGTCCTCAGAAGTTGGAAAATGCTTTCGTTTACCAACTACAATGAGAAGTTGCTTTAGAAGGACCTTATAATCATAGTCCTTGTAGATACATAGATTAATGCTTGCATGAACTTTCAATTTCACGAGCTAGGATTCGGGTTAACTGATCTCATTGGGCTAAAGAGCAGAAGTTTGAGAAGTTTTACGGCCATCTTGTCAAGCTCTTCATACTCACGCACTTCGGCGTCTCTATTTTTTTGTCTGCAAATGTGTCTCGCTTCCCTCTTCATTTTTGGTATCTTTCCCATCCCGCACGACCCCACTTAATATAAGTGTATGTATGTATTGATGCTTTCATTTGCTTAAAAGCGGCAGATTGTTGATGGCTGTAGTGGTAATGCTTAAAACACTTCATACCATCTGTTCTTCCGCGTGTTGTTGCTGAGGATGCTTGTTTCATGCATCATTGTAAGTTGTTGAATAAAGATTATAAACTTTTGTGGTTAATAAGATTTTTATTAAAATAGGGCAACAGTGCAGAACAGCGTTAAAGTAATGTGAAACAACAACAACAGCAAGAACTCAGAAATATACTATATGTATGTACTTGTAGATTATGGCAAAATATTTATTCGTATGCGAACAGTGGTGGCTAATTATAATTAAAGTATAAATTATATACAAAATATAAAATAAAGTTTTTTTGTTGTTCGAAGACATTTTACGAAGGTTATCCGGGCTTTTAGGAAAAGGTACAATGTCTAAAATCCTGATTGGTTCGACCAGAGTCTAATTATTTTGTCGACATGGGTAATTTTCGAGATATATATTGACAAGGAAAGTTATACTTGGAAAAAGATGGCACTCAAGAGGGTTTTAAAAATCAGCTACTAACAGTATTTACGATTCTTTGATGTTTTGATGTACATATATGAAGGATTCGAGGTTCCCTACTTTTTTAAAGAAAAAGCATAAAAATTTAATTTAATGCGGAATGTTTATTACATTCTTTGGCATTTATTTTTTGATGATTATTTCTTTCAAATGTTGTCGCGGTTAAGTCTCAGATGTTTCATCCGTTGTGTCCACTTTTCGATGACTCATTCGAGCATTTGGACTTTTAACTGGCGAATGACACGCGTGTTGTCTTGCTTCAAAGCCGGAATCGAAGAGGGAATGTCCGCACAGACTTTAGACTTTACACATCCCCACAGAAAAAAGTGTAACGGTGTGATATCACACCATCTTGGTGCCCTATCGACCGGCCCAAAACCTGAAATTATCTTCACACCGAAGTGTTCTCTCAATAAATTTGGAGGAACAATGGATTGTTGCGATGGGCGGGAAGTGCCGTCGTCTTGTTGAAACCAAATGTCGCCGAGATCACCAGCTTCAATTTCAAGCATCAAATAGTCGGTTACACGGCGCGATAACGGTCGCGATTGACGGTTATGTTCTCAACGGTACCATTTTTGAAGAAATATTGACCGATGATTCCACCGGCCCACAGAGCACACCAAACCGTTATTTTTACTCAGTGAAATGGTATTTCTTGAGTCTCCTCAGATTGCTCCTCGTCTCAAATGAGTAAACAACTTTGTATGTTTACATCCCCATTAAGCCAGAAGTGGGTCTCATCGCTGAACAAGATTTGGCTCGAAAACGTCGGATATTCTTGGAACTTTTCAAATGCCTATTTAGCGAAGCGAGGTCGCTTTGGAAGGTCGAGCGGCTTCAATTTTTGTACAAGGTGTATTTTGTACATTTTCAATTTAAGATTTCGACGTAAAATGCGCCAAGCCGTTCCATACGTCAGTCCGAGTTGCTGCGAACAGCGCCGAATCGACTCTACATGCTCTACGAGTTCCTCTACTTTGATCACGCCACGAAGTTTGTAAGATCCAGAAATCAGAATCGAAGACCTTATAATGTGACGAGCTAAGTCGATTTATCCATTTCCGAATGTCTGTCTGTGTAAATACCTCAATGGAGTAACATATTTTCTTGTATAGAAGTGGATTTGCGATTATTTTTTTAATTTTCCAAAAAAAATTTTCTTTACTAATTATCGCGCCGTATCTGTAAATTATCATTCCAGTTAAGCAATTATTGCAACAAAATAGCCTACTGCATTTTTCTTCCCCGCTGCTGTAGCACAAATAACTCGGTTGCACTGGCGGTTGGCCCCGTTTGCCTCCTTTCATATTTATCTCTAGTTGTTTCTTCACAAATTTCTGCCGCAAGGATAAAGTTTATTTCAGCAATGTTCTTCCTTCGTTTATTTATTCCGCTCATTTTCTGCGCAGGATATTAACGCGTTTTTGCGTTCAGCGCTTACATTTTATATAATGTTCGCAATTTTCTCTTTCACTGCGGTTCGCATGTGGTTCTTGTTTTCCGCTTTATTCATTTATTTGTTTTTTTTTTGAATATTCTTTGAGTGCGTAAATGCCATGCGCGTAAATCAAGTTTATTAATCTGATCATTAGGAGCAGTTTGTCGGCAATTTTTCCACTTTTCTACTTTTACAATTTCCAAGTTTGTGGTTACTGCTAGTTTTACAATGTTGCTGTAAAGAAATAGTTTATAATTAAAACAACCCTGTTTTGGAAAACTTCAATTAGAATAGCGGGGTGAACGGATACACTATGCAAGATTGTAAGTGTAAGGTGTTCTGTGAGGTGGTCGTTGTTTTTAAGCCATTCTGACTTAGTATAATTTACCTAGGACATAAAAAAGTTAGCGTAAGTGAAGTATTGTAGTGGTTTATATTATGAAAGTGGGCTTACTAGGGCCTCTTCTTTTAGATTGGATCTCTCTTTATAAAGATTTAAAACTATTAATTCATTAGCAACTCTCATTATATACATATATACTGAAGAATGGGTGCGATGGGTCCGGATATGGTTGAAGAATACTCGATATCTTAGTCGTTTTGGTTCGAATATATCAAGGGTGTTATATTTTGTGAATTATTATATATATCGAATTTAAATATATATCGAATGTACATATAATTGAAAATTTGAAGTTGATTCCGCATATAATAATTTTTAGCTTAGTGTAACTGGCTACCTAATTTGCTAAAAATTTTTTTTATTCCTTACACAACTGTAATTTGGCCCAACGGATCTTAATAACTAGGGGCACCTGAAGCTTAAAAATGTTAAAAAAGTGTGAATGGCCCAGCTCCTAAAAGGTTCCATGAATATGTATCCCAAACTATTCAAGGTATGATGAAGGCAAAAAACAGTAAGACTTTTAATTTAAATTTCGGGCGAAAACCCGTTGGTCGAAATATTTTTTTGTTAGGTTGGAATGTCAGTAACAACTGGGCGAAATGTCACATTAAAATAATCATTAGTTTTTAGTACAGGTTTGTCTTCCTGAACTACATACAGTGCATTCGGCGATTTTTACGAAGTGTGAAATTATTCAAGAACGAAGTTCCATTAAATTTTGTGTATCGAATCAAATTTCTGGTGCCGAAACGTTTAGAATGTTGGAAAAGGCCTTCGGTGATAATTGTTTGTCGCGAGCAGGTATTTTTGATTGGTACAAATTATTCAAAGAGGGTCGAGAACGTGTTGACGACGAACCACGTTCAGGTAGGCCTCCAACATCAACTGATGATCAACACGTCAATAAAATGAAGAAATTGGTGTTTGTCAATCGACGATTAAGAGTCAGAGATTTTACTGGAATCGTTGGAATATCGGAAGGATCACTGAAAACCAATTTCAAAGATCATTTGGGCCCCAGAAAAGTGAAAGCACGATTGATTCCAAAATCCCTCAATTTTTTCAAAAAACCGCGTCGGATTAACTTCTGTGAAACAATGCTTTCCGACTACCAGGATGTCATGAAACGTATTATTCGTGGCAAAGATGAGCCGAAGCCGAAAGACCACGTCAAAAGTAAAGGTTATTTTAACAGTTTTCTTCGATTATCGAGGTGTGAGGCACTCTGGTTTCCTTCCGACCGGCCAACTGTCAACAAGCAATACTATAAGTATTTGAGTGTTATGCGTAAAAAGATGTCGGAACTATGGGCCGACAACTCTTGGGTTTTGCACCATGATAACGCACCGACACATACCTGTACTGCATTGATTCTTCGTGAGTTTTTCACCAAATATTCAACCAATATGGTGCTGCAACCACCGTATTCGCCTGATTAAGCTGTAGAATATATGAGGAATTTTAAAACTATGGACAAATCTTACTATTTTTTGCCTATATCACCAAAATTTCTGCATAATAAATTCTTTAAGGGCTCAGGTGTCAAAATAGGACGAAATCACATATCTCCAGATCTACTGGATCAATTGCAGCCAAATTTTGTACATAGGATTATTTTCACATTTCCATGTTACAGAGTAACCATGCTTATTTTCTACCTAACACAACATCAAATTCCACCTAATTTTGTGGTTTTCCAGTACAAGTCAAGCGAAAATTGTCAAAATCGGACCATTATTATTCAAGTCTCCAGTTACTGGAAATGTGGGCAACAGAACCTATGACTGATATTTTACCAAAAGTATGTATTGGTCAAAGTTGTAGATATTTTAAAGAAATTGGGAGAGAATTCTTTTCTCATTCTATTTGTCATATTCTTTCTCAATTGTGTTCACATTACGAAGTAGCACCTGTTGGCAAGAGTTATTTTGTGTTGGCTTTCGATGCTGACGTTGTTATTGGTGTTAATGCTGGTTTAGAGATAGACGATACATATGGCTCAAGCCATCGTCCTTTCCATCCGTCAAGGCGTGGACGCAAATCAGTGATATGTTGAAGAACTTCGTGTTGATGCGGATTGTAGCTAGACGTTCATCCACCGGGGTGATTGTCAGGACTCGGTGACGGAATCTCTCTCTCAACACGACTCGCACACCGAATTTGCGCTCCTTCATATGGCCACTGTAGCAAATCCTAAAAAGACCTACTCGTCTCAGTACTTGACCCGTCCTTCGCATTTCTTGTCAGCCTTTACTCTCACGAGGACATCAACCATGTGGGCAGCGGCACCTTCCCAATTAAATCGCAATACTTAATAAGTTTGAAGTGGTCGTCATCAAAAGGGGGGTCTCTCATCTGAGGCCGTTTTGTTCTTTTCATTGGGGGTGTTTCTTTACGTGGCGGGTCCTAAACCCTAGGGAGGGATGATTAACTTTCTCACTTTAGCTCGCTTACGTATACTCTTTGGCTACCCAGAGGTTACTTGGCTTAAGACCGGAAGTCGTGAGCTGCTTGAGTCGTTTGTAAAATAATCGGAGCTGACCACTCACATAATAACAAATTTTAATTCCATAAACCATATTCGAAAATAAAAAAGGGTGTTCTCTCTTCTATTTTAAAGAATAAATTCTTTTTAAAGCTTCTACTTCATACTCTTAAGGCAATCGTATAACCGGCAAAAACGAGGAAGTCAGTCAACCTTTTTATTGTCTCGCTTCAAATTGTTATAGTCCCTTAATAGTACTAAAAAGACGGAATAAAATGTGCTACCCAACTAAGGATGCCCTTCTGAGCATCTTCACCCTTTTCCATAAATAACTGCAAATTCAACTGCTTAGCATAACATCATTACCCCACTACCCAGACAAGCTTACATACACCCTAAAATATATGAAGCATAAAAGCATATTGTTCGTAATTTATGTCTATTTACATAAGACTAAAATTGTCTATGCTTTATTGGCAGCAGTTAAATCGGCATTTGCCGAGCTCGTGTCAACCGCAAAATGTGCACAACTTAATCCTTTCATGCGGGCTGTGGCATGATGGAGTCTATTGCCACTTCGCCAAAGTATCCACATTAAACGCCGTTGTGTTAGTATGTGTGGCTGTGTGTGGCATTAAGACAAACATCAAAAGAAAATAACGGTATATGTAGCTGCAACTTCAAATAATGAGTGGCATTCACAATCAAGTGACATGACAGCCGGCTCAGCACGTGCCACACAGCACATGTGGCGCAATACATACGAGTACTTGCTAGCACGAAACCTCGAAACTGTAGCACTGTGAGATAGCTGCTAGACCAGCATGAGTTGGCTGGCTGGCGTGGCGTGCAGTGCAAGGATGTCGCAGCGGTGGTGGAAGCAACAAGGCGTTGAGCAACAGGGCGACTGCCTGACATTGATGGTGCAAGCTGACGGGGCAACTAAGAGGCGTGAGCAAGGACCTTACAGCAAAGAGGCAAACAAATGTCTTATCTGCGACTTTGGCAGGCTGTCACACAGACTTGATGAACTAGACTGTTACAAAGATCTGCGCTTGCAGTATATATAGACTATATGTAAGCAGCTGAGTAGACACTGTTGCTTCGGCAGCGCTTCGTTACTTGGTTACTGCTGTAGCTTTTCATAATTTATGTTACCTTCAACAATAAGCAACACGCCAGTTGTGCCACATATCAACGAAGGGTTGTTGAAACAATTGTTGCCGCTGGCGCCAGCGCCCACCGACAGCCAGGCAGCAAAGCCATACGCCCACACTCCTATGTTTTTAGTAACTACCCCGACCTTGCTGAAAGCGGCCACTCAACGGGGTCGTTGGTGGTTGTTCGGTGACACAGCACTAAACATCGACACTCACACACATACACACTTACCTGTATATGTGGCTGCCGTCGTGCGGTCGCCGGTTAAATTATGGCAGCGCCAAGTGTAAGCCAGCAGCGCTCGCAGCACATCGATTTCACCCTGTGTGTGTGTATGTGTGCCCTGCATGCCATTTGTTGCGCGCGTTCAGCAGTTTTGGCACAAACATTGTCGTCACACCTCGGTGGGTGGGGTGTCATGTCATGTCGGCTTTAACGTCACTATCGTGTTGTTCACGTTTATTGACAATTTTTGTGCATGCAAACATTTTATTTTGCTGTTGCCCTATGGCCTCACCTCTCACACCCATTAACGGTGTTGGCGCACCGTTGCACTATCCACCGATATGGCTGGCGTGCCGCGCCGTGCCGTGCGGTGGTTTTTAGTGTCGCTGCTTGACAAGCTTTCGTGCACCCTTAGCGCTCATTGGCAGCTGGCCGGCCGCCACTTTGATGAACTACCCTTGCGGGGGCGCACATTATTGCTTTTTATTGCATGAATGTCGCTCCCAGAGTTGTTGTTATTGTTGTTGCCGATTTATTCTTATTTTACAGTGTAGTTGCGGCTTAATGTATTGTCTCCGTCGCTGGACTTAAATGCTCGTGAGCACGTGAGCAACACCGATAATTTTTACATAAATAAATTTGCAAACAAATGTAATACATTTGGCCGACAACGCGCCGCCGGCTGACCGTCTGGCTATGCGGTTCATTCCCGGTTTACCTGTCTTGTGTGTCTGCCTGTTTGTTGAGTCTTCTATTTTGTCTTTGCGTTTCGTGTTAGCGTAAATATTTTATTATTTGTGAAAGACTATCCACCTGGGAAAGTAAGCACTGGACATCGTTTAATTGCATTTGAGTATATTTATGGCTTTCGAGTTAAATATTTGCTGTGCTGACACATTTGGGATAAGCAATAATATCTAATGTGGTTACTTATTAGGTCCGATGGGTGCCTTAATGTCATATCATTTTTCAAAAGTGTTTATTTCAATGGTTGAGTATAGGTTTTATCGCGATGGCTCGGGATGTAAGCAAGGTCCTATCTTACTGCTCATAAAGTTATCGGTTTGTCAGTTCTTTGCGCACATAAGACATCATAAATCTTCGTGTTGCATCTGCAGATGGTAGCCTTCACAAAAAACCTTGTTACAACTAGAGTTTAAAGAGCTGTAGCATATATCATAATCATAGGTCTGAGAATAACTCATTATGAATGTATATTATTCAATCTTTTACAATTGCGTCTTTAGAGCTGTAAGCAGTTAAAATATCTGTTATTTATCTGGCTTCTTTAGCTGAATAAAAATCAAGTTCTTTAAACCATATAATACTCTAAGTTTTAGAAGGACTTAAACAGATCGCTAATGGGTTTGTGTTTTCCTAAATTTATATCAAATCTATCATGTATGCTCCCTCATGCCAAAACTGTTCAATCCTTTGTTCAAACGGTTCAATTATTGGCACTTAAGGTAAGAATTAAGAGTTTGCCTGTAAGACAGCAGCGCATAGTTGATGATTCATAGCCAATCCTACCAAACACATACCAGTACATTCTGACCACGATTGTTTTCGTTTAATGTTGTAAAAAATAACTAACATTTTATTATAAGCGAACATCCGTTTCAAGAATATATTGGTTTAGTTGCGAATCGTAAATGGAAATCCGATACATTCGATTTTCTTCGTTAATTCGTGTGGCACCGATATACATATCGTGATTATATTTGTATCCATCTTTACTGAAGATATTTCAAACGATTTTTTGTGCAATGTTCACCTTCTGACCAATCGAAATAGTGATTATTTGATGGTTGGACTCTACGACTTCCATCAATTGGTCTTCCAGAGCGTGATGCATTTTTGACATCAATATTCCTGGAACAGCATAGGCGAAATCAAAATTCTGCATGGTTGGCTGTTATAGTATCACGACCATAAAGACTATTTACATTTTCATATCTCTTCACCTCAATACACTTGTACCAACGTTTTTCCAATCCACAGAACTGTTGTTAAAGTCAATTTCTGGAATAGCCTTTAATACACGTCTCGATTCAAGTGTAATGTCTTCAATTATCTCAAGTTTGCTGAAGAGCCAGAAGTCACGCGGAGCTAAATCGAGCGAATATGATGATTGCGACACGATATTGGTTGAAAATTTGGCGAAAAACTCACGAAGAATCAACGCAGTGCCGTGGTGAAAAAACCAAGAGTCGCTCAAACGACGCATAGGAGTCAAATAGTATTCCTTGTTGACAGTTTGGCTAGTCGGAAGGAGTACAGAGTGCATCACACCTCGATAATCGAAAAAAACTGTCAACATAATCTTGATATTTTACCTGCTTTTTCGGCTTCGGCTCACCTTTGCCACGATATTCGGCCGATTGATATTTTGTTTCCGGGTCGTAAGCATAGTTTCAAGACTCATCGCCAGAAATATTACGTTTCGTGACATCCTGGTAGTCGGAAAGCATTGTTTCACAGACGTTAACGCGACGCTGTTTATCGAAAAATTTGTGTGATTTTGGAATCAATCGTGCTTTCCCTTTTCTTAGGCACAAATGATCTTTCAAAATGGTTTTCATTGATCCTTCCGATATTCCAACAATGCCAGAAAGATCTCTGAGGGGCACCAATTCTCATTATTTTACTGTCGTGTTGATAATCAGTTGATGTTGATGGCCAGGATTAGGATGGGTTCATGCACTTCATGTACTAAAGAAAAACAAGCAAGATGTCATTGATAGTCATAATAACCTAGGAAAAAATATTTCGACGAATGGGTTTCGCGCGAAATTTACATTAAGTCTTACAATTTTTTGGGCTTTATTTTGCTTTTATAGCAATAACCAAACCGAATCTAACTATAATTATTATTATTACGTTGCAAATTAGCTGCTGGGTCTCTCCGTGACTTGATAAATAAGGCGTAAGATCTTTAAAGTTCAGGCCGTTTAAAAGGAGTAAGATTTTTTCAACACAGACGTAGCCCATAAAACCCATACATTACACATATAATATATACATATATGCATATAATTTCACAATAGTGGATTCAGTAATCTAACAAATTTATATTTTAATCGTGTTTTATATAACAATTTCAAAAGCATTTCCTCCATCTTGTTATAAAATTCAGATACCATAGTAGCTACTATATGACTCTCTTGAAACATGACCCGATCTACATTCATATATTGTACTTCCCTCTTCAGTTAATTAACTGCTAATTTTCTTTATGAGCACCCAAGAATGTCAGCTTACAAAAGTCACTAACATATAGAATTTATTGAGTTGTTGTTTGTTGGTTATTGTCAAAACAACTCAATTTTGCTCGAACCCTTCGAACAGTGCGGCCACGTGAGTGTGTTATAAGCAAATGCGAACCCCAAGTGAAAAAATTCGTATATGTATTTGAAGATACCCTGTTGGCCAAGTTTGTCAAAATTGAAGGTAGAGAAAAAATATGAAAGATATTTAAAAATTTCTTTGAAGAAGTAGATGTGCTCCCAAAAATATTTATTAGACTTCCAGAAGCTTGAACATCTTTTTTAAATTTCTGATATACATAGTTTGTTCGATTCGTTACTCTCTAACGCTTGTTGAATCAAAGACATACATACTGGTGGTTGAATCAAAATTCTAAGCACTATCTGATACGAATGGTGGTGATAATATTTTATTCAAGACAGCGCTCGATGACGTTGTAACTCTCCAGCCTCACTCAGAAACAAATCTAGGCTATGCTATCTTCTAAATTTTTTCTATAGATAATGTAAAAATCGCTTTAGTAGCGGACAAAAAATTATCACTCAGATTTTCAGATCCTAATGGGTTCGTAATTGGAGAGATTTCATGTTTTAGTTAAAATAAAAAATATAAATACTTAAGATTATTTTCTGGGTGGAGTTGTTACAGGCTGATTACCAACTTGTTTAATATAATTCGAAACACAAAGACGTCTTTCAAAAGTTTGAGCAACATTTCCTACTGGGTTGGTTTGTGGTAAAATAACTTGCAGTAGTTTGGCTGTCGGTCGTCAGGTAAGGTTGCAAGCAAAAAACTAATTAAACGCAGAAACTAACGATATGTAAATATATACATATGTGTGTATTATATTATATAGAATATTACAAAATACACAAATATATAGCATATATGTATACATTATATAAATATACATATAAACAGCTACGATATGACACCCTATTACATACTCGCCGTTGTTGTTGTGCATGAAACTCGCCACAAATATGTTCGCCCCTATTTTCTTGTCGGACACCGTAAACTACCTAGACGAGTAGTTTATATTAAATTCGAATAAAAACAAATTCGCTGAAACATGTTGTCCTTCAACAACAACAACAACACAAGTAGTTGTAGCAGTAAGCCACCAAACAACCGAGCAACTAACCACAACCAACTCAATTTTCAGCAAAATTATTTTATAAAAATGTTACAAAAGGCAACAAAAAATAAAAGGAAAACAGACACGCACACATACTTACACACAAAAAGTAACTGTGCAAAAATATACAGTACACGAACGTAGTAACCGAGTAATGGGTTGCGTGTTAATGACTTTCTAACGAAAATTCTCCATCGACACCACACAACCACGCTTCAAACCACAGCGAATCAGCCAACAAAAACAACAATGAAAATTCTAAAAAAATTTACGAAGTGAAAAACTGTGTATTGCTGTGTTAGTTCTTCATTTTCATTACACGCTGCATATTTTCATTTACTGCCACCCTGGGTGTCTGTGTGTGTGTTTGTGTGTCGGTGGAAGTGTATGTGTGTTTGTGCAGTTTGTTATGCATGTAGGTGTTGATTGAGCTGTGCCAACCTGAAATACCGATTAGACAATAAAGTATTTATTCGACTATGCGCCGGCACACGCGCCCATCAACGCATTGTTGGCGAGAATGCTGCCCGAAAGGGTGAGGTTGGGCTTACGCTTGTAATTTATTTGTTGCGTTTTACCCTTTCGCCTGCGCTTTCGCTAAAAAAATTTGTATAAAAGCAAAATAAGGCAAATAAAATAATACATTTGTGGCATGCAGCTTAATTTGTTTGTATGTATTTTAATTTGGTATTTTGCGTTTACAAGGCGAGCAAGCGCAAGAGTTAAATATTTTATTAACCTTCTGGGAATGATAGCTGCATAATTGAGGCTAAGGGTAGGAAATGTCGGTGTGCGGCCGTTTGATTATTTTGACCTTCGGTCAGGTAAAAATGGAAATGACATTAATCAACAATTAACCGGGTTTCTGTGGGTGGAAGCCTTTCTTTTTGCTTTTGAGAAGTTGGCAGAAATTCATAAAGTTGATGGGATTTTTAATTGAAATTTGTGAATTCAAGTCAAGGTTTTGCTAGCTATGGTACATATGTTTTAATATACTAAATGTGTTAGATGCTAAAGTTGTAAATTTTTTTGTTTTGGAATAGCAATTTAAAGTAAAAAAAAAAAGAAACTTAAGCAAGTTTTTCTAATATATTAATCATATCCGTATTGTACCAGCGCATTGTCGAAATCTAGACTTCATTTATCTCTAAATCTCAACTTAAGTTAAGGTACCTGTCACTTGTCATGTACACTTATTTTCCCGAGCTATTTCCAAATATTCTTTAATTTTTTCTGTTGTGTTGAGAAACTCGATGAGTCAATTATATTTCCATCAGTTGTCAGTTGTCACTAGTCATCAGTCACCATCTGTCAGAATTTATCTGTTATCTACCAAACATAGCTCTTGTCTTTTATTCGAAAATTCTTGTATTGTTTATTCATATTTTGACAGAGTCTAGTAAATTCTACTTCGATTTGCCAGTTGTCATCTGTCAGACACCATATAAATATGTTTCCAAGTTTCTTTTCGAATTCCGATGACATTCTAAGAGTTTCGAATATCAAGATCAGATTTGGTTGTATGTATACATACCCAATCAGTACTCTGTCTTACCCACATGCACGGAGACCCGCAGTCTGGGCTAATTATCGGCCTTTTGAGCATTGCTTATAAGGTTCGAACTTCATTTATTGTGTGACTTAAGTTCATTGTAAATAAATTTATTGGACCTTATCAGAGTGGTTTTAGATCTGCCAAATCCACCATCAGTTCCGTCGAAATCAGGAAGACTCTCCGAGACGTTCGATATCAGATAGGGTTTTAGACAGGGTGTTTCCCTCTCGTGCGTCTTTTTCGAAATATTCTGGAGAAGGTACGTATCGCTAATATGAATTGCAGTGGTACTGTCGGCTCTATAAGTACTATGATACTGGGATACGCAAATGATATTGACATTGTAGACCTTAACAACCTAGCTGACAGCAAGGCAAAGTACAATGAAATCTTTTCAGTGGTCACGCAATGGCTGCGCGGCTTCGTTTAATAATGCTCAATAAGGGAAACGGAAACACTTTTAAAAGACCGGAATGGGAGGAAATTACATCAGACATTACGTTAGCATCAGAACGCATGGCAGGCTCAATAAAGATATGGATAGTCCCTCACACGCTAAAAGAGTCAGTGAATGTAAACAGGCTCTCTATGAGACTCTCAGAAATCCCCCAGTTCCCACTCGAAGAATTGTAACTTGCTGCTGGCAAGCTCAAAACTAGCAAATCGCCGGGTCGGGCGGGATTCCATACTCAAAACCCTCCCTGCTGAACGACTTACAGTAGTCTTAAACATGTACAACGCCTGCCTCAAAGCTGGAATATTTCTCGATATTTGGAAGAAATGACGTCTTGTCCTAATCAGCAATGGACAAAGGAAAGGCTGGGAAAGGTCCCAACTTACTAAAAAAAGGAAAACCGGCATAAGGTATTGGCCAGAGTGCAGCGCATCGCAGCCCTCAGAGTTGCAGCAGCTTACCGAACTGTGTCAGAGGATGCAACATTATTCAGAACTGGCAATGCTCCCATTGACCTTCTAGCTCATGAAGGAAAAAAACTGTGAGAGCTAAAGAAATCAGAGGTAAATAACATGGGTGCAATTTACTCAATAAAGGAAGACGCGATACTTGCTAGGCAACGAAGAAAGGAGAATGAGGGTTGTCTGAAATGGGCGGTCAGACTTGCAAGAAATTTAAACTAAAAATTAAAACATTATTTAAATGTGTGCGATGGCAACGCGAACCGCCGTAGAAAACCAATGTGGACAATTTAATTGGGGTCATCTTGGAGAGCGAAAAAAAGGGAATTTATTTTTTTCTAGGATGAAAAAAACGGGAGATGGACGCAGGTGCGCAGATAAAAAAATATCTCAATGAGATAAATGGAACGCCATTATGGAGTAATGCAAACGAATTTCCAGTGACGGTTCCTTAGAGGGGGGTCTTTAGTGACACATGCCGACAGCTCTGATGATGCGAGAGGCTTTTTCTACACCCTCACCTCCAAAACACAAAAAGTGGTTTCGAAATTGCAGATCCAAACTTTATATACATATACATATATTAATCATCATCATATCGGGCTTACTAGAAATAGTCACTTGCAGCCTACTACTCATATATGGTTCTCGAAATATGGTTTGTGCGGACATAAAACCTCTGTCGTTTTAACTAACTTTTTACGCACAGCCTCTGTAGCACTCGTCTTAATTTTTATCCTGCCATTTCCCGTATTTTGCTTTCTACGTCAGTCTTTGACCGTCATTCGTCACCTGTGATCCACATTCCATTGCTACCTTATCTTATTACCGTTATCTAATTTCTAAACCATATTTTCTTCCTCGTTTTGCATCGTATCCACTTTATTTGCAAATTTATTGAACTCTAAACACTTAATCGGCAATTCCTGCTCCATTGTGATAATCACTTCCTAAAAAGCGACCAATATCTCAATGATCTTTTAAAAAGTTGTGAAAACGTTTTGCCACTTATCGCAAACGCTATACAATAAAGCCAGTAAACGGTCGCGTAATCAGTGATTATGCCGAAAAAAATGCCTTCATTGCCTAAATGCCCAAAAAATACACGAATTGATGGGAAAATAAATAAGCCGCGACCGAATAAAGTTCGTAGCCGCGGCATAATTGTGCGCCAAAGCATAACGTCGAAGAGGAAAAGCAAACATTTTGTGCAGCTCAATACAGAGTATGTACGAGTATGCATTTACGCATGGAAAGTGGGACAAGTGCTGCTGCTTGGCTTTCAGGCGATGGAATTTGATATTTTAAGTAATTGCGCCAAACCGTCGCCTTACTATGCAAATTTACGCAATTTTCCTTTGATATTGTCCGCATAACGCACTTACCGAGCTCCCTTTGGAGCGGCAAGCAAATAAGGAAAATTTCCATATTTTGTTTACAAACAAATACCACCGAAATTTTGGGACGTTTTGAGGAAAAAAACGGTAAATGAGTGCTTATTGAATAAGAATACTGGCGCAAAGAGAGAGAAAGGGAGAGAGAGAGAGAGTTATATCTATTTATATAGTGACTGATGTTGATAGAAAAAGTGAAATTTTGAGCAAAATATCCAGCAAATAATCCTAATAAATTTTTTGGTAAACAATACAAGGACAATTGAGAAATAAATGAAAATTTATCGCTTAAAAGTGTATTCGTGCCATAGTTTGAGTCGAATAAATAACCAATTTTGAAAACTTGCCAAGGCTGAGACGCCGAAGTGCAAATAACTGGCGAAATTAATTACTTCTCTATTTAGATTTAAGGAAATGAAATAACATGAAAGTGTTTGCGAGCCTAAAGGTGCGGCCGGTTAATATATGTATATGTAGATAATAACGGGTTTTTTAATAAGAGCGCTACAAAAGTTTTTCTAAATAAAACAAAAAAGCGTTTGGGATATCAATTACATTCTTTATTCCTGTGAAAGTACATTCGATGCCATTATGTATGGAACTCGATTTCTTTTGCATGGTCACCACGGGCTCGCTTGCAGAAGTCCAGACGCTGAAACCAATTTTCGACGGATTTTAAGTATAAATCGGACGATACTGCTGGAATTTCCCGTTCAATATTCGTACGAAGTTCATCAATCGTCGCTGGCTTGTTGGCATAGACGATAGGCTTTCGTGAGATAACACGTTCACAAAACTTGGTTCTCAATAAATCGATTATGACATTTGCTGTGTGGATTGTGGCGCTATTCTGTTGGAACCTCATATTTTTCAAGTCCATATTATTCAATTTTGAGCAAAAAATATTCGGTTAACATTAAGCGGTGGCGATTCCCATTCACAGTAAAGTACTGGTCTTGAAAATCACGGAAGAAGTACGGCAAAAGGACGCCGTCGGCCCATAAGCCGCACCAAACCGTAATTTTTTCAGAATGCAATGGCGACTCATGGAATAAGTGTGAATTACTGCCGGACCAATAAGGCATATTGTGCTTACTGACGAGCCCGTAATGAGCCTCATCGCTGAAGATGACTTTTCGATGAAAATCCGGTTCATTTTCAAGTTCCTGCTCAGTCCAATTAATGAACATACGACGATTCTGATGGTCTAGCAGCTTCAGTTCTTGCATCAATTTGATCTTGCAAGGATGTAGGAAGATCTTTTCGCAAAATTCGCTATAACGACGTCAAAGAGATGCCCAACGCTTGAGAACGTGTGAGATACTGATTTGGGTCTTCCTCATTGATGCGCTAGCGGCAGCAATATTCTCCACACTACGGTCATTTCTTTATCTCATTGGCACGGGAATTTTTTGTACTGTGCCTGAGATTTAAGTTTTTCCACTAGTCGCCTAATTGTTGATGCGACAGGACTATTAGGACAGGACCATAAATTGGACGCAGCGTTTCTAAAGTTGAGCTCACTGACTCCGAATCTCGGTAGTAAATTTTAATAAGTTCGACTTGTTGTTGGATCGTATATCCTTCCATGATAAAATGGCAAACTTTACTGAAGAGAAATGTGAAAAGAGCAAGAAAAATATGGCGTCGTTTGTTGTCCCATCGGTCTACTTTTGCAGCGTCCCTATGAAAAGATCGATATATCCCAGAAAACGTTTGGTACGAATAATGTTAGTGTTAGAAGGCTCAAAGCTTTTTGTTGACTCTGAACTATGACAATGTCGTCGTATATCTTGTGCAGCTCATAGTTCTATCGAATGCGACATTCGCAGTTGCCAATGCGCAAAGGGCCATAAATTTTCAGCAGAACCTTTCTCTTGGAAACTCGTAATGTCAACTCATCAGAGGTTGTCATCGTCCATGCTTTTGCACATTATAGCAGGACGGAAATAATGAGTGACTTATAGATTTTAGTTTTTGTTCGTCGAGAGAGGACTTTACTTCTCCATTGCCTACTTAGTCTGAAGAGTTATTCTGCGTTGGATTTCGAGCCTGACATTGGTGACCAAGATAGACGAAATTATCTCCGACTTCGAAATTATGACTGTCAACACTGACGTGGGAGCCAAGTCCCGAGTGCGACGACTGTTTGTGTGATGACACGCTAGCCGCTGTACACTCTTATAAAAGATTATACCTTCTAGGTTCAGCTCTACAGCTCGAATTATTTTCTTCAGCGGTTGATTGAAAATGTCGCACGACAGGGAGTTACCTTGTCTGAAACCTCATTTGGTATCGAATGGCTCGGAGAGGTCTTTCCCGATCCTGACGGAGCTTTTGGTTTTGCCCAGCTAATACCAAATTCAGACAGCGCCATAAAGGCAGCTCCTTTTTGTGCTGTCAAAAGCATATCTAATTTTTAAGGTTAAGACACGCGTGTCCCAGAGCACGACTTGAGTACCGTAATATTTCCACGAACACTCAAAATATATACAAAATGAAAAAACAATGCGTAGCAACAACTATAAGAGCAAGGAAATTCAATATGATTATTAAAAGCACGCGGCGGATACTAAAGCCTCCTTTCGCATGCATATTTCTTCGCTTGTGTATTTATGTATTAAATTGTATGTAAGGCCACTAAAAGGAATGTTTGTATATGGTTACACACAACAACCAACAACGAGCGATATAATTTTCTATGAGCCAAACGCAGAAAGTATAGCGCCCATCAACAACAATGCCATTAGACGGGGGCATATCAAATTGTGCACGATGAAGGCTGACTTCGCTGAACTTTGGCGCAGAATGTGCAGTTCGATGGCAGCGCAGACAAAAGCATTTTATAACCAAAGGCGAAAGGATACGCTGGTACACTAATACACCTTCACAAGCGTAATAAATATGTATTTATGCATGTTTGTTTATGTAAGTGTATGTGTGTGAGTTCGCGCAGTCTGACGGCGGCGAAGCGTGTAGAGCAGCTTGCTCGCATAACGGAAATAGGAAGGAACTTCATAAAATAATATCGAAAGGCAGTGCGAATAACATACACACATACATATGCATACCCCACTCAATTTTATATGGCGCAATGGGCGTTTTTGGCGTCAACAACTGACAGACAAACTAAGCTGTGCTTTGCCATGCTATGCCATGCTGATGTATGACAAAAGCGTGCGAGAGGGCGGTGGCGCGGTAAAAAGTTGGGTGTGTCAGTGCCCTATGCGCGGCTTTTGCCTAACAACGCGTCGGTTCCTGGGACTACTCACACACAAATTCAATTTAAAATTTTGTTGTTAGTAAATTTAGTAGGCAACAGCTGGAAAATCAGCCGCCCAGCTTATAAAATTCCGCCAGTTTTTTCTTGAGTCTACACATGCTGCATGCCGCCTGTTGCCGCGCTGCTCCTCAAGTTATGCTTCACACGCTTGTTTTCCTTTACTGTTGCCACCCTATCATTTTGGTTGCGAGTTACTTGTGTTCTCCTGATATCCCCACTAAGTTTCCTTCTCAAACAACACACACATTTTTATGCAAAATATATGATTCCTCTATATTTTTTTTGAATGCTTGGGGCGTTTTGTGCCACGCTATCGCCTCAGCTCCTCTTACTTTGCTCTCTGGCATCTTGCATTGCGCGCATTTTATATTAGCAATCATCAGCGTCCGGAGGGAAGTTGAAAACTACAACATAATCACTTCTGTTCGACGCCGTGTGGCAATAACACTTTTATTATTTACTTCCTCCTTTTTCTTGTCCCATATTTCTTTTACCTTTTCTTTTCGTATTTTTATTGTTTTTTTTTCTTCTTATTGGTGAATATTTTATATTCTCCATGAAAATCGATAGTCATTGTCGTTGGCAGTTGAGTAGATTTAGATTTGAATGCAAAAGCTTAAATGTTAATTTATGCCAGCGAGTAACAGGTGTTGCAGATCCGAGGCTTAAGCACATGCGGCTCGAGTTGTGTAGGCTTAACGAAGTTTAATTGGTGCGGTTGTGCGTTTAGTGGAGTGTGGGAACTTTAAAGGTTGTTAGAAGGTGGACTACTTTAATAAAATTTAAACAAGAAAGGTAGTACTAAGCTCTGTCGACATCTACATTATAGGTTTGTATGCGTACCAGGTTGTGAATTCCAAGACAGCTATTGTTGCAGCATTATTATGTAGATTGTTAGCGGTCTTTAGAGAGCAGTTTGCCGTGTGAACTTTAAGACTACACAGAACTAGTGTTCGAAATATTAGAGCTGTGTTCGCTAAAATTAAGCTATAGTCCATAATATACTTGACAATGGCTAAGTACTGTTTGAAAAAGCCATTGGTGTCTTCCATAGGATGCGCTTTCTAATCTATAGGTGGACTCCCGACACTATATGTATAAAGAATTGAGTGAATTGGGGTTAGGTTAGGATAGAAGGTTGATCTAGAGAGAGATCGCACGTGGACTGCTATATGTAGTCCTTTGTGAAGTCATAGAAAAGAAGAGCTCCTATGTTCGAACTTAAAAATTAACAAAACGCTATCCAATACAAATTTATTTTTAATTATCACTCCAGACAGTTCGGTGGGATGTTGAAGGTATGCGCTCCAAAGTGTTTAAGTGTTGAGCTCCCAAACGCGGTAAAGACGAGAAGAAGTTGTTAAGTTGTTTAAGTCTCATATTTTTTCATACAGCTTCTGCAGTTGGCGTCTGGTAAGATTTTCAACCTTGCAGCATGGACGCTGAGGCTAGCCTTACTGAGAGCAAAGATATCACTAGATATCTTGCGATCGATCTACGGCCAAAAGGCTTTATGAATTGTGGCCCAGCTAATTAAACCATTGAATTAATTGATATCATCTTAAGAAGGATTAAGCATCTTCCTAGATTTTTGCTCTTCTTTTTTTACTAAATTCATCGCTTTCAAGGGCTCTGTCAATCCTATTAATATCGAAATCAACTCTTACTCTGAACTCATCTTAATAAAATATTAGCTAAATTTACGAAATACTTAGGCTTTCATAAGATATTTGTAATAAATAATAATGTAATTAATCTAAGCCAGATAGTCCTGTTCTAATAAATATTAAGTATTTAGTTTTTAAATGTTAACGTTTAAATAAAATTTCATTTTATTTATATATATTTATCCTTTCATTTTCAGAAAACGACGAGAGGATTTGCTCTGCAGTCAACGAACACGGCACCAGTAAGTTTTTGTTCAATATATTCCAGTCGATTTTAAAAACATAGAAGTTCTTCTTGTATTTCTGTTCACAAGCTATATGACACAACTTTTAGGAGACATTTCATTTCTCACAAAATACACAACATATTATAGCCATAATTACTTTTATTTTGTATACTTTTCATAAATGATTTCAAAATGGGACTAAATTGGCTTGGTTGTGTTAAATTAATGATGCTAATAAGGATTTCCCTCGGACAGCTTATAACGCCGCTCCGTTGTAGAACCTATCACTCCTATAAAATTGTATATAAAGACCCTCATAAACCGAAAAAACACTTTTAGCTGATCACAAATTTGTACAGGCGGTCAGTGTCAGTATCAGCTATTTATCCTGGTTCGCTGAAGGTATGATTGCCCAAAATATGGAGGAGAAAGTACCTGGATATTTCCGCCGCATGTTCTTCCATACAACTTTGACAGTTTGTATCCCACTTGATTTTGAATCTTACAGCCGGAATCTCTATTGAGCAAAGTCCAATCTGTACTCCTACGATTGCAGCAAGATGAGCTTTGCCAAGGGCAAGCAGTTCAGTACATAACCTACGTTCTCTTTTAGACCAGATGGACCTCGTTGTCGTAGAGGAGCTGGTCGTCGATTGCATGTGAAGATCATAACCTACCATACTTGTCTCGATTGTTGGCTTTTGTATAGTCAATTAGTTTGTAAGGATATTTAACTTCAATTCTTTATGGGCTTACATTTCCAACTTCGTTCAAAGTATATGGCAAGAAATCCTTAAAACTCACAAAATAATGTATTGCTAGCGGAAATAAGGTTTAAATTTGAGTGAAATTACAGCCTAGTACAGCTTTAATAACATTCGAAAGTGGAAACGTTGGCACACATTTAATAAGTTCTGTAAAAAACTAAAAAATTTTTAAACGATTTTTTTTAGTTTTAATGGTAGATAATCGACCTCGATCAGTCTGTTTGTTGAAGTATATGATATCTAGTATTATATGTATGCTTATTACTTTGAAAATATCAAGAGTGGTAGGCTTATTGGGTACATATCAGGTAGACATATGCCCACATTTTTCGGATCAGACCATATTATGATCACATTTAATTTAGTTAAATTTCGGGAAGATATGTATCTTACAAAATGGGGTCTCTCATCCGAGGCTGATTGTTAATTTTCATTGGTAAGATTTTTTACGTGGCGGGTCCCAAACCCAGCGCACAACTCTGCGGAGGGGACGTTTCGCCTTCTCACATTAGCTCGCCTTCGAACGGATGTTCTTAGGCTACCCAAAGGATACTTGGTCAAAGAACGGAAGTAGTGAGCTGCTTGAGCCATGTGTAAAAGAATCGTTTCTGGCCACTCCCAAGTGAATGGCGATCAGAGAACTTTCCTCACTTGCGTGAACTTCTACACATGACTCCATCCTCCTGGTTTACATTAGCATTACAGGCCGCTTTTTCGGTATCTGTGGTCCTGAAAAGGTATAGTCTGTTTTCGTTAAGTGACATCTTCTATGATGTTGATTCACACATTGTAAAGGGTATAATAAATTGATATAATTTAAAACGGTTCATATGAGCAAAACAAGCTTGACATCGTTTGAACCTGACCTTAACTGTAATACGACGGCGCTTTTCTCGCTTTACTCGTTTGGTATTAGATTGACTTCCAGTTTTACATGGCATGACCACTTGATCTACTTTGAATCCACTTTTTGACAAGATCAAGTGCGTGTACCGAAGTTAATGACCTCTGAATTTTAGAAGAGTCAATGATCTTTAGCGCGGTAAATAATATTAGCGAGTACAATAATCTCTATCGAAGTCAGTAACCCTTGGCAAAGCCAATGTAAAAAATGTGTTTCGCCCGCTTCACTCAACTTATGGTCAACAAAATCGGCCTACTGAGCGTACTATTAGCAACACCATCACCCATCTTGAGTCCAAGCATTCATTCATTAGATAATATTCGACCGAATATACTACTTCCAGTACACAGTGAGTAAATATAGCAGCTGTAGCTGAGAGTGCACACGAAAACCGTAGAGAGTCGTTTCGTCGCTAATCGCAGCAACTCGGACTGACTTGGAGCATTTTACGTCGAAATCTTAAACTGAAAGCGTACAAGATACAGCTTAAGCAAGAACTGACCTTCCCAAGCGACGTTTTCGGGTTTTGTTCAGCGATGAGGCCCATTTCTGACTCAATGGGTATGTAAGCAAGAAAATTTGTCGCATTTGGGGCAAGGAGCAATCCGAAGAGATTTAAAAGCTGCCATGTCATCCTGAAAAGTTATAGTTTGGTGTGGTTACATATTTCTTCAAAAATGATGCCGGTGAGAACGTAATCGTCAATGGCGACCTGTTATCGCACCATGATAACCGACTACTTGATGAATTTAAGCTCGTGATCTCGACGACATTTGGTTTAAATAAGAGACGGCTTCACTTTCAACACATTGCATCAATCAAGGGATTTATTGAGAAAACACTTAGGTGAGCAGATAGTTTTACGTTTTGGGCCGGTCGATTGGCCACCAAGATCGTGTGATATCACACCGTTAGACTTTTTCCTGAGGAGATATGTATGTAAAGTCAGGCCCTGGGGCAAAACATCATGCGTGTTATTCGCCAGTTATCAGTCGAAATGCTCGAACGAGTAATCGAAAATTAGACTCTACGAATGGACCATCTGAGTCGTAGTTGCGGCCAATCTTTGAAAGAGATAATCTTCAAAAAATAAATGCCTTTGAATTCCCCATTAAATTTGAAGTTTCTTTGTTTTTTCTTTAGAAAATTAGGGAACTTCGCATTGTATCACAATTTATTGTTATTGCTTATTAAAATGTTTTTTGTGAGAAATATTTTAGTTATTTTTACCAACATTAATATTTAGGGTTGTCTGCTATATATATGTGTTAGTGAACGGTGGTTTAAAGAAGCAGAAATCCGTGTTGAATTTAAAAATTAAATTTCATAATTTTCCAGTGAAAAAGTGGAAATTTTTAAATTTACATTTTCGACAATGAATGGACATCTGTTTAAGCGCGTTTACATGCGTCATTGCAGATTTAATATTTCGACATTAATATTCAATTTAACGGCATTTAAATAATATATAATACAAAAATGTATGGATTTTAATAATTTAAGCTACAGCGCATACATACATAAAATAATAAATACATGAGTATGTGTTTGTATATATATGTAACATAACTGCTTTTATATGCATAAATATGCGTTTATTCACCTGCAACCTGCAATAAATTCGGCTGAGCATATCGTCCTTACGCATTTGGCCCAAAACAAAGTGAAATTAAAATGTAAAATTGAATTAAAATTGTAAAATTCAATAAACATGCAAATTATGTGATGCTGTCGCTGCCGCTGCACAGTGCTGCCTGCATATGCCGCAATATAACAACAACAATGTGTGCAGCAACATGAAAACAACCAACAGCGACATGCACACTTCATTACAGCTGTTGTTGTTGTTGATTGCTGACATTCTTGTTGGTGTTGTTGTTGTTGCCTGCTGCTACTGCTATTGAAATGCATTGCTGTATTTGAATAACCAAAACGCCCGTCTGCAATTGCGTAAGGCGGCGCTGTGCCAGCTCAGTGAGCACAGCGCCCATGCAACATAAATAAATGTGCAAAAGTGCGTGCAACATACGTAAATTTTGCATGTTGTATGCATATGTGTGTGTGTATGTTGCATGCAGATGTATGCGTAAGTTGCATGCATATGTGTGCCTACATGCGACATATGCCCTCCCAGTGTTGCGCTCATGAAATATTTGCTCGAAATGTTGCAACGACTGCCGGGCTCTCAGTCATTATCCTTGCCACGCGTTCACATTTTAATTGCTTTGAATTGATTTAACGCAACTTCGTTTGGCCACGCTGCTGTTCAACTCTATTTGATGATGAATTTCTCTATGATTAACAACGAGCCGCATTGTTGGGGCGCTTGTGGCATTGTGGAAAGGCGGCGCATCTTCGAAAATGAGACATACATGTGTATCTATATGTGTGTGTGTGTGACAAATTGGCTATTGCCAGCGATTCTTGAACCCACACGGACCATTTGTCAGCTCTCGATATAAGTTCAAATGCAAGCACATTAGCTTTCTCCACACCACACCCCCTCCCTGTGCCATTCCCTACAATTATGTGTGTGTTGACGGCTCGTTCAGCATTGTTGCATGCGGCAGTGTTGCTTTTGAAGTGTGTGTATTTTTGAAAGTCATTACTTGCCACAATCAAATTTTCCACAAACTGCGCATTTATGGTAGGCAATTTCAGTGCCTGTAATTATCCTGTTATTTTCCTGCAGTTACGAACGTTTTAATGCGCAAATTTTTGTTGCCACTTACGGTAGTATGTGTTATTGTATGTAAATGCCCTGCTCACATGCGCTCAGTGTACAAAAGTTTTATTTGCACACACTCACAATGGTTGGCTGTATGGCTGTGTGAGGCTGACGATTGGCATTTAGTTCCCTGTTAGCTGGTAACAGCTCAGATAATTAAGCGTAATGAAGTCTTTCATATTTGGACAATGGAATAATGAAATCGTGGCTGGTGCAGGGAGTCCATGTTGATGCAGTGTATGAGTATGTGCGTGGTGTTTTCGAAAATAATGTGAAACTAATTTCGTATATTTGCTTTCGTAGATTTGTTAACATTTGTTTTCAAATCGGTATATGAAAAGTTAAGCTCGTCTAATATACAGGGTGTTATACCTCTAACTTTTAGATGCTTCTGATATCGTTAGGAACAAGTTCAATACTCTTTATAAAATATTTTATCAAGAACTGTTACAATCGTTTTGCATTTAACAATATACCCAAACCGTACCAGTTACTTGGCTTTCCGCACTCTTAGTAGTTCATATGATAAATTCTGATAAATTTAACATCTGGGCAAATAAACGCATACTTAGTCGACGGTCCGAGTTAAAAACTTTGCGCACATGCATCACATTGTCGGTGTTTATCGAAGTCACAGGTCTCCCAGGACGGTCTTCATCAGGGACCCCTTCGCGGCCCTCAAAAGGCCCTGTTGCCACTGAAACACACCACTTCTTGCTAAAGCAATATCTGGGCAAGCCTGCTTGATCATATCAAACGCCACTGTCACAGATTTACTGAGTTTCACACAGAATTTAATCGCGTAACTCTGCTCTAACGAACGCTGCGGCTTGCGCCACCCACACGTCGCACGAAAATCCTCTCCTGTCCTGACTCTCCAAGTGCTCGGAGACAACCAGCCGCTCTTTCGCTGGCTAGGAACGCCCTCTACCGAATTCAGTCGGTGCGCGGACACTCCGAAGTACAGTCGCGGCGGGAGAAAGTCAGTCCTATTACTATCCGGACAAACCTTGTATCTTCATCGGATTGGTGCGTAGAAATTAGATGTTTCCCCGTTTTTGGTAGCAGCTTTGGCTGCACCGAGGTTATAATATATATTTTTATAGCATTAAAATGGCCAAAGATGAAATCAGAACAATTTATTCGTTCGTAGCGTTACCTTGGGCGATAATTAGTGCCAAATTTCGGAGAGATATCTCGTCAAATAAAAATGTTTTCATACAAGGACTTGACTTTGATCGCGTGTTTATATTGTATCGCAGTGGTCGATATGTCAAAAACTGAGGAATCGACTCAGTTCATCATGCTGATTATTTACAGGGTGTCCTCCGTTTCTTTCCTGGTGCTATAAACTTATTGGTAAACTTAATGTACTTTATTGTATTTCACTTTATACCGCATATATCTACCAATATGTGAGTTTTCTCAGTGAAAATGTGAGGCCGTGTTTTGCTGATAATAGAGTATTTTTTTGCCTAAAATAGATCAAATTGTTCGAAAACATGACCTAGACCCCATAAAAGTAATATCAGGTTTTTAAAACATCCGGTTGACTTTACTCCATATGATTGGTGATTGTATGTGAGAAACCTTGGGGAAACTCAGGGAAAATTTTTTAATATGTAGCACGATAATAGTTAATATGTAAAATCGAGTCGATACCACCCCAACTCATATAATTATTTTCCTTTTCCTGGCAAATCTTTGCCCATTCTTACTTGTTTTTGCATTCATGTCCCTCGTTTAGAGCTGATAATGTCTTGCAGAGTATGTACATTGCGCCCTACATTATTCACTCACATTATGCTATGATAATCTACACTAAATCACATTAGCGCACGCTAAAAGCTACTACTTTTAAATTATCTCAAATAAACTGTGTAAAAATGTTGCAATGATTTATAGCCAACAGCATTGTGGCGGAAAAAAGTTTCTCGCACACACACCTCATTGCATGAGTAGCGGATGGGAGCGCGTAAATCTTAACAACACTTTAGAGCGAAGAACTGTCGACATTAACAACATGCAATGCGGCCTTATATCTACCATGTATGTATCTAAATCCGCATATATTTGTGTAACGGGCTTCGTTTTATTACAAATAAAATATGAAAAGAGCTGGCGAAGGAAATGAAATGTGCTTAAGGCAGGCAAACGGATAATGGTGCAACTGAAGTGTAAAACATGGCACGATTACGATGTGGAATGGCACTCGTGTTGCTTACACGGGGCGAGTACGCTAGAGCGGCAAAACGATCGTATAATTATGTATAAACTATATACATATGTATATAAGACCCTGCAAAGAAATGTGGTGGCTACCTAAAAATATTTTTTTTTATAAAAAACAACTCCTTTAATAATAACCGAAATATTGTTGAATGAATGCAGAAGACTGCTGGACAAACTCCAGGATATAGGTACATAATGGTTCGATGTTTTAAAATTCATCGCTGTTTCATTTCCTGTTACAATTCATATATTTCCTCCATATAAAATAGAGTACCTTGTGGTATAAAGTCATTGCTTCTAAAAGCTTCGAACCTTCCGTAAGTTAGAAGCTGGGTCTGGAATGGTATTTCTTTATCAACTGTGATAGCAAACTTTGTGATTAGATAAATAAATTGAAAGTTGAGGAATGCACTCCGATTTG
Organism: Bactrocera tryoni; assembly: GCF_016617805.1. NCBI lineage: Eukaryota > Metazoa > Arthropoda > Insecta > Diptera > Tephritidae > Bactrocera > Bactrocera tryoni. Next base: position 12,747,744 of record NC_052501.1, on the reverse strand, counting down.
TGCTCTATTGTGCCTTCAGTCCAAATTAGTAAACCTGCTGGTTTAATGGTTTTGATATGTTTTTTTATCGGATACATTTGCTCGTTAGTCTGACTCCTTCTTCCTGCGAATATGAGGAAATCAAGCAGTACAAGCTATGATGTCTCTGCTCTCGCTTGATCTAAGAAGCGATACAGATCCGTCGAGCAATAACCTAATATGTGCAGATAATATTTTAGCCTGCAGTTTATGGAGAGAACGATTAATTTCTTGATCCATTTTGTATTGAACTCTCTAAAAAACAACCTTGTCTGTTGAAGCCTGGGCTCTTGCTGCCAGTGGCAAATTCTATTGAGCCTTTTTTTCATTCCTTAACTCCTCTCGTAAAGTGTAGGGCACATAGCGAAGTACGCTTGCAGTCCACTCGAACTGGTTTCCACAGCTTCTTACGGCAGAAGATGGGCTAACTCATTATGGGTTTACTATACATATGTCCAGGGATTCATGCTGCTAAAATATTATATTCCTCAGAGCTGAAGAGTTTTCATCCATAATGCCAACACGACCTAGCCAGTGTTGCCGCTGTCTCTTAATTCGCTGAACAATGTTAATATCCTCTTATATCTCGTACTGCTCATCGTTCCATCGACTGCGGTTTTCGCTGCCAATGCGCAAAGAACCATACATCTTCTGCAGAATCTTTCTCTATATGACCCCTGCAGAAATTCAACCTTATCATCGTCCATGTCTCTGCACCATATAGCAGGACGGGAATAATGAGTCATTTATAGAGTTCGTTTTTTGTTCGTCGAGAAAGGACTTTACTTATCAATTGTCAATTCGGACCGAAATAGCACCTGTTGACCAGTGTTATTCTGCGTTGGCTTGCGAGGCTGACATTGTTATTGTTTTTAATACTGACGAAATTGTCTACTACTTCGAAGTAATGACCAGTGACTTGGGAGCTAACTCGTGAGTGCGACGACTGTTTGTTTGATGACAGCAGATATTTCCTTTTGTCCTCGTTCACTCTTATATATTAATTTCATCCAGCAGTAGACTGATGAAGTCGCATGATAGGGAGTCGCCTTGTCTGAAACTTCCTTTGGTATCGAATAGCTCGGAACGGACTTTTCCGATCCTGACGGAGATTTGGTATTGCTCAACGTCAGTTTACACAGCCTCATTAGTTTTGCAGGGATACCAAATTCAGACAGCGCAGCATAAAGGCAGCTCCTCTTCGTGCTGTCAAAAGCAGCTTTGAAATCGACGAAGAGGTTATGTGTGTGGATTCTCCTTTCACGGGTCTTTTCCAAGATTTGGCGCATGTTAAAGGTCTGGTCGGTTGTTGATTTTCCAGCTCTAAAGCCACACTGATAAAGTCCAATCAGTTTGTTGACTCTGGGCTTTAATCTTTCACACAATATGCTCGATAGAGCGATGTTGAGGAGGTTTATCCCACGGTAGCTGCCGCAGATTGTGAAGTTTTCTTTTTTGTGGATAGGACAGAGAATACTTCAATTCCAATCATCGGGCATGCTTTCGTTCGATATATTCTACAAAAAAGCTGGTGCATCCTCCTTATCAGTTCTTCGCCGCCGTATTTGTATAGCTCGGCCGGCAATCCATCGGCAGCCGCCGCTTTGTTGTTCTTCAGACGGGTGACTTTTTCACGGACGGGCAATGGAATGCCCACGCCATTTCTCAAGCTGGAGAAATGTTCCTTTTATAAGATTTCGTAATCATTTGTGAAGTGGGTTGGGTTTGGATACACCTGCAGTATATTAGAAAGTATACAATTTGGAATTTCCGATTTATGTTTTCGTGATATGATTTTTGTATTTACATATGTATTGATTTTCCTTTTCACTGCTGATCATGGAATGAATAACTACCAGCTATCCATATCCTGCCATTCCATTTTTCACTTCTCTTTTTGGGTGTAAATACCATATTACTATATACATTAGGGTGATTCAAAAAACATTTTTTTTTTTTTTTTTTCAATTGGTACTCGCAAAAATAGGTTCCTAGACACCTCTAAGAAAGCCTCTCCAAATATGAGTTTTTAATTGTAACGGGAAGGTCCTCCGCCTAACGGTTTTCTATTTTTTCTTATTATCAGATAGATTAAAATTTATATCTCGCTTCCAACTACTTGAAAAAATATCTTGTTCCTTAGGCTTTGTAGGAAATTGAATGCTCTACAAATAAAGGTCAATTACAATTTTTTCGTAAACCCAAACCAAGTTTAAAAAGATATTAACGGTTGAAATTTTTGACTATTTTTGGAAAAATTCTTTATTTCTTATTAATTTTATAACTCAATGAAAAAAAATTATTATGAATGATAAAACACATAGTTTTGTAGGAAATTTACTGCTCTATAAAAATGGTCTACAATGATTTTTCGATTAAGTTAAGCGTTTACGAGATATTCATCGTCAAACATCAATGCATATTAAGGTGGATCAAAAAAAAAAATTTTTTTTTTCGTTTGATACTCTGAAAAATAGGTTCCTAGACACCTCTAAGAATACCTCTCCAAAAATCTATTCATAATAATTTTTTTTTATTGAGTTATAAAATTAATAAGAAATAAAAAATTTTCTCCAAAAATAATCAAACTTTAACTGTTAATATCTTTAAAACGGTTAATGGTTTACGATCAAACTTTAACTGTTAATATATTTTAAACGTTTGTAGAGCATTCAATTTTCTAAAAAATCTAAGGAACAAGATATTTTTTCAAGTAGTTGGAAGCGAGATATAAATTTTTCTATCTGATAATAAGAAAAAATAGAAAACCGTTAGGCGGAGGACATTCCCGTTACAATTAAAAACTCATATTTGGAGAGGCTTTCTTAGAGGTGTCTAGGAACCTATTTTTGCGAGTACCAATTGAAAAAAAAAAAAAAAAATTTTTTGAATCACCCTAATATACATATATATTTACATATACATATATATAGATATATATATTAGAATTTGCAATGCCATGTAGCAGAATATACGCAAATATAAAGATGTGTGTGAGTGTGAAAATTGTGTAAAATGTGGAAAATATCGCGTGGCATATTAAATTAGTTCGGCAGCCTGTAGGAACATGATGTAGACGCATGAAAAGCTGCTCGGCGCTCTCTGCGCTTATTGAAACTCACGTAGATACACATACATATATACATATTTATATTTCATACATACATACTTAGATATATCTATGAACACTTTTCGCTGTCTCTGCACATTTGGGGAATTGAAATGGAAGAATTGCACTTTGAATGCAACCGACTGTACCAATGCAAAAGCAAAAAAAAAAAAAACACTTGTACGCTATAACTGTATTAGTATGCGCTTGTTGACATCAAATGGAAAGAGAAATTTTTGGTTTTTGTCCTTCGGCGTTAATAAAAGCGAATATCCTAGTATATAGCGGCGAAATTGTTTTGATCGTTGCTTTTTGTTGGTTTTGTTTTGGCAAAACACCATCAGTGTACTGCTTGTAACAGTTGTTGTTGTTATTTGTATAGCTTTGTCCCTTTTGTGCATTCGAAATGTGAAAAGTTTTATTAAAAACGTGCCTGCATAAAATTATTTTTGAAATTGTCAATACCGGAGAGATGCGACATGAATTTGCTTGCGAGTACTTGTTTTTTGGAAATGTAGAATGGAAAAGCGAAAACGTATAATGACATACAAGTAACGATGTGAGCTCTGAGAAAGGATTGGAAAATGAAATTCCATATTAAGGAATTAACATGTTCTATGTGTTATTGCTGAAGATCTGTTTAAAAAGGGGAGAAAATTCACTTCCGTTGCGTCGAAGTTACCCTTCACACTTAAAAGGGTTTACTAAACAGCAATTTGGTTTTGATCGATAAATTTGTATGACAGATATAGTGGTTCTGACAAATGAACAGCCTTGGTGGAAAAGCCCCATCAAAAAAAAAAAAAGCTGCAAATGGTGGCCTGTTTTTAAGAAAAACTGAACACGTCGCAATAACACCACTAGAAGAATGCAGTGATGGGTATTTTCGTAAAAATCATGTCTGCAGTCATCTGCTTGAAGCTGAACCGCCTACTAGGAGCATCAAGAGGTCTTCCTCCACTACGTCAACGTCATAGGACAATATGCCGACCAGACTCGGACGAAATTAACTTCAGACGTGCACTCGTCGTCATTCTCAGTGGAGTCATAAAAACCTTTACCGACTCCCTCTCAGTGAATAGCGTACCTGGAGTAAAACCTCCACTCATTGCAGTTGAAGAGCTCGAGTTGCCGTGAAAATCGGGAGTTACCTTTGCGGAGCTTCCTTCTGGATACTGTAGCAGTGTAAACTTCCACTTATCCAGAATAGACTCTGACATATCAAACATATATCCGACATGCAATGAGTTCCTGCATGGCTCTAACCACCTTTTTGCTGACCAGCAAACTCTACACTTTTAACACCCCTCTCTTTATTGTCCGATCACGTTGAAACAGCACGTTTTCTGGGTCTACAGTTTGATGACCTCGATGGCAACTTAACTGAATCTTAACACCCTAACGGGGACTAGATAACCGTTGTAACAAACACGATCCGCAAAATCATTTTAATTAATAAATTGGAATTTTATGATAGGGACATTAGAAAAAAAAAATCTGAGTAGTATACAACCATTTGTTTGCCAGTTGTCTTTCAAGAAATGAGGAAAACCAGCCACCGAAGACGGACCTCCCTTCACCACGACAATGCGAGCCCCTACATATTCTCTGAAACGGCTGCATATTTGAGCACTCAAAAACTCGATTTGATGAGTCATTCTCCGTATACCACTGTATACAATAGTCCTGACTTGGCATCGAAGGACTTCTCTTTATTATCATACGAATCAAATAAACTAAGTGGTCGATTTCTTGCGACACCTGGAGAGGCGCTTGATGCTTTTAGAACGTATGTTTCGGGAATACTGAAGCCGATTAATCGGCAATTGGTTCAAACGCATGCGAAAAACAAGCGTTGATTACATTTTCTTTTTATCTCGAATCCCGAAATATAAAAGAAAACCTACGTACTTAGGTATTTGGAGAGAACTTTAGTTGAATACTGGTCCGTCATCGTTCAACTTTGCCGTGATATGAAATCGGATATGGAAAATTCCTTAGTAGAAACACAATTAGTCCGTAAATAAACATTTAGACTGTGTGAAGTAAGACCTAAGAACTTCATCAGTTCCTGGAGACTATTTACAGTTAGAGATTCAGGCAGATATCCGTTCTAAGAACTATCGACATTAGGAAAACGGTATTCAGTGATCCTCCACATACGTTTTTTTTCAGTTTCAAACAACAAGAAAGCAATCAGTCCACAGCATATATAACTACATAACGGGAATTTAAGAGCTGCGTACTTATTTTGTACTTATCAGGCTTTGTTTCTCAATTTCCACGCACTTAAAACGTAATAGACCTTGTTTTACTTGCACCTGCAAAGCTTCTTCAAGCATTCTTCTTCTCTAATACAAACACAAACGTATGCGCCGTTATTAAGTGCGTGACCGAGTTCATATTCGAGCGCGTCAAAGCGTCAGCTAGCGCACAAATTACTTATGCTAGTTATGTTGCATGCAATACAACACTCAATTCGTTTGCAGCGGCAGCACTGCAATGCCACGAGGACGTTAAGCATGCGCACATACACACACACACACAAACGACACTCAAGCAATAAAAATGCATATGTGCGCTAATATACACTTGTTCATACTACACGATAACGGTAGCTGGGTTGGCGTGCATGCGCGACGCTTTGCTGCAATTGCTGTTATTGCCACTGCTGCTATGGCAGCCATTGTCGTTCCCTTGGCGCAACACTCAAATCGCGTGGCAAATAAATTTGTCAAGTTGCTGTTTTTCAGCTCCGCAGCGCCACAACGCCACAACGCCATTGTGGTTGCGCTAAATAAGTTTTCTCGCACTGTCTGCGCTGACTGCTACCGCTTGCCATTTATTTTAAGCCACACACACACACACACACACATACAACGCTCGCTGCCGGCTTGTGCATGCCTTTGCATCCGCTTCTTATTATTTTTCAGCGCTTTAGCGTCTGCGTCTGCTTCAGCTGCTGTTGTGGCATGGTGACGGTGGCGGTGTCTAAGTTATGTTCCTGTCGTTCAGTCTGTTTGTCACGTTTGCGCTTGGCGTACTTCTAAATAAATAAATGGATTTTTATTTACGAGTATTTTCACGCAACAACAGACATACACACATACACATATACAGCCGCCGAACCAACGCCGTTGTGCTGTGTTGCCGTTGGCCCAGCAATCATCTCGTCGAATGCGCTGTAATGCTGCCCAATGCAACGCTTCATGTTTGCACAATAACTGGCAGCGCATATATCTCAATTTTATTTGCGTTTTTGTCACCGTGCTCAAGCTCAAACTCAACTCACTGAAGACGCTGCAACACTTCGTGATTGTGTGTGTGTGTGTTTGTGTTTGTGTCTGCGTAAGTGGGCGGAATGCATTTAGTTGTATCCTTTTCACAATATCCTTGCAAATTGCACATGACTTGACAATTTAATATTTCTCTTCCTTCGCCAGTGTTTCTGTGCGCACTAAATTCACACTTGCCCATAAACACACAGCCACACAACAGCCACATATACACATAAACAACTAGTTTGTGTTGGCGTGTGCCATCTTCTTTTTGTTGCATAGTTTCTGGCGTATTTGCTGACAATTCGTGTGCCAACAAATTGCCGCGCTGTAATGTGTGTTTTTGTAAGCTCGACTTTAGCGCTTAATAAAATACATTTGCCGTTTATTAAATGAACGCTGCGCGTTTTTGTTGCTGCCTTTTCTGCTATTACTCTAATGCCTATGTATTTGTTGGCATTCCATTTCTGCCAGTACTTGTTGTGGCCGCTAAAAAAATATTTGAAAATTTATACATTTTAGCTCGAGTGCAATTTGACCAGTCAGCGCAGCATGCCTGTGGGCAATTTATGCAATTAGAAATGCGTTTGATGTCGAAAATGTTCTGGGAAAAATTAACATTTCATAAAATATTTAAATTGCTGGCGTTTTTAGGCTATGAAATACTATACAACCATTTTCTAATTGTTTGTATAAATCGTTCAGTTAAAATACTATTTAAATTAGATTGAAATGTTGGCTTCAGTTTTTCTTGATTTTGTTTTTCAATGACATACTGACATAAGTTAAAGCTTGCTGTAATCCGGCTTTAAATTTTTGAACTAAAATTATAATTCTATTTGCTCAGATCAATATTGCAAACAATGATTTAAAACGACAATTAATTTTTTAATCACGAGTTCCTAAAACCTAGAGAATTTCATATTTTTAATTCCAACATTGGATTGAAAAATTAAAATTAAGTTTTTATTACCAAAATATCAAAATCAGAAATTAAAATTTCAATCCAAACTACCGATCACGCTTGATGATTGTTTTGTATACTGTACAGTAAAACAATATTGTATTAACAACCTTTGATTTGCAATCTGCCTTTTTAACATTCAGCAAAAGTGATTAACTTATTATAAATACCAGGTTGTTCAATAAGTTTTGTCGTTTCATAAGAAGAACACAATTTTATGATTAAAAAAGTGTATTTCATCCGTATAATTTCCCTGAACATTAATACACTTTCTCCAACGATCCTCCTATCTGTGGATGCCATCCCTGAAGTGAGAATCCGGGAGTTCAGCAAAATACGCTTCAATAGCCAGTATGATCTCTTTATTTGTTGAAATGGAAGTCGCTGGGGGCCAAATCTGGTAAATACGGTAGATGCTCCAACAATTCGAACTTTAATTCATGGATTTTAGCCATTGTCATGCTTTTGTGACACGGTGCATTGTCTTGATGAAAAAGGATTTTTCTTTTGCAAACCGTGTCTTTTTTCACGATTTTTTTTCCTTTAACTGGTCCAAAAGGTTGCAATAATCTTCAGAATTAATTGTTTACCACAAACGAAATTCCTCTCGCATCCCAAAAAAATGATGCCATAACCTTCTTGACCAATTTCCGGGCATGAACTCTAACTTCGAAGCCGAACAATCAGGTTCACACCACTCTTAAGCCTCTTGTTTTGATTCAGAATCATAGTGCTAGACCCAAGTATCATCCATAGTAATGAATCCGCGCACAATATACACTTTATTCCTTTTTAAACGCTCCAAATGTTGCTGAGAAAGCCGCATTCGAATGTGTTTTTGTTGTACTTGTACTTTCGTTTGTTATAAACTATGGCGCATTTACAAACATTCTTAGTGTCTTTGACTGGTAGCGTTGTAAAATTTCAGTATTTGATTTGGAAGCCGTAGCCCAGAGCTGAATATCATATGTCCACACTGGTTTTAATAACGTTTTATATAACATAATTTTATCTTCAAGACTGAGTTCAGAATTCGTGCCAAGGAGCCAATACAGTTTGTTTGTCTTACTCTTAATTTGGTATCTTCTAGCTTTGATATGGTTATTCCACGTAAGTTCTCGATCAAGATACATTCCAAGGTATTTAACTTAATGTTTTTGAGGAATCGGAGTTCCATTTATTTGTACATGAGGACAACTTTCTTTTCTGATAGTGAATGTTACGTGAATGAAGTGAATATATCAACTTTAATATGTAATTTTTTCATCCATGTGTCTATCTTCTTCAGCTCTGGTTGAATAAGTGAATTAGCACTAGATGGGATTTCGCCCTTTGTTATTAAAGCAGAGCCATCTGTCGACAATAAGAACATCTTCGGTTGTTGGGAAATCAGAGGTGAATATGGTAAAGAGGACAGGTCCATGTACACTGCATTGAGGCACCCCAGCTGCAGTTGAGTGAATATCTGAATAATCATTCCTATAAGCTGCGGCCACACAAATATGATTTCAACATTAGAAAAAATGGCGAAGGAAAATATTTTGTTTATTTAATAAAGCAGCCCTGAGTGCCACACACGATTAAAAGCTTGCTTTATGTCTAGAATAGTGAAAAACTGAGATGGAATTTAAAAGTTTGCTATATAGGAAGTAGGCGCGGTCGTCATATGATTTTGCCCATTTTCACAGCGCATAATAGGAATGCCAGGATAATTTCACCCACTAAATTTGATGGATTTATTGCGCGTGGCAATGGTCCCATTACGATCATCTGCATCCCTTGGTCCTAAGGAATACGTGTTTCAAGTCTTATCAATATATCTCGACTTTTTACTCAAGTTATTGTTTGCACGGATAGATTAAAAGACGTTCTTTATAAAGTGACTTAATTTGAAGGTTATTGTGTCAACCAACCGTTGAATGGAAACCTTTGGCCGATTACATTTTAAGATTTAGTTATACAAAAATTACCCTTGAATGGTATTATAGCTTGGGTGCAGTCGAAGTGAACGTTTTTTCTTGAATTAACTAAATTTTCATTACAGAAATTTTTGCAGCAATGGTAATATTTCTTAAACCCATAAATATGATATCCATCGTCTTATAATTAGTAAATGCTATTTCGTATTATAGTTTTCTGAACACTTGGCAACGCTTCTCAAAATATATTTTCAGCTGAAAATATTCTTAAGACCTTTTGAATGTATATTTGCTGTTTCTTATCAATATTTGTAACGAAACTTTTTTCAAAATGGTAGCCTAACAGCTTTATTTGATTTGAACCACTCAAATATAAATAAAGCAAAAATATTCAAAACGGTCATTAGTCTTTACTAATATACTTCAAAAGGAAGAAAATATTCCACCTCTTCAAATGTGCCAAATTAACGTAATTATTATTTCTTTAGGCCCCAGAGGGTATTGATTACTATTGACTACGCTTGTGGAAATTTGTATAGATTCCTATCTAGCTACCTATCTTTTACAAATTCTCACTGCTCGCTTCAATGAAGCTAATTACCGACGGCATGAACTGGCGACTCCGCGGCACAGTAAACCATTTAGCACGCTTAAAAGTACCCACAGCAAATGCAGCTCTTTTCGACTTCATATTCTATGGTACTTCATCAAACTTAGCTTTATGTCGGCGCTTACAAATGCAGACGCAGATTCGTATCTATCATTTTAATGCGGAGCTTCAATGGAAAAAGTAAGCGCTTTTATCACTTTATTAATGCTGAAAAATGGGATGAAAGGCAGACAAAAAGAAATAGCATAAAATGTGCGCTGGAGAAGCAATGAAGCGAGTGGCAAAAACGCATTACACCGACAGTTGGTCAAGTAACTGGAGTACATCACTTTTGTGGCAACGAAGCAAAAAAACCAAAAAAAAAGACTAAAAGAAGTGCAAAAAACGGAGCATAACGGGGAAAGGGCGGCAGTAAAGTCGCTTGGTGGCAGCCACAGCGAATATTACACGGAATTACTCATCAGCAACACGAATGGCGCAAACTCGCATTTGGTGTGATGAAACATTTCGGTTTTGCAGCGCAAATCAGTAAAAGATGAGCACACAAGCCAGCAAATTAAGTGAAATGAAGAAGCGAGTGGACAAAAGAAACGCGCAACGTATATATGTATGTATGTATGTGAATAGGTAGTCGGACAAAGTGCTGGCGGTAAAAGTTTGCCAAATGAGAAGCATACAGACAGGCGCAATGCCAAATTCACAAAAAGACGAAGAATTGAACTGACAACTGTGTTGAGCAAATGGCGGGTGTTAAGAAAAAACTTTATTGGTGCAACAGAATACAAGACCATGAAATGAATGGATTAAACGTGGACAGCAAACTTTGCTTGGCATATTCGAAAAAAAGTAGAAAAAGAAAAATAAGTTGAAATGCGAAAGTCTAGTTCTCAATGCATTTTACTTACAAAGTCTGTTAAACGTGGCGAAAATGAAGATCATTACATCGGCTGTGGCAAGTGTGAAGCGAAGCAGAAGTGCAGAACATAAAACTTTGACGTCAAGGACACGATTGCCAAGCACGATTGCTGCGAACTCGCGAAAAGTACATGCAAACTATAACGGCAAAAAGTGCGCAAAGCAAAATCTTATTTAACCGGAGAAGGCAAATAATCGCGAGATAAGCTGTATGCAGCACGTGGAAAAGTTTCATGCAACAAGAGGTGTAAATGATGCAGGTGTGGCATGGAAATAGGCAGCGGTGTTGCAGGCGTTGAAATTGCGCTGTTGCGGATTGTATACAAGTTGTGTGAATGATTTGTCGTAGCCGTAAATGTAACCAGGAAAGTGTTTGCATTATGAGTTCGATTTCTTGAGAAAAATAACAGCTTTTTGCGACTCTAAAGCTGCTTTCGATGATATACAAGCACGACTGTAAAGTTGTAAGGTTTATATGAGTAAGCGTCGAATAATATTTGTTTCATTTTCGGCGGAAAAAAGTTCATCGAGTTTAAAGATAATCAGAATAATGAACTCAAATTGTCTGTTGATTTATTGAGTATAACTTTGATTTGAGATTTGTTGATAATGGGCTACAGGAAAGCTACAGGACCGAGTCGCTCAGAGAGACTTTGATTACAGATAACATTAGATATTAGGAAAAGTTGTACGCATACCTAATAACTTCAGTCAAGACCATAGAAAGCTAAGGTTATGACAATATACTAAGGTTTTTTCTGGATAACCATTTATCAATTTTGACCTACTTTATGTACATGAATCCATTTCAAAAATGCTTGAAAACAAGTCGTTTCTAATTTGGGTGCTAAGGAATATTAGGGATCCGATTTAAGCATACCTGGATTGAAAGAACCATATTCGGACTGATATAGTTTTAATGAGATAATTTACATATTCACGGATATTTATTAATAACGCAGGACGGTTGCTAATATATTTGGTATGAGAATGAGTAATTCGACTTTAACCATTTTGGAATCAGAGTAAATTTTTTTTTCCAAATTAAGGGTAATGCATTTTTTAAAAAAAAAGCATAGGAACATCAAATTTATTGCAGAATGCTTATTATTATTCGAAACAACATTCTTTGGCATTTATTTTTTAATGCTTATCTCTTTCGACCGCGGCTATATCTCAGATGGTCCAAGTCGCCGAGATCACGAGCTTCGCTTTTCATGGTGTGATAACGGTCTCCATTGAACCAATGATTCCACTGCTCTTCGTCCTAAATGCGACATGTAATAGAACTGATTTTCATCCGCCCTGATTGTATTTTGGAGCGTTCGCGCACCGACTGGATTCGGTAGAGGGCGTCCCTAGCTAACGAATGAGCGGCTGGGCAATAGTCTCCAAATATCTGAAGAGTCAGGACACACATTTTCGCGCGACGTGTTTCTGTGAGTGGTGCAAGGCGAAAATGCAGTGTTCGTTAGAGCAGAGGTACGCGATTAAATTCTGTGTGAATCTCTGTGATTAAGCAGGCTTACCCAGATGTTGCTTTAGCAAGAAGTGGTGTGTTTCGGTGGCATCAGGCCTTTTTGGAGGGCCGACAAGAGGTCGCTGATAAAGACCGGAAGAATGAGCAGATCGAAAGTGAAAACGATGCTAATTGTCTTTTTTGACATCAAAGTCATCGCCCATCATGAATAGACTTAAATGTTAAATGAAGGGTCAATCGGGTTTGACAAGACATCGCAGCCGATTGGAAGTTGCCCCACGACAACGCCCCGGCTCACACCGTCTTTCTTGTGAACAGCCACCTAACCAAGGCCGAAACCCCAACGTTTCCGCAGCCGCCCTACGGCCCAGATGTGTCCCTTTTTTTGTGGTTCCTTGCCTGAAAAGCCCGTGAAAGGGTACCCAAGCAGCATGCACCTCGGATCTCAAGACTATTCCGAAGAATGCCTTCCGTGACGTCAATGCTTGAATTGTAACGATTACTTTCCGGAAAAACCCTGTATTTACATACCTATTGAGCCAGAAATGGACTTCATCGCTAAGCGAAATTTGGCTCGAAAACATTGGATCCTCTTGGAACTTTTCAAAAGCCAATAGATTGAAGCGAAGTCGCTTTCAATTTAAGATGTCGACGTAAAATTCGACAAGTCATTTCATACGTCAGTCCGAGTTTGTGCGAACGGCGAATCGACTCTCTCTTTACTTTGGTTTTTGAAACCAGATTTCCAGAATTTACATATATTTATGATGCCCTTAATTTTATGCTGAGTTCTTTCTTGACTAAAAGTAGGAGTATTGTTGTTCTGATAACTATTTTTCCTGCGCTAAAGTAATTTTGTGGTACATCCAATATAAATGATGTTGAGGAGCTCCTAACGAATAACATTTCTTTAAGTATAGCTTTAAAAGAAGCTCATAAGTGAAACATCACATTTCTTTCTTTGTTACTTTCTATACCTATATGCCTGGGAGTCCGAATGATCTTCTTTGACTTCTTACTGAAAGTCTGTAGACCCCCTCGCGAGAGATCGTCGGGAAGTTCAATTGGCTGTCATATCTGTTATATTTTAGCGATAGATCTATTCTCTTCCCGTTCTTTATAAATGGATTTCAGCAAAGACTCGTGCATTCGAAAATTTCTACTGTTCTGTATAACATACAACAACACCATATATTAATCGCAATAAATTTTAAATTCACCTGCAAAAAAGAATGAAGACTAATTATTTTACCTAAAAGAGACACTAATGTATATTGCAAGTTCCTGGAAAAAGTAAATGACGAGTTGAAATTCACATTTTTGTAAATTTGACGCAGGTGAAATTTTCACTTCTTTCCACCCCTCTGTTCTACGTTTTTCAATTACACAACGAACTTAGAGCTTTTCGCTGAACGCTTTTAAGTTGACGTTTTCATGCAAATATTTGCAATTTCAATAAGCTCCGTAGTAAGTCAGTTTGTCAGTTTGTCAGTTCGTCATCTCGTTATGATTTAGTTATCAACAAATGACAAGGAGAAACCGTTATTTAGAAATAGTTCCAGCACTTATTTTATTTTTCTGAGAAGTTGGTCGTGGGTTTCAGGTTGCTGAGGCAATGAAACTTTCTTTAGCTTTCTACTTTCTGCAAATAATAGCATTTTCGTCTGTTGGCAAACTACTGTTTTTCGTTCCGTTATTTTTCGACCTCCTTTTGCTTTCTTTTGCGCTTAAGTCTTCTATTTGCACTGCGACTGCATCTTAATGCGCCGGTGTGTAAACGAAATCAGTTCAAGTGCATCCACTTAAAATGCTAAGACTTATAAAACTTGGGGTGAAAAACAACAAAGCGCAGTATGTACGGCAGGTAGTATGTAGGGTGACGTGAGCAGAGCTTGTTTGCACATTGGCTTTACGTTTTGAAGATTTTGTTTTATGCGGCGCTTTTTCACCGGCAAGCAACCAATTTCACCGGCTGGTAGTTTGCTCGAAGCTTCTTATGAGCTTTTATTTTCAAGGAGCAAAAGGGAGTAGAACACTTGTGGCGAAGCGAATTTTCAAGATAACTGATTTGGAGAGTTCTCAATGTGGTGATTAGAATTAGATAGAAGAGTTTCTAGAAGAAATTCATGAAAAAAGGAATGAGTCTATGCTACTTTTGATGATGATTGACCAATATAAAATAGCGCAAGCCTAACAGACTCCTGGGTTATGTAAACACTTCCGGTGTAATAATTGGCTTAACCGCTCGATCTTAAAACAAGCTTCAAGACGCCTGGTCTGACCAAGCTACAATAATTGAATACTTTCCAATTGTGACTTACGAAACCTTATGTTTTTTTTTCAATTATTTTTTTTTTACAAATTACGAATCTGAAAGCAGCGCTCTTGTAACCAGGTATAGCTACTTCGCCAGGACTTTTGCCAAATAAAATTCTTCTTTGGTTGATTTACAAGTAGGCAATTTCTGTATGCGGGAAATGTTCTATCAGAACGGAAATAATGCTGCCTGTTTGAGCTTCTATGGACCGTAGGTAGGTAGGTAGGCAGGTAGGAGTGCAGCCCTGTTGCCGTTCGGGCTCAATTAGCACTGGCTGTGCCATTTTGATGCACTAGTCGTAGGCATTTTATATTTGCTGTCACGTTTCACCTTCTCTTTCAAAGCATTTTGAGGTTTCGACGAAGCTACTAATGTCCTATATGCTTTTTGCAAACCTCCAAACCTTAGCTTGATGTATTCCAAGTGTTCTGTGTCGGATCTGTGATAGGGCTGGGCATTCACAGAGAAAGTGCAAAATTGTTTCCTTCTTCCCTACTATTTTGCAGCCTCGGCAGTAGACCGTAGAGGTCTTCTGTTGGCCAATTGCGTGAAGTGGCGGCGTAGTGTCTGCACTTGGTGTAGATTGCTTAGTCGATGAGCCGAAGGTCGCAGTAGTGCGTTGGCAGCATGGGGCCACGTAACTCGTGATACGCTCCCTGTGTGTCTTAAGGCCTAAGAAGGTCTTAATATGGCTGCATGATTTTCATTTATTACACGTAATCGAGGTGGAGTTTGAATTGAGCCAGCACGAGTCAAGAGGATACAGAGCAACCCTGCCGCAAGCCGTTTCTTCAGAGATGAGAATCTTAATCCAAAACTTACCGATCCAAACGAGGTTAGATCTCTGAAAGTACAGTCCTTGCCGGATAAAATCCGGGTCGATTCCGGTTATGTAAAACCGACTCTTGCGGGAATTATGCGTCCTCTCTTTTGTTAGTATCTGATATGGCTCGGATGCTCTTAAGTATATCATTCGGTCCAATAAAAGATTTTTTTGTGTAGTGGAGAAATTTTATTTTTTTTAAGTTATATAAAAGACATCCTCTTGTACTGTACAATTATGTGTTTCCAATAGAATTTTTCCTATGGAATCGACGAAAAAGTTGTAGTCGTGGCGCATAGTATTCAGTGAAGGCCATGAATTCATCGAAAACTTGACGCATGCTAGTCGTCCATCCACCTCCGCTAATGACGATATCATTGGAAAATTTAGCTTAAAAACCGACGTGTTGGCGTCGGAGAGTTAGCAGCGATCTGAGTATTTCTTATAGATCGTCTTAACATATTTTGGTTAATGTTTTGGCTATAAAGTATGTCACAATCTGAATTTTGCAAAACTGTCGTCGAATAGAAGTCGCAAAAGTGACACTTAACAGCGTAGCTGAGACCCTGTCATACATCAAATTAATCATTACTGGTGAGAACAAGTGTGTTTATGAATGTGACAACAAAACTGATCAACAATCTAGTTAATAGCGCTTCAAAAATTAACCAAAACCGAAAAAAATCAGAGGCTGTGGGCACTCCCAGCGAGGGCTTATGAGAAATTTTACTTAGCGATAGTAAAGACTTGTATTAAAATTAGTAAGTCTGTTTCAATGACAGTACCGTTTCCATAACCGGAACGGTCAGGGGCTGTCAACTAGGCAGAATTCTGCCGATACATCAACAACAATAACAACAACTTGTATTAAAAGATGAGAAAATATACTTGTATATACACATATTTATTCTTTAGTCCGGGTCAAATTTGATCGGATGGTGCGACTAACTAATTTGCTTTCCTGATCATAAATATCCACATATCAATATGTAACCACATTTAAAAAATCAATAAAGCAAAAAAAAAGCTCCAAAACCGTTATATAAAGTTTACAGTCTCGCAAAGAAATAATTGAAAAAAATCTACGCGTTCCGCATGAGCTGAAGCGTTATTATTTTTTAATTCCTCAGCGACTTAAACTTGTCGCATTGCTGATTTCCTGCTGCTTTTATCATTTCACTTAAAATTACATTTGTCTGTAGTTTAATTGCATTTATGTGGGTGTGTGTGAGTGTGTGTAATTGTAGCATCATCAAGTTAGACCCCAGAGGCATGACAAATGGAGACATACGTCTCCACAGACGATTGTCTATGTACATATGTATGTGTGTATGCTCGCTGGCATAGCAAAGTGTTAAAGTGTAAATGATACTCAGTCACATTACTGTCAAGTAATATCCATTTATTTAACTTTTATTTCATGTTTTTCCTGGCGGCACACCAAAACACAAAAAAAAACAACTAAAATAAAAACTGTGAGCATTACACCTCAAGCGAAATGTGCGCTCTAATGTGTTGGTGTTAGTGTGTGTGCTATATATTTCCGCTTTCATATTCCTTAGCAGACTTTTTAATTCGTGCTTGAGTGCGAGGCAAAGGCTGAAAATAATTAAGAAAAAAATGTTTGCATAGAGAAGCTGGCGAAAATGAAATGCGACTGCAAAGAAAACTAATTAAATGCCAGTGAACAATAAAATGTATAGTGCGAAAGTACGCTAGAGAGAATGAAAGGGGGAGTGAGGCAATAACAGATTGGTTGAAAGTGGTTGTTATGAACGAAAAATGCATGTTATTAATTTCTAAAGAATTTAAAATTTTACTACTGCTGCAGAAGTTGCAAAAATAAGACAGTTAAAAGTTTTGCACTATTTTTAATTTTTGTTTTTGATACTGATTGGATTTTTAATTGAAAAATTTGTGGACTTTATGGTATTTTTATAGAAACAATTTAACTTCCTTCTGACGGCTTGCAAAACAATATCAAGAATTATTGTTTCCTGAACTTTATTAAGATATCAAATGAATGACTTATGTATATGGTATAAGGTATATGTGTCAAAAGTGTTTTTAAAATTGGGGGCTGGTGAAAGTAAAGACTTCATGTTACCTATTTTTGGCACAAGTGTTGGCCACAATGTTCCGGAAAAGAGTCTATCAGAATATCATTAATATATCTTACAGATTAACATATATTTTTCATAAAAAATCAGCCATAGGCTTGTAAGGCTAAAGTCCGATTACAACTATTTTTAATTAGGGATGGTACTATAACTGGCAATTGAAACTGTAATTGAATTCCCCGGGTAAATGATATTAAAAAAAAAAATTTATTTTGTTAAATTGATAGGACTGTCCCTAATTACTGTGCCAAATATGAGCGCGATCTCCCAACCAATTTGCTTACAGCAGCTGCTGAAGTCGGTACACCTCTGTCGTGCGTTGCGATTTTTATAATATTTAGATAAAAATAGCGAGTAAAGAATTTATCTCAAATTTTGTATTTCTAACCATTTCGTGTGCAGAATCGAATGTTGAAAAAGCTTACGGTAATTCATTTTTTTCAAAAACATAAGCTCAAGATTGGTACAAGCCTTCAAATACGGTCGAGAGAGCGTTGAAGACATGTCTCATTCTGGACGACCTTCGATCTCTGTAACTGATGAAAATATTAAAGAAGTGAAAGGTTATGGTGCTTGGAAATCGTCAGACAAGTGTTAGAGAGATGTCAATAGAGCTCGACATCTCTGGCGAGTCCGTTCGAAGGATTTTGGTGGATATTTTGGCTACTGAACGCGTTCTTACTCGACTCATCCTGATAAAGCCGAGGTTTTTTAAAAATAATACTGTAAAAAGGTTTCTTTGGACATGCTTGATCATGCGAATACCGATGCCACATTCAGGGATAGCTTTATAACTGTCGATGATACATGGGCTTATAAGTTCAACTTGCAAAAAAGTCAACAATCATCATAATGGAAGAGAAAAAACAGCCGAAACCCAAAAAAACTTCGCCAAGGCCGTACAAAAATCAAGGTGATGCTGACTGTTTTTTTCGATATACGTGATTTAGTGTATCATGAATTAGTTCCGGAGGGATGGACGGTCAATAAGGAGTTCTATTTGGCCGTATTGAGGTGTGAGAATATCTGTTGCAAGCGGCAGGAATCGTGGAAGACTAATTCATGGATTTTACTTGACGATAATTCACCATCGCATCGAAATCTGATTGTGACCGAATTTAGAGCCAAAAACGCAATGAATACCCTTAACCAACCATCGTATTCACCAGATTTGGCTCCGTTTGAATTTTGTTTGTTCTCCAAACTGAAATTGCCGCTCCGTGGAACCCATTTTCAGTCGATCGAAGAGATAAAATAAAATTCGCCGAAGGAGCTAAAGACCATCCTGTGTTTATGAAAAGTGTTTCGAGGGCTCGAAAAATCGTTGGCATAATTGTATTGGAATTGGTGGAGATTACTTTAAAGGCGACAAAATAAATATTGATGAATAATTAAATATTTTTCATTTTATTTACAATTTCCCCATACTCTTTTTCCACACACTATATTATATAGACTATATAGTCTATAGTCTTATTCCGATTGGTAATTGATTTATGTGCTGTAAGATGAGAGAATCAGACGGAATTCAAAATTTTGTTATATGAGTAGTGGTCAAGGTTTTTTTAGAATTTGCCCATTTTCATAGTATAAACTTTGTGCTGGTTTTATACCAATTCCTAAGAAGCATTTCCGTACACATTTGGTATATACTATATTGTCGAATTTAATGAAATTCTTGTGTTTTTAGTAAGTTATCTCGCCTTCAACAATTTTTGACATAACCGTTATATGATGAGTAGGTATAGTTATCACTTGATTTCACCTATGTATTACGAGTTAGGAAGTCGATCCCAACACGGATCTCAATTGTACAGCTTAGGCCGTCAGTATCACTTTTATAGTGCCTAGCTCAAATTTGCCGAATGTAAGGCTACCGAGATGTTTTAGCCTCGGTGATGCCAAGGTTGGACTATGGTGCAGAAAGTGTTTGCATCCCTCTCCACACAAAATATTTAAGGAAGTGTTAGAAAACCTTTGCCTGTTAGTTTGCTATAGATATAGTTTGGAACCACAGATACTTCTTTCTACTTTGTTGCTCTATACTAACTAACAGTTTTTATCTTCATTTACGACTCAGTTATATTACTTCTCCTTCTAGGAACATTAAGAAGTCTTTCCTAGATTTCGTCGACGACAATAAAAAGTACGCGGACCAGACGTCGGACGCAAACAACTTCTGACACGCACTAACCGCCATTCCTAGTGGAGCAATAAACACCTTTTCCGACTCTCTCTCAGTGAATGCTGTACTCGAGGCTCGGGTTGCCGTGAGACTCCAGAGTTTGCATGCGTTCGGGATAGCACTGATAGATTGCAGCAGTTAAACTCCTACTTATCCAGAATAGACTCGATATAATAAATATATGTCCAGCATGAAATGACTCTAACCACTTTTTTGCATGCCCAGCGAATCCCGTTCATCTAACACCCTCTCTAACACCCACTCTCCCTGTCGGACCTCGTCGAAGCAGCACGATGTCAACCAATCTTCAGGTTCAGAGTACTACTTAAGCGGAGACTATATAACCGTTACAACAAGAACAACAATAACACCAACAGCCCTTTACAAGTAAATTTCTTACTTCTTCAACTATGTGTACAGCTGAATCTGACAATGCAATCCTATAATGGGCGGATATCGATGGTGCCTACAACAGAGTAGCTTCTCGTGGATAAAGCTTAGTTTGCGTATATATATAGAACAGGCGAACATGACTAAATCGACCCAGTTCGTTACGCTCATTCTTTATATGTGTGTTTATTTCTTTAGTGTGTTAGAAACTTCGTGGAGAACGTAATATACACTGTTCAGGGTATAATAATACATTGCGAAAACCTTTTCTTTTTTGCAACAACACGTTTCGTGCTATTTATTAAATTAACTTCCGTACAAGCCGCGCAACCAAATTAGAATTGAGGGCATTCAACTCAAATCTCATTTTAGCCGCAAGAACTCACAGCCACACACATGCACAATTCACCTACATACATATACACATGCTTGAAGATGTACGTGTGTGCGTAATCACAAATTTACACGCAAATTGAATAAATTTCCGCATCAATAATTTTTTGCTCATTCACCACTCCACCTATGCACCCAGCTATCCATCGTTGCATCTACATATACATGTGTTTTCTTTAACTCTTTGCAGATATTTTCATTTCGGACGTGCTCAAAAACGCTAGCAACGCCATTGACAACAAACACGGCCAATATGAACTGGCAGTGAAGAAGAAGAAAGTGAAAATACCCAACAACAAAAACCATATAAATTGTTGTTGTTGTATGTGTACAAAAAAGTGTTAATATTTGTTGTAGTGTGCGGGTGTTTATGTGTATGTGTGTCATTTGCTAAGCAGCTACAGTTTGTACAGCTTCTTCCATGTTGAAGCTAGTCAACGCTGACTGATTTTTCATTTGCCTCAACGTCGTTTTTTACACACACACACACACACACAGATTTGCTGACATTCGTGTATTTCCGTGCGGGTAAGTGCAGTACGTGATTATATTTCTAGCTTATAAGTTGAAAGCGAAAGGAAAAAGTGACTCGCAGAAGGAATATTTGCTGGCGCTCATAGAGACTTATGAAAATTTAGAGCGGCAAGTGGAAGAGCTGGCATTTTAGTGACCCATTTTCTGCAGCTAACCCGTTTTTTTGCGCTTAGCACTCATATAAGTGCATAAGTAATCACACACACCGACACACTCACACCCATGCATGCGTTCAAAGTAATGCCAACGAAGTGTTTTATGTATTTGTGGTGTGCTGTTTGCGCAAATATACTCGCAAGGATAAACACCCAAAAGTATGCTACAAATTTGGCACGTTTTTTACTTGTGTGAAAGAGTGCGCGTGCATGTGTGTGTGTGGCACTGAAAAGCAAAGCAGCGAAATCATGGCGTTGAATTTGGAGCTGTTTGTTTAGGTTATTGGAAAATTGGGAAATAGAAAAAAATGACAATAGAAAAAATCAGTTGATTAGAAAATATTTATATTTGTTCTATTTAGAATTCAATGTTTCAACAATAATTTTTTGTGTCTTTGAGAAATGCTATTGGGAATAGGGTATATTATTTTTCTAATGTCATTGTGAGTTTTTTGAGATATCGATGGAAAATTTATACATAAGTCCTATTCTTTCTAAGCAGCTGTTCATTAGTCGAAATCTTTGATTTCGGGCCAGTAAGGGATCTCGCTTCGATACAGACTCGTCAATCAAGATAAGGTCCTTATATGGATTTTTGTTTTTGAATAGAAAGCTTAACAAAGTTTTCGAAAATAAGCTTTTAACACAATAAAAGCCTTTTTAACGTTTGGAAAATAAGTTTCTGATAACTTTAAGATCCAAAAATTGGTTCTGCGTAAAAATTGTTTTAGAGGTTAGGTGATGTTGCAATAAAGTCTTCTCTTTAGCTCCACTTCTTCCTTGCTGAACACACCACAGAGAGAAGGAATGATCGTCTAGAACTCTCCATTAAAGGTAGGATTTCTATAGAGACTAACGTGACGTCAAAGAGCTCCTCCCACCCAAGAGTTTCATAATTTTATTATTTTTTTCAAAGTTTCTGTCACATTCTCTACTTCTTTACTGGCGTACACACCTCTTAAGCGGTTATAGCCGAGTTTACAATGGCGCGCCAGTCGTACTTCCTTTTCGCTGCTTGGCGTCAATTGGAGATTTCAAGCGAAGCCAGGTCCTTCTCTACCTTAACTCTTCAACAGAGTGGAGGTCTTCCTCTGACTAACCCGGCGCATACTGCATCGAATACTTTCAGAGCTGGAGTGTTTTCGTCAATTCGGACAACATGACCTTGCCAGCTTAGCCGCTGTCTCTTAATTCGCTGAACTATGTCAATATCGTCGTATATCTCATACAGCTCATCATTCCATCGAATGCGATATTCGCTGTGGCCAATGCGTAAAGGACCATATATCTTCCGCAGAACCTTTTCCTTGAAAACTCGCAACATCGACTCATCAGATGTAAAAGGTATTTATCCCATCCCGCACGTGTTGTGGTCGATTGTAGCGTTGCGAGGTAGACTATTCTTTTGCTTTTTCCGAAAACCAATGATTTCGTATGTATATTGCATCAAAATATATAGGGTAGCCGAAAAAATCTTTTCGTATTTCTAATCAAATTTCAAGTTTTTTTTTATAATAAACTTTAATGAACCAAATATGTACCGTTTTGGTCGCCCACTTTTTGTTATTTTCCCGCTAGGGACATTATTTCAGCAGTGTAAAACTGCGACAAGTAATTCTCACAGGCTTCTCTTGAAGGCAATTTTACTACATTAAGGGAGTTCCGGTGGTGCAAGGTCAGGGCTATATGATGGATGCATCAAAACTTCCCAGGCAAGATCTCCCAGTTTTTGTCGAGTCATCAATGATGTGTGTGGTCTAGCGTTGTTCTGATAAAAGACGAAACCCTTTCTGGTGATCAGTTCTGGCCGTTTTTTTCGATTGCTTGCTTCAATCTCATCAGTTGATGATAGTAAAATGTAGAATCACTCGTTAGATCAGGATGGAGTAGCTCAAAGTGGATGATTTCTTTCCAATCCTCCCAAACACTCAGCAAAACCATTGGAGGCGTCAATCCTGGCTTTGCGACCATTTGTTGAGCTTCATCACGCTTGGGCCAAAATCTTTTTCGGACATTATTGTCGTATTTGATCCACTTTTTGTCTCCCGTTACCATTCGCTTCAGAAATGGTTTGATTTCATTTCAGCAACGAATAGCAGATGTTAATTAGGTCCATTAAATTTTTCACAGACAATTCATTCGGTACCCAAACATCGAGCTTCTTTTTGTAGCCAGCCGTTTTTAAATGATTCAAGGCCGCTTGATGATGAATGTTAAGTTCCTTAGTGATATCATAGCTGCTTATGTGACGGTCCTGGTTAATCTTTTCGATAATTTCATCGACTTTCTCAACGATTGGTCGATCAGAGCGAGGTGCATCTTTCACATCTAAGTTTCCAGAACGGTAGCGAGCGAACCATTGTTGTGCCACACGAACTGATACAGCATCGTCTCCGTAAAGTTCACAAATTTCATTGGTGGCTTGCGTGGCATTCTTCCCTTTTTTATACAAAAATTTCAAAATATAGCGAATTTCTTCATTATTTTCACACATTTTTGAACAGCTGTAACTTTTTCCAACTTCCCTGAATTAAATTTTTTTATGACTAAATGAAGTTTAAAATCTCACCTTTTCAACACTATATGGTATGACACAATGAACTTGGTAGCACTGGAGATATACGACTGCAAAGACATCTATTGACAAAATACGAAATGATTTTTTCGACTACCTAATATTAATCATATTTCAATACACAAAAACACTAATTTCAGCAACGAAGCAAGATTTTTGATTGAAAAAACTTTTTGAGGTAAGAATTTCTCGTTTAAGAGTTTATTAAAGACTTTCAAAAATCGAAATCAAATAGCCTGAAAGTAAAACAACAGACCAATTAAAAAGGATAACGAACATTCGCTAGAAATAGCAAACCTTTACTGCAGCATTTCTTTTTCCTTGAAATGCTGCATTAAAAAAACAAAAACATGAAACTCTTTTAAGCTGCTAACACGCCTTTGAGCACACCATGAACTAATTACTAGCTTTGGTTTTAAAAAGAGCAAAGAAAATTTTATTTTAATCTCTCCTTCATGCTCCCCTGCTGACTTTTTTACTTTTCATCTTTACCAAAGTGATTGAAGACATTTTCCCATTGCCTAACGAAATAAGAACTACGCATGGAATTATGTATTTACTACACGCAGATCTATACAAAAACGTTAACAACAACAATACACACACACACATGCAGGCACATAGTTCACTAAGTTGCCTAGCAACAGCAATCAGATTTGAAGAACTCTCTGCGTTTTGCTTCGCCAGGCTTTATTGCAAACGTTGGCATTATTATCTCATGTACATGTCGCTTTAGGTATGTAAGTGTGCGTGTGCACATGCGTAAGGAATGTACTGCAATTTTTTCTGCTCATCTGACAAATGAATGAACGTGATTTTGATTTCCTTTGACTTTACTTACGCACATTTACAAACCAACATGCTCGAGTGGAAATATCTGTGCTTGCAGTGCCATTTCCGTTAGCTTTCTGAATGCCGTAATTCAATGAGCCGTGAAAATGAAGGCTCATCGACACAGCTGGCTGGTTAGGACTGACTTCTTAAGTGCATGTAATGTGCAGAGAAACTGCGTAAATATGTTAGTATCTACTTTTTTTTGCTTTAAGGTAAATTCAGTAAATTTTCGTAACATATATTATTTGAAATTCGAACCATCACAATGTTATGTGTCTGACTGTTTTCGTAGTCTTGAGCGAATTACGATGGCAAGGCTTGGAGAAACCAACTTTCTAGTGTAATTATTGATATAAATTATATTAATATTCTAACCTAACACTAAATATTTTCAAAAAAAAGAAAAGGTGAAACTTTACATATGCTGATGATCGGCTGAAACCCCTTTAATATATATTTACTTCTCTAAATATAAATCACTTTGTGAGTGAACAGAACAAAGCGCTAGAGTATTATACTCTCTCATTCGCTCTTCTATATACATTTAAGAGAGTGGCATTGGTGAGAGAATGAACTAAATTGGAAGTAGAGGTTTAGAGCTCAACTAAATGTTGGATAATGAACTCATTTGGCAAAAACTGGAGCAAATTTCTAGGCCTGGTAAGACTACAGGTTTTGAAACGTTCAATATATAATTGTCATTGAATTAAAGTTAGGTAGTATAATGATCCAATCAGCTCTCTGGTCGCTTTGATATTGAATATTACCCATGCTCAGCATCATTAAGTTCATCACTTCTTTTTCTGACGGTCTTAAATATTCATCGAGGGTACCATACCCATAATTTGTTTTTCCATACGATAAGTTGTTTACTATGTGTGAAATTTCGACGGTTTGATTGGAGCTATGGATATTCTGTAGAACTTAAGCAAAATTGGTCTATCCTGTTCCTGCAAGAAAAGTCGGTAGCATGGATACCTAAAGTTTTAGGGGAAATTGCGCTTCGTTTGATAAATAAATATATACATATATTTAGGGCAACAAAACTCCTGTGACCCGTGTGTTGCACAAGGTGGGGTTCTCTCTCTGCTTCGATGGATCCTGGTCGTTAACGACCAACTTGAAGATCGTGGTTTCAGGGTGAATGCGTATGCAGACGATGTAGCGCTTATGGGCAAAGGAAAGTTCCTGAGTACCGTTTACGAATTGACCTAGGAATATCTCAGCATCGTAACGAATTGGGCAGTCGTAACCAGTCTCGCCGTCAACCTAAATAAAACCAAAACCGAGATGGCTTTATTCACTGGGAGATATAAGATACCGGCAACACCGCTGGAAGACATCCGTCTGCAACCAACAGATGCAGTGAAACATTTAGAGCTCATCCTGGATAGGAAGCTTTCATTTAAGGCGAATATCCAAGAGAGAGAAAAGAAGTAATCGATTGCCTTGTACTGCTGTAGAGAAGCTATTGGCAAAAGGGGGGTCTCTCACCGAAAGTGGTTCTATGGCTTTACGACACCATAGGCAAGTCAATTATGTTCTATAGAGTCTTTATGTGGTGGAGGGGTCTAGATAAGATCACACTCACAAAGAAACTCGAGAGCGTTCAACCGACGAGGTAGTTGTGGGTAGAAAGAAGCAGTTGGAGAAGAGGGGCAGTGAGCTTCTTCACGGATGGGTCGAAACTTGGGAGAAGGTTGGTGAAGTTGTCCACTGTCAGGTGCTCTCTATCAACTCCAGTTTCAGACTTCCTGACTATTGCAGTGTCCTCCATGTTGCAGCCAATAGGTAGCAGTTGATTTACTGCTCCGGAGTGCAGCTTCCTTCAGAGAAGTGACCATTCACTATTATAGCAGAGGTCAAGACTTAAGTAATTGGGAGCGCATACCTTCAGACATCCCACGGAATGGAAATTATACGTCTATGCAAAGTAGACAGTTTTCAGCTAGAGCTCCTACAACCATTGAAAGGTGGGCCCTGCTGGGAACGAAGACCTGCCTAGATTTCTTACAATTTTCTCTGAGCCAGTAGGACCTTGTAGTGAACCACAAGAAGCCAGGAGCACCTAACCGTTCCCATTCCGCAGCTATTGAGACTGAAGTATTGGTCATAGAAAGCTCAACAGTCTTACAGCTTACTGCAATATCGCCTTGGTTAGACACCCAAATGGAATTTTTTAGATTCTCCTCGTTTGAATAATATGTCATCTGAATGAATAAATTACGAAAGGGTGTTAATTCTACCTTACTTCTAGCTTGCCAGCCAAGCCATGAAACATTATATCCAATCTTCTGAACTAAATAATAGCTGCTGGAATAAAGCTCCAAATTAATCATACAAAATTGTGTCTTTCTTTGATATTTAATTAAATTAGCTTTCTAAAAGAATGATGGCGGGTAATTTTCAATTGTCAGCGTTCATATGACTTTTCTGCTGACTTGTATCTGCTATTATATAATTTGTGAATGCGCATTGTGTGTTGCGTAGGTGTAAGACAGCGTCATCCTTGTGCCATATCCTTTTCAGCGTTTTAATAAATTAACGTCGTCATAACGTGTGTGCGGCAAGTGAAAGCGGTGGCACACATTGCTAACCCGCAAATAAAGAAAAACAAAACGGAATGTCTTCATTAATAACACATTTTCGCACGCATTCATTTCAATTAAGCGAAATGCGTAGGGCCAATTCCGGAAAGTGTGCCGCAATAAATACACCAAAAAAAATGCAAAGCTGTAGGCATAAAGTCAAAGGATATGTGGGCCAAAAGGCGGCGTAACTTAAGCGCTTGCCAGCGGATATGTTTACAAGTACGCACACATACACATATAGAAAACCTACGCAGAAACCAACAATCCCAAAGGTCACTGCTATAAAACTGCCCCACATCACTGCCACATACAAAACGGCGTACATACATTTAGTCGGAAAAAGTCGGCATGTAAGCTTCGCCGGTTTAGCTGAAAGCTAAATGGCAGCGGGCAGTTTACGTTTGGCGGAGCTGCCGTACCTGTCGCCGCGGACAAAAGCCACACGCGCTGAATGTGTTACGTTGCGGCCGACAACGGTATACGCCATTGGGGAGCCTAAAATTCGGCAACCAAAAATAGTAAAGCTAGCAACTTTTAGCATTGTTGTTGTTGTTACCTGGCGTCATTACCGCCCACATAGTGTGTAGTGCTTTACGCTGCATACACTATTGTGTTATTGTTGTTGTTGTTGGCATTGTGTTTGATCCAAAATAGCAGCAGGTTGCGGGTGTAAGCCGCGCAAAGTCAAAATGGATGTTGTAAGCGGTTTTGTTACATTCGGAAAAAACTGTGTTTGGTTTGGGTTTTTGTTTTTTCTTGTTGTTTTTGTTTTGGCACTGCTTTTGTTGTGCTTTCTATTTGCTTTGTTGGTAGTTTTGTACAATTGCTGTTTGTTGTTGCCTGTGTGTATTAACGCTTATGATCTGGCTTTGCTGTTGTGTTGCTATTGTTGTTGTAGCGCTTTCGCAAATTAATGGCATACACATGTGACTTTTGTATGCGCACACAGCATACAATTGCACACACTTTCAAACTCACACTCACGCACACATATACATACATACACGTATATTATATGAACTCCCATTTCCCCTGCTTCTGTATGCGTGTATTAATTCACACGCATGTAATGTTACATAATACAGCACGCAGAGAGCAAGCATACATTTGTCTATGGTGAAAAAAACTGAAAGTGTTTAAGTTGTAGAAAAACTGTTAGTCTGGCGGGGTAAAGGCGTCGGCAGCTTACACAAAGCCAGCAAAGTGGTAGGCGGCTATGAATGAATGAATGGCAAGCGTTGTAGAGGAAATGCGAATAATGGAATCAAAATGAAAAATGTAAACATTTTACCATTTCGCTTTGACTTTTAATGAGTGCGCAGCTTTTAAGCTTACGCTTATGCGCCTAAATTTATGCTCTTCTATATGATGTTATATGCAGGCAATGGGTTTGAGAGCTGCTCTAACTGAACGCTGTGTGCATACCTGCATACTCATATGTGTAGACTTGTATGCATTTGTGGGGCATTCCTTAGAAAGTGGTTGTCTGAAAAAATATTGGGTTTCAGATAAATAGTTATCGTAATTGATTGTGTTGACATCAAATGTATATTATTCTTATATTTCTTTAGGAGCTACACATGAACGAAATTAAATTTACTGGACAATCAGAATTTTGGCGTTTTTATTTTAGTTTTTTTGAAAACCATATATAAGACTCCATTAAAATATTCCATGATTTTAAATCGCATGGCAACCTCAGACTGTGAAATAATGGAAATAATACTTTCGCTATAATAATAATATAACAATAATATACTAATCATAATCAAGAAATCAGCGTCATTGATTTAGTTGCAAAATTCTGAATATACAGAAGTTTGTTAAAGGTGGCAACACTGATTTTCAAATCTTTCATTTAAATTTTAAATGTTATTGCAGAGTTTAAAGTTTTATTTTAAGCTATAATATTAATTTCTGGACAATTGGCAACTCTTTGGAAATATATTTTTGAATTCAGAAATATAAATTGAAATTGAATAAATTTTGTTAATTTTATTTTTTATTTTTTTAAACAATTTTGAATTAACGAACGGGTGGTAACTACTTGGAATAGTTTCAAAAAAAAATATTAAGAAATTTAAAAAATTTTAAGAAATTTTTTTTGTGTAAATATAAGAACGTCTTGTAATAATTATTTCCAGATAGTTGGCAACTCTTTGAAAATCTATTTTTGAATTCAGAGATATAAGTTGAAATTGAATAATTTATTATAGTTTATTATTTAATATATTTTTTATTTTTTTTAAACAATTTTGAACATACGGACAGGTTAGTTTAAAAAAAACTTAACGAATTTTTTTTATGTAAATATATCTACCATTATCTCTTTTCTAACCTTCTGCATATATAACTATTTTGCTCATATTTTTGAAAATGTCTTTCAAAACAATTAAAGTGAATTTTTCCATCAATAATTTTTGCGAAGGAAAGAATTTACTTATACCACTTGAAGCAAAAATGCTAGGAATATTTAAAAAAAAAGTTGAGCTCGAGAAGAAGAAGACTTTTGACTAAAATTTTGAAACTCGATGGGTTGCCGGATTGTTTGAATAAAATAAATAGATGGTAAGCTGATATACTTCGGGCTTAGAGAACAAAAACAAATTTTAATCATCGAAAATCGCTTAGAGGTTTTTCCAAATATTCTCAATTAAGATCTATACACTTTCGGATGCGTTTGAACTAAATGACGATGCACTTTGCCACTTTCATTGATAGTCTTCAAAACATGCGCTCTAAATGCATCAACCGCCCCTCCAAAAGTGGAAAAACGTTGACATCTTAGTTTAATTTTTTACAAAACGGGAATAAAAAGAAGTCATTCGTGCCAATGGTATACGGAGGATGACTTATCAAATCGAGGTTTTGAGTGCTCAAAAATGTTGTTGTTTCCGTCTATGTGTAAGGTCTCGTATTTTTGCGCTCCGTTTTCGGCCGTTTATTTTCCTCATTCCCTGAAACACAACTGGTAAACAAATGATTATATGTTCTGCGTTGTTGCAGTGATGTGGTTTCGACTTGTTCAGCTTTTCCAAAAAAACAGGCAATCATTTGTTTGGAGGACCTTGGTGCGCGAACAGCTTTTCTTGGATTCGGCTCATCTTCAAACACCCAACCACTTAACTGCTGTTTACTTTCCTGCTTATACATGTAAATCCACGTTTCATCATCTCTCTTGATTTTATAGATGGGTTCCGAAGCACCGCTATCATATTTTTTTTGTTTTTACATAACCAATCGACACGAGGATCGATTGATAAATTGTGTGAGTTTCAAAGAGAAACAAGTTTTTCTTCAATGAAATGTTCATGCAATGTCGAATTCAGTCTCACGAGAGGTCACATGGTGATCTGGTGCACAGCTTCCATAGTTTTCGGAACAACAACTGATTTTGGACGACCTTACCGAATTCGTCTTAGAGTGATCTAGTGTAAACAAATTCCGATATACAAGTATGAAAGGTAAAGTCCGTAACCCATTACTCTAATACTTGCTATTCGAAGGAGTTTATATATTGAAAAAAACCTTAACTTCGGTTACAGCACTAATACCCCTTCACAAAAACAAAATATTTCTTGAAAACCTTGATTCCGTTTAGTTTGTACGACAGCTGTATGTTACTGTGATCCGAGCTGAACAATTTGTTCGGTTAAGCAATGTCATAACTCTTCAAATAAAAAAGTGAGCAGGTTTTTGGGTAGAAGATGAGTTGCATACAATTTCAGATCGATATCTCAAACACTAAGGGACTAGTTTGCGTACATACAGACGTACACTATATAACCTAATATCGTAAACAAATACGAAATAGGTGTAATAAATAATTGGATTCCTCGGAAAAAGCTATCATTAAGAAAACTGAATGACTTAGAAATTTTTTGGTGGTATTTTGAAGATTGGACGGTTAGAGAACACTGAAAACTATGTATGTTAAATCTTAAAAAAAAGATATTAAAAAAATAGCTTTTAACTTTTTTTATGTGTTCTAAGAAACACTCTCTGAGGACCATTTTTCAATTAACCACACCTTCCGTCGTTTTTTGGCTGCCACATTCCAGCAGCGCACTCAAACTTACCACACGCATATGGTAAACATACTAAAATATTAACCACACATAAGTTTAATTGAAATGTCCCAGCGCCTGTGTCTATGCAAAACTACAACATTAAACATGCACAAAGGATAATCATAATTTGACGACTGGGAATCAAAGGTGCGCACACCAGCACACATACGCATACACATGCGTATGGAAGTGGTGCGCAAAGTGGTTGCATGTGGGCAAGCAGCGACCCACATATGAATTTGAGTAGAAGCCGAATGGATGGAAATGTAAAATAGATATGCTGCTAGGCGCGCTGGCGGTTATAGTGGCGGTGGTGGTGGCGATGGTGGTGGCGATGGTGGTGTCTTTTATAATGCCACAACAATAATCCATATGAATGAGGGGGCGCCGTGGGGACAAGGACAGATTACCCAACGGCTATGAAAGCCTATTGAAATAGGGGAAATGGAAATGTGTAAAAGGATGCCTACAATGGCCGCACACTCGATTTTGTCACGCATGATGGAGTAGAGGGATTAGCCTTAAAAGGCGTGTTGGTTGGGCGGTTTGCTGCTTTTTCTTTTGCCCGCCATTAGTTTATAGGCATAGGCGTGTAGGCGTAGGTTGGCGTAAAATCGCATATACACGCATGTGTCTATACATGTGTGAATATGTATGCGTGCATGTATGTATGTGTAGGCATTTCGCATGCTCACGGCCAACGCATGAATTTTAATGAATTTTGTAGCAGTTCATCAGGCGCGCTGGCACGTACACACGCACGAGGCGAATAATACTGTATGCATCTATGTATGTATGTGTTTGTGGGTAGGGACTTGCCTGCGGGCTATACAAGGTGCACAGAATGAAGCTCACTTACTTATATAACACAAAAATATATGTGTAAATGACTGCTTATATACATACATATTTATATCTGTTTACTCACACTTGTATCGATAGCTGCATGGCATACATACAAATATTCAGGCAACATACTGTTAGTTTCGTAACGGTATATCTATTTATCTTCTATATCACTACTTACTTACAAAAAGTTTCATTTATTTGCGCTGCGTTCATCCTTACTATTCTGTGTTTTTGTGTTTGTATATATTACATGTGTATATGTAAGTATGTGTGTATACCCTAGCGTGAGTCTGGTTAGCGGTCGTCCCCCTTCTATGCCTCGTACAATGGTTTTTAATTCACTTTCCATTTTAGATTTTACGCATTTGTAGTTTTTTGTTGGTGTTACTGTTGTTGTAGTTTCTATAGGTTTTGTAATTTCAGAAATAAATTAACGTGGGACTCGCTGGAGGCTTGTGCGCCTATGTGGTCCTATAAGTTTCACATGTGAGCTCAATTATAAATGTGCAATGCATGACTGCCCACATATACTTATGCAAGAAGCTATGTGTGTGTGTGTGTGCGTGTAAGCAGGTTTTAAATGAAGAGTTCACACTTTGGGAATTTGGCAAAAGTTATTGCAAAGTGCCACATACTCTGGCAAATAAACACATATACATAGTATAGACTATTACTTTATGGTAGTTGTGTGGGTGTTTTTATGGAAGCATATTGATTATTGGCTATGTGGCTTTAGACTTGGAAAATTTACTATCGACCAGATTTTCACCATGTGCCAACTTTTGAAAAAGATCCGTGAAAGAAGAATCGACATATTCTACCTCTTCATAGATTTTAAAGACGCTTTCGACAGCAAAAAAAAGGAACTGCCTTTAAACCGCTGTGCCTGAAATTGGTAACCTCGTAAAGCTAATACTAGCGTCGAGCAATACCAAAAGCTACGTTAGAATCGGGAAGGACCTCAGCGAGGTTTCAAGGAAACTAGTGGGCCTTACGAATGTTGAGAGAAAGGTTTTATGGAACATTTGTGGTCCTTCACACATTGGCAACGACAAATACTACAGCCGATGCTGCGAGATATACTCCGCCATTGACATATTTTGTAGTTCAGCGCATCCAGAGACAGCGGCTGCGCTGGCAAAGTCATGTTGTCCAGATGGAAGATAATACCACAGCTTTGAAGGTTTTCGATACGGTACCCGCCGATGGAAGCAGAGGAAGAGGAAGACCTCCAATCCGTTGAAGAATTGGCGCTATTGGCTGTTGTTAACTTGGCTATAAATGCTTAAGCGGTGTCCTCGCCACTAAAGAAGAAGGAGATATTGATTATTGAACTTAATAAAATTTAAAGCTCTGATGTTGATGTTTATCTTCTATTTTCGGTACTCAAAAGTCGAATTTCTCGTATACTGTACCAATAATGAACAGCGTCAATCAAAGACGAAAACAATGGTAAAAATAAAGTTAAGGATCTCGAGAGTTTGTCTGTTATGTCAGAGAGTCAGTGCCAACTCTAGAACTCAGTGTCAAGTTTACACTTTTCCTGTATGTTCGATCGAGTGTATTCCCTACTTGCGCATGTCACGTTGATTTTTAGTCGATAAATCGAGTTTAACTGTCGAAAAGCTGATTTTTTCCCATGTGAACATATACTTGAGCATGTATCAAGTAAAGCCAAGATGTTCTCTGGAAATATGTTTGGTATTCTTAGTTTAGCTGTTGTTATATGTAAGAACATTCGCAAGATGTTTCAAACTTAGGTTGGGTTAGGTTAGGTCAGGTTAGATTGATATTCGTAGGGCTGCGAATATTCCAACTATGTCGCTTTTCCGTTGTCGTGATGAAGCTTCTAAGTAAAGATTAGAAAGACTGTGGCATGTCCTGACCACCCGCGGAATCACCTCTTTGCATGCCCTATGAAATCAACTCACTTAACTTCCCACACTTCGGAACTCGTCGAAACAGCTTATTTCTGAACCAATCGTTTAGTGGTTTTGATGACATTTAACTTACAGCTTCCCCCAATAAGGGTTTGGATAACCGTTACAACAACAGGATAAAGTATCTAAGTGTTTTCATCTTGCAATCTTTACACTTTTTAGCCTCAATTCCTGAATGCTAATAGGACAGAAGAACACTTAGAACAGTGGCAAATCTTGCTATGATACATAGATCCAAGAGAAAAGAGGAACGCCTATAACTTTTCATGCTTATGGATTTGGTTAAAGGTACCCTTTTTTGCCAGCTTAACAGCTTTACAGTTTCAAACGATTCCGTTATGACCACGCAGCCAAAGAAATCTAATATGGAAGTAGTTGGATACTATTGCTAATGAAATGATCCTGTGTCCTTGATTGGCATTGATCGTTTCAACCTTAGCCTTACGATAGCTTTTAGACGTGGGGATAACTATATCTTGCCTTCGGTAATCGCATCCCCTCATTGGTGCCGGGCACAAAGGAAGATTGCAATCCTTACAACGACCTGAATTGCCTAGGTCAGTTGGATCCTGAAACCAGTTTTTTGTCTAATCAGTTTTAATGCAAGGTCTTGGCATAGTATCAAACGGATCTCCGACTTGTTCCCGGTCTTATGATTTTGGAATGAGAATGCCATGATCAACTTTACATTATGTACGATACCGATATGACTAAGATCCCATAAAAGCGTCATCTTAAGTTAGAATTAAAAATGAGGCAGGTTTTTTACTAGTCTTAAGCGAAAGTGAGCTCAATATCAGTTTTGCTAGCATATATATGGAGTGACTGCACTCAAAAGCAATAGATCTACTACTATTTGGATAACAGCTACCTATTCTAGAAAGTCACTGTAGTGTTCTGGAAACCTGACACTGGAATTGATAAAGAGCTCTCGCAAAAGATTCGCATTAAGCTTCGCAGCATCCTTGGAAATACTCACTGTGTCTCGCCTTCTGTGTTCACTTCCATATATGTATATAGTATACTTTCCTTAACGTTACAACTTGTTTGAAATCATTTACAAACACCCATATTTCCGTTACATTAACCAAATTTGTAAAACTTGCAACACTGTTGTCGCGACGCACTTCACTCTTGATAGTAATCTAGCATAATTGCTTTAATCATCACTCAGTGTACTAAATACGACGAGTAGTGGAACTCTGCTGACATGCAATGACAGTGGCAAGCGCCGTGACAAAAACCAACTGCTCAAAGGAGCCAACCAGAAATTTGGCCCTCCTTTGAGCCATAAAGTACGGCAAATATGCAAAATAGTTTGATATCTCCACATATGCTGCGTCTAAAAATCAAATTAAGACTTTGCCATCATTTCAGCAAACACACACACACATCGTCATGTGTGTAGTCTGTTTGTGTGCGGTGTTAGCGCGATGTTCATAGTAATGAAATCAGTGAGTACTGCAACATAGTTGGTTGGTAGTTGGTGACAAAGGCAACGATGAGTTTTCAAAGGATTTGCAAAGAATTTGGCACAGCAATGCGGTATGGAACTCTAGTCGCGCGCACGCATCAAGTCACTACCACACATGCGGCTATCAGTGCCCCTAAATGTATGCTGCAAGTGCATTTGCGTGCGCCGCGTTGCGTGGGCGGTGGCAGTATGTGGTGTAGACTGATGATAGGGACTCGCATGTGGCTTGTCATCGGTGAATGCTTTGTTAATGTGTAGATACGGTGGTGTACATTGAAATGGGTTAATATTTGTTTTATAAATATTTAATATTTATTTTCTAATAATTTCTAGTCAAAATTGGGCATATTGGTGACTGTTGAATTTGTTTTTATAAAAATAATGAAGTTTACCTAAAGTTGTGGTGAAATATTTTTTTCCCTGAACATTATTTAGTTTTCTTTATCGGTGTTTATTCGACATCCGATATCGATATATTATAATAAGTTTTTATTATAATATTTGTATTTGGAAGGTAAAATTAAATGAACACAGAAAATATGCAATATATCCACTGAAAAAACGTTTTCAATAACTGCACATATACATATGCCCACCGCTGTTTCTGGCATACTGTTAGTGTGTTTCCGATTTGTGGTTGCTTGTTAGCAGTTTTGCCGGCTATGTCATCATTATCCTGCGCATTCGTCGCTGGTTTTGCAGATTTCATATTTCACATACACCAAGAGCATTTGGTGAGCTGATGACGCGACCGTACGCGTGCTGCTTACCAAATGCTGCTGTCAACCTAAATACATACAGACACATATATGTATATATGGTAGACATATGTATATTACTTGTAATGTTTTTGTGTGTTTGTATGTGTGGCGCGGTTGTTAGCACACTTTGTAAGCGATAGCCGTCATTCCACATAAACACACATTTACACATATACACACAGACACCCGCCAACTGGTATGCATTTGTGCAGCGTCTAGCATACTTTTACTAGTTGCTTGAATGGTTGGCAAAAACAAATTGAGTGAGTGCACTTTCTGTGGCATTTTTGGAGCTTACGAGTTGATGGCATACATCGGATATATTCTCAGCTGTTTACATAACATAACAGAATGCAGCAACATGCACACATACACAGTTCGAAGTAGGTATCGTTGCTTCCGCTGCTTGCTTGTTTGCTTGTTTGTTCGGCTGTGCGCTTGTTGATTGTTGATTTAAGCTATCAACTGTATGGGCGTTGTCATAGTAAACTGTTTTTGTGCCCGCAGCTTTCCATTTTCCCAGCTTTTTCGCCATTTCGCCTTCAATTTCATTTTTTGGCGAAAATCTTCGATTCCTTTTATTATTCTGCGCATTTAGCGCAAACGATAAATGTTTTTGTTGTTTTTATTGCATTTTATTCGCACATTCGATTCGCCAAAGTGCAGAAAATTGTCTGCTCAGTGATGTCAACTTCAGCCATATATTACACTGGTTGGCTGTCAAGCGCCGCTCTAATTTTGGGCGTTCTCTTTACGAGTTATGCGCCACAGAAGAATTGCTCCAATTTTCCTCTTGATTGGCGGCGCGCACAAAAACTTTTGCTAGCATCGCATAATAAATAAAAAATATATATATTTAATGCATGTGTGTGTACGTTTATGTGTCAAATGCATTGAAGTGACATCGGATTTATCCATTTCGTGCACAATTTTAATATGTGTGTCTGGAAACTTTTCAAATGTGGGGTGGTCAAAAATTGGTCACATTCAAGTAATATTGGCACTTAAATTTCACAGGAAAGGAGGCTCCAACTAAAAGAAAACGACACGATAACTTTTTATACTTGATACACAGCCCAAAGGCTTGTTGGCATTATCAAGGTATAAAGAAGTAAGGCATGCGCTTTTTGGATGAGGAAATCTCTTCAAAACTTCTCAAAGACAGAGACCTTAGCTGCTCGTAACGGTAATACCATTTAGTTGTCACCGTTCTTGCCATAGTCGCTATCGAGAAATACTCGAAGAGCTTTTAAACTCAATCTGAAAGCTTAATTCTCTCTTTTTAGTTCAGTTTAGGCAGCTAATGCGTGTGCCTTCTGCATAGACTTTATAGCCATTAATTTACGATTTCTTTAATTAGGTTCTAAACAACCATTTATTATTCTTCCATAGAGATTACTATCAGTCACCTTTAAACAATAGTTAGGAAATGTGTTTCACAAGTTCAATAAAGTCGTCTGTTAATCTCGACAAAGCACAGATTTACAATAGACCGGGTCTAAAGTCTTTGAAAATAATAATAAATTAAAGAATTCTCTACTTTCTGAAGCTGTAAAAAATAAATAAAGGGTTTTAAGGGCTACAAAAATGAAATTCTTTATTCGTGGCAAAGTACATTCGATGCCTTATGTATGGAACTCGATTTATTTTGCATGGCAGACGCTGAACCTAATTTTCGACGGGTTTCAAGCATAAATCGGGCGATACTGTCGCAATTTCTCGATCGATATTCTTACGAAGTTTATCAAACGTCGCTAGCTTGTTGGCATAGACCATAGACTTGACGTAGCCCCAAAGGTCTACCGGCGTCAAATCGCACGACCGAGGCGGTCAATAGACTAGGCCATTTCGTGAGATAACCCATTCACCAAACTTGGTTTTCAATAAATCGATTGAGACATTCGCTGCGTGGCTTGTGGCGCCGTCGTGTTGGGACCACATATTTTCCTAGTCCATATCATCCAATTCGGCTCAAAAATATTGGGTTATCATTGAGCGGTAGCAATTCCCATTAACAGTAAGGTGCCGGTCTTGATCATCATAGAAAAAGTATGACTCAATGGCGACTCTGGCCTATAAAACGCGCCAAACAATAATTTTTTCGGGTTGCAGTGGTAACTCAAGGAGTACGTGGGGATTGCTGCCTGACCAATAACGCATTATTGACGAAGCCATTCAGTCAGAAATGAGCCTCATTGCTGAAGATGATTTTTCGATGAAAATCCGGATCATTTTCAAGTTGTTGCTCAGCCCAATTCACTAACATACAACAATTCTGGCTGTCGAGCGGGCTTGCGTCAATTTGATTTTGGAAGGATGTAGGCCAAGATATTTTCGCAAAATTCGCCACAACGACGTCACATAACCAACGCTTGAGAACGATGTGAGAGACTTAATTGGGTCTTACTCAATTAATATTATTGCTAATGTGGTAGGTTTTCCATAAATTTAACAAATTTTTCACTGAAACGTCACAACCCAATAGGAGTTATTAGTTTGTGAGACTATTTTTTACGACTTTCATTATGATCATATTAAATGCCTATGATTCGCTGATACCGTATATAATGATTTGTCTACTTCTATAAAGATTGATTCTTGATTGACAGACCAACGAAAGATGGACGGACCGAAAGACTGCCGGTCACTCTTAATTCAACTCGTTTTATAATGCTAATAATTTATATATCTATATTACAGCAGGTCGATTTTTTCTATAAAATAGGTAAAATGTTCGAGGGAAAATTCTGAAAAACTTTTGCCAAGAGACTATGGACTAAAAACCGGTTTTAAGACAGCGATTTTTAATGCGAAGTTGATTTCGTATAGTGGTGCGTTCGGAACTAAGAACTATTTGTTTACATTTTATGAGATCAAATACGCTTTTGTTTGCATTTAGCCAAGTTCACAATCTTTTTACGTTTAGCCAAGTCCATGACCTTTGTTTACATTTGGGGCCATTGACCCTATTTCCTACATTTTGAGGGGTCAATAACGTCTTTGTCTATATTTTATGAGGTCATTGACCTTTTTGTATGGAATGTTTAGGGTAGTTAGCAATATTAAGATTTTTTTAATACTGCAAATGCATGTTTAACATTGTTGTTCAGGGAGATATTCGTAGTGAATCTAAGACTATCTGTGAATATCATATTCCTCTTCACATGATCGACTTTGATTTAACTTTGGAAAATTCAGATCTCAGACTCATCGCTTATTGTAAAAATTTTATTAAAATTCAAATATTGTGAATCTAATCTGATCCTCGATTAGTTTTAAAAAGTCTCGCTTTTTAGCCCTCATAAAAATATATCTTTCGAAGTGGCTAAATTGCCAGGTGGTGATCTTTTGGCCTCCTCTTACAAATATGCTCGCAAATAAAGCCCCCATTATGCGTTCCCAGCGCCAAGGGAATGGAAATATTCTGCTTCAATTGACCGCATTTGTTCCACTGAGCCATGCCTTTCGAGCAAAACGTATTGAGCCAATTCTATTCTGTGAGCCGCTATGGCATTGCCATCCATTTGTGTTATCTGTCTGTTCGTACGTTTGTCTTTCCATCGCAGTGTGCGTGCAGCAGGCACATTCCCATAGTCTGGATATTTAGTTTTACAGCTTTTGAGTAGAAAATCCGTTTGCATTGGTTGTAATTTCGCTTGAAAGGGGAAAATAGTTGCTGTAGAAGTTGCATTGCCAAAGTACTAACTACTACTGCGAGTACTTTATTTATTCTTTGGCACCAACTACTACTGCGAAGCCTTTAACTCACACACTCACACGTTATTTCTGGGCTTTAGAACAGCAAGGACATTTGATGCCACTTTAATGCCGTCACCTAACAACCTTATGTACTTATGTGTGTGTGTATGCATGTGTGTTTATATTTGCAGGTCTACAAAGCTCTCAAAGGCGGACCTGGTTTACTTACCGCTATTACATTATGTTTGCTTACACCGTACTTTCTCGCTAACTTATTTTACTTGGTCGCTTTGGCAGCGATTACTTAGAAAGCGACTTCTCATATGAACATATGGCTATGTTTGTGTGTAACCGTGTGTGTGCTGGGACTTCATTTCATTTGTCCGAACAACGTCAGTTCCCTGGTGTAACTGTGTTTTCCACACTTGCCTACTACTTCGGCTGACATTTGCGGGTGTGAAAAAGAAAATCGAAAACTGGCCTACTTTAAACGGAACTCATAAATGTATGTGTGTTCACATATACACACATATGTCGCAGTACTCTCTCAGAACTCATTTGGCCTACAGGAATGTTTTGAGTTTGTCCGTACACATTGGTGACCTAAAAGTCGCTTTGGAGGCTTCAACACTCGGTGAAAGCGTAAAATCTGCTTAGAAAAAGTCACATTTCTTGCACTATTTGCAATCGCAATTCATCTTGGATATACGTACATACGTATAAGCGTATGTGTGGGACTCTCAGCAAATGTAAGTGTCAGGAAAATGCTTTAAAGCCGTCAACGTCGTGAGCCGAGAAGCTTGACTGATATTGTACAAGTATGAAGTTTTTGCTCCGTCAACGAGATCGTTTTGTGTTTCTAATTTAGGTCGCAGTGAAGTGGAAATTCTTAAAGCGTGAAAGTAAAACTGTTCCTTCCTTTGTTTTTACTGTGTAAGGTCATAAATGCCTTAAAGTAGTTATTATCGCACTTTCTTTTCGCCCTTTGCCAATACCAGCATAAGAGCTAGTCTGCTTCAATGTAATTCAATGGATGGCTTTAGTAATCTGTATTTCGTATTATAAGCGCGATCGGATAACTCTATATGGCACTAGAAAGATAAGATTCCGTACTAAAAACATTTCTCAGATAGTTTTCCCTTCGCTTAACTCAGTATTGTTTAAGTTCGTATCAAAGACGGTGTCCAATAGCAAAGAGAAAATGCGGCAAATAAACGATTTGAACGATAGGCTGATGGATAGGCGGATGAGTGTTTACATTTTATGAGGTCAAATACGATTTTGTTTACATTTTGCCAAGTACACTACCTTTGATTACATTTAGCAGAGTCCACAACCTTTGTTTACATTTGGGTTCATTGACCCTATTGTTTACATTTTAAGGGATCAATGCCTCCTTTGTTTACATTTTATGGGGTCAAAGACCTTTGTTTTTTGCATTTTATGGGGTCAATGACCTTTTGTTTACAATTTGTGGCGTGAGGACTCCTTTGTTTACATTAAGCTAAGCTCAAAACCTTTATTTATGGATGGGGTGGTCGACCCTTTTCTTTACAAATAGAAAGAAATTAGATTTCCTTAAACTTGTCTTAATGCTATTATATCCGAGAACAGTGTTTGACACGCAGGTCATCCGATATTAGATGCTTCCTCGGTATTTAATTTAGCATTTATTGATCTTTTGACAAATCAGAAACTTAGTATGCTACAAACTAGAACTGAGTCTTTATATAGTAATTATTTAAAATCTCTCATACAACAATATATTGCCATATTCGAAACTTATAAAATTCGTTTTTAATTTTGGAAAGCTTTCCACATGCGAGTATTTATCTCTGTTAATGACAATTACATCGAAAAGTTCCAAGAAACAGTGCCTGAAGGTCATCGTGGTGTCATAAAAAGAGGACAGAGGATCTCAGTACTTCTAAGAATCGATTCAATACATTTTGGTTAATGTTTTGAGTAAGAAGCGTGTCAATGCTAGACTCGTGCAGCCGCAAAACCAACATTGTATTGCGGTCGTAAAAGGGATGGTTCACAAATAAGTTGAGGAACATATTTTCATCAAAAGCAACATTACTGGTGACGAGAGATGGTTGTATGAATTTGAAACTATCCAACAATCTGGGAATGATTATCCAAAAATCAGCCAAATATAAAAACCCAAAACTCGGTGAAAACACTGAGGCTTCGAACAATGTATGTAGGCTAGGTTAGATTAGTCTGGTAGGCTCGTGAGCCTCGTATGGACTAGTTTTGAGTTTTGGACCTTATAGATGGTAGATAAGGTGGCATTAGTTTGTTCATAAGAAGTAGTGATAATTCAAGATGCCAGTATTTGACGCGTATTTCCATAGGTTTTGCTTGACTTGTCTATCGACATCTCTTCTAAGGCTTAATCGCGTGAGAGTTACATATATATATATGTATGTAAGATTATATCACGCGTTGAGCTTATTTTGAAGCCCATAATAAAGATTGGTATTAAAATACGTGAAAATGCAGTTTTTTCACAGTCCGGGTCATTATTGATCAGATGTAATATGAGAAGGGATAGTGATGTGTTGATGAACAGTTGTCATTTTGGCTTTAATTTATATGAATATATTAAAGATTTGTGAATAGTTTTATACAATATTTTTATTCTGTTCACGGCTAAGTTTAATCTTCAATTGTTTCCTTGCTTCTTGATTCAATATGTTCTTAGCTTAATAGAAGTCCTCAGCAACATTGTTCGCATAACATTTACCAGTTTACTGCAGTTACTCTAGTCTTGCCTGCGCTATCGTCAACTTGGCATTTTATGCGATAGTAAGGAAGGAAATGATGCACCAGTGCATGCGGCGAGAATGTCATCTCGGGCAGAAATGGATAATGGGTGGTACAAAACTAGTTTTCTAATAATAAATTTTAGTGTGTCCTAGAAGCGTCAACAACTTATAGAAAAAGGTTACAAATCTTGTTGTTACAAGGTCACCTTCTTACAATTCTACTCTTTAAGAATACATATATAGAACTCATATATTTCAAAAGTATTATTTAATTTTTTGGGTTCATAAATAAGATACATCATTGTTTATAAACTGGAACATTTTAAAAATGTTTCCAATTCAATCAGGTCTGCGAGATGTGACCTCAAAGCTGTAGGACAAGCATTTTTTTGAAGCCTTTTGTTTCACCGGACTATATAAAATGTAATTCGCTCAATTTCATACAGTGCCAATTCGTGTGAATTGGTAGTGTAGAGAAAGCTACAGGGATCTTTTTCTGTGGATTTCATTTGTTATAAATATTTTAAGTGAGATAAATAATAAAAACATCAAAATTATATATAAATAATTTGTATGATAAGGAGCATAACATCACACATCCATCTCCACGACGACCTTATTGTCCACTTTTTTTATAAATCTCAATAAATAATCATTTATTTTGTATATACACATCAATACGCCTATATGTAGGCAACATATACTTATTTTAATGAAGTGTCCGAAACTGTTGCCTACATTTAGGGTGACTTTCACGCAGTAATAACAAATATGGAGCTAAAAAAGTGGTGAGAATATGTAAGTATTAATAATAAAATTAAATATATTTGTATACCACCTTGTATACACCTACAGTCGCAAATATATGCTCTTCCAAGTCTACTCCCACTCTCACATGCATTAGTGTAAATATACTTAACTGATGCATTTTGCGGTAAACATACTCATTTAAGCATGCAGACAAATAAGGTGGACTCATAGTAAACACGCACATACACACACATACACACGCACATGCACAATTAGTGTAAACACTTGCATGCATTTACCGTTGAGCGAGGGCTTGTGTTTGCTTTAAGGCGAATGCTGTGTTGCATACCGTAAGGCGCTTCAATAAGATTGTCCTCATGGCTGGCATACAAAGAAAATGCGAGCGCATAATTTAGTTGCGCACACATTCGATGCATTTGTGTGCACACCTTTGTGTGCGAAATAGTTGCAGCTCGCTTCCAGGCGGCTGTCATAAGCTTGCTGTATCGAACAGCGTTCTATCCTCAGCAGTTTCCACATTGTTTTTGCTTCGTCGACATTTATTAGTATGAGTGTGTGTGTCTGTGCTACTATATATGTGTCAAGAAATATATTTGTACATGTACATATTTGTACACATATGTATGGGTGTTAGTTGTTGCTTTGTCTAGTTATAAAATTTGCTATTTTCCACATGCCATTTGCAGTGGCAGCGTTGCCAACAATACGCACACCTTGCCGACAGCAATAACGGCAATTGTTGTTCTTGCATTTGCAAACAACAGCCATAGACAATGTCGGCCATTGCCAGCGTCGCCGTAAAACAAATTCAAATGGCAAGAAAGACAGCTGACAGCTTGTGGCTGCGTTGATTCTCACCTCAGGCACTCGCACAGA
Organism: Bactrocera tryoni; assembly: GCF_016617805.1. NCBI lineage: Eukaryota > Metazoa > Arthropoda > Insecta > Diptera > Tephritidae > Bactrocera > Bactrocera tryoni. Next base: position 12,703,320 of record NC_052501.1, on the reverse strand, counting down.
CAGTTAGTTAGACAGACAACAACAACAACAATAGGTGCAACAATGCTACTATGCATAACTGCAATCATGCAGCTGCACGCTGCGATACAAAACAGCAACAATAACAAATCAAAGCAACTAACTGGCAAATACAGATCATCAAGCAGAAATGAAATGTGGGCAACCGCCTGTGCTCCTTCGTTCACCTTCGCAAATGCCGGCAAAATGTGTCCGTTATCGCAGGCTTCGCCCACACATTCGCCACCTGAGCAATGTGGTTGTTGTTTGTTTGCTTAAAAGTGCGATTTTGTTGTTGTCTCTCTTGAAATTGCTTTTATGTTGTTTCTAGTTTCGTTGTGTTGCAGTGAGTGCTTTACAGCGACCTGCTTCGCTTTACTTAGAAATGTATAACGAGCCGCGGTCCCAATTTTATGTTAGACAGCTTTAGAGGAGTGATAGGATGCAATAAAAATTTATTGAAAATTAGTTTATCTTAAGTGCTTAGCAGTTTTGCTACACGATAATCATCGGAAATCCAATTTTTCATTGTTTTAGGAAAGAAAAGTTCTCGATAGTCTTTCGACCTTCCCAAGGTAGATTTGAAGAGAGAATGTAATTGTAAAAGTCTTCACAACATTTGAATAAATTATGTGCTGGGTCACCTCCACACCTTATTCTAACTGATATTAAGTTACTTGCCGGTGAGTCAGTTTCCCGAAAATACCATAGCCCGAAAAAAGCTATTTTCTTTCCTCAAAAACAGATAATGAAAAAGTCTGGATTTTTCGAGGAAACCTTCATTAACAAGTGAATTTAGGTATAAGTCCCCATGATATACATACATACATAAGTGTACTTCGCCGAATAAATTCGATTTACATTTGTATACCATATATGTACATAAATTGGACCCTTTGAACGAGAATCGCGTGAAATAAATATCTTGCGGGAAGTCAAGATCAAGTCAGCAATTGAAGTTTTCCAGAAAATCGCATTATAAAAATGCAATCATCTCGGTACTTCTATTTAACTATCCCGCTTTCGCTAGACTGGTTTGGCTCCTTCACTAACATACATCAGGAAACTAGCTGCAATTGAAATCAACCACCTTTGTAGATTTCTAAAGAGCTTGACAGCTTTACCGATATTTCAGATTTTAATCCACACATATAGAGTAGTCAAATGGGAGCTGTTTATCGAGTTTAAAACATAATACCTACCTTAAGCTTACCTGAATTTTGTTGCGACCAGAAATTTGTCGGAAGATGTGAGTATGGATTATGTTCGACGGGGTTTTTGTATGGCTACCCCTATATACCTATGCGTTCGGAAAATCCTTTTGGCCCCAGGGACGGATCCCGAACTCTTCGTAATTCCATATCCATATCACTAATGGCATTTTGCCTGCTGGGAGTTTGTCTGCCCAACTATCGGTACCTATGCTATCTCAAGCTCCTACTGGCCCAAAGTAAATCGCAAGAGAATTCGCGATGCCTTAAGCGAGGTTAAGCCTTCCCTAAACGAAGCGGTTATAACTGGAAAAATTCCTATTAGTTTCAGGGTTCAAAATCTTACTGGATGCCAGATGCATAGGTTGCTTGCAGGAAGACAAAATAAAAATATTTCAATACTTTCTTCTTGATTGCCTCGCATTGCGAGATCATGGTAAAAATAACCTTACACACTTAGTTCAGTTAGCGGAAATAGACAGATTTGCAATGCATACATGGCGCTTTACCGACACTTTAAAACTAGTTCAGAAGTTCCTTTCTCGGATTCAAACTGGACTGATCTGCCTACGATCCTCCCATGCGATCAGCCATTCAATCCTTGAATTTGCAAATTTGGATAACCGCTCAGGGTAGATTTAAATGCAATTTGAAGATGGTTTGCAATCTGAAAATTTTCGAAGATCCGAATAAGTTTGGTGATTCTGTAAAGATGTTACTTGTCCTTGGTTATCACAGCACAGCCGAGTGCTTAATAATTTAACTTCGCAACGTCAGACTCAGATTTATGTTATTGTTGTTCTGGCGACAAAAAATATTCCTGAAATAATTAGCAGGAACACTGGCGGGTTGACAGTTCTTAGCCGAATATAAATACGAGTCCATTCCGGTTACCTAGACACGACTGTCGCGGAAATGAAGAGAACTATGCTGCAGTGGTTTTTTATAGCGTACGATCTTTTGCAAAAACTCGAATAAATGTTAGGAGATGATAATTTTTCGGATCAACTAAAAGAAGGTGGCAGCATCAAGATCTATTTCAGCAGGTTAATCCAATTCTGGTTGATTCCTTTTATTTTGAATAACATTCCAAATTGCTAAGGTACTGAGAGTACCTTCCTTGACTATAATCCTGAGAGCATTACACGTCGTCTCCTTCTTCCATACACACAAATGTCCCAAATGTATTTGTATGTAAGCACACGACAATTTGATTTCGCTATTCGCCCTTCCGGCCCTCCATAACTCCAATAAGCACAAACCACAAGCGGCGACGGGCGCTGAGCAAAGACAATTGCAGCTGCATTGCAAGCGGAAGTAGCTCAAGACCAGGATACACAAAGCGCTTTAGGGACCACAATGCAATTTGCGCAACAATGACAATAAAAACAACAAAATATGGTCGCATGAGTATATACGTGTATGCATATATGTATATGCAAAGTTAATCTGTTATTTATGAATTCATACACAAAAGTAATGCAATCCATAAGCACACAAAGCACATTCCATGCGTGTGTGTATGTGTGTGAGTAAGCGCATACATACATTTGTATGAGTTTGCAAGAAAGTCAACTTTATTTCAGTTTATTTTATAATTTTTATTTCTCATAATAATGCTGGTATTTTAATATGACACATTTCTTAGATTCCAGTCGTTTGCCAGTGTTGCTCAGAAAATGCAGGTATTCATAGCTTATGTTACGTTAAATTTTGTTATGTCATGCTTGTTTTGTTTTGAGAATAAAAATCCGTAGTCTGTCCAATGCAGCAATGACCTAAAGCCAAAAGTTTGTGAGAGGAGCGCTCAAGCGATGTTTGTTTAGGTAAACAAATATTTTCTTACAGAAAAAATGTTCTATGCATGTATATGTATGTCACTTGCCAGGTATGGATATACCAAGAATATGAGAGAATATTCTATAAAATCAAGTATGTTGCATTTCATAATGTATTTTTTATATTTAAGTAAGGCTTTATAGAATTTTCATAAAGGGTATGTATGTTATAAAAAAGCTATGAAAACTCCATACAGCCTTAATTAAAAAGCTGAATATCTCGAGAAGTATTAATGATAGCGATTTTGACCTCGAACCTTTTTTGTAGCAAATAGAATTGCCTACAAGTTTGTAATGAACATTTCTTCTGTAGCTCTTGTCACCTTGTCGGTGTGAGTTACAACTTTGTTGCACTGGTCACTTTTGTAGAGTGAACAATTCTCAGAAATATGCGTCTGAAGTCAAAATGATGCCATAAAATACCTCTGATCTGTAGGAATTTAAAAATAAAACAGCACGATTGTAGTGTATTTTTTATGGAAAATTTTTACATGCCTTGGTGCAGTACTTTATGTTAATATTAAGGCCAAAAATTTTCAGGGAATTTTTTTTAGGGTATTTCCAAGGAAATTTTGTGACGGGATTGAAAAAAATTAATAGTTAAAAAAAACACCCTAACATACATATATCTAACTACGGACATTTATACAACTGAATGTATGAATCAATTAAAAGTCTTAAGAGAAATATAAAAAACATTTTATTTGTTTTAAAAATTTCTGGTTATTTCTAATAACTTTCAGCAGACTTCCTATGAATCTTCCAATTTGGTGCCGAAACCGTCTAAGCTAAATAGCCAGGATTCATACAGCGCGCCAGTCTTTTGTCTATGAACTCGAAACGTCAAGTAAAGCTATACTCTTTTAAACTTGATCCCTCCATCGTAGAGGAGTCTCTTCTTTTCCCACCCTTGCTCAGACCTTTTCAAATAGTCTTTTAATATCAAAATTCTCAGTTTTGTTGGTTGAGAAAAGACCATACACATATCAGATGGAGTTTAAAGTAAAGAATTTTAAAGATTTTATATGGGAAGTAGGTGTGGCTTTAGACCAATTTCACCCATTTTCCCACTGTAGATATAGAAATGTCAGCATAATATTACTTATCGAATTTGGTTAAAATTGACCTAGTAGTTCCTAAGATATGTAATTTTCCTCATTGTGGACGGTATCACGCCCATTGTCGCAATATTGGAAACGGCTCTCATAAAGCCCCTCTCTAATACAAATCTTTGTTTTGAATTGCACTCTTGTATCTTAATATGCGATTCAGTTATGTCGCTTTATATGTGGCCGTGGCAATACCCACCCCTCTTAGGGGCTAAAAAACCCCAGTACGAAGTTTTGTCAAGATATATTAATATATACTCAACGGACAGACAGACTTATGGACAGACAGACGGGCGGACGAACATGTGGGCAGACATGCACTCACTCAGAATTAGGTGAACAAAACTAGTATACTTCGTAGCAAAATCCTGCAAGAGTGTAAAAATGAATTCTTTTCAAAATTATGTAGCTGTTAGTCAAGGAAAGAGCATGAAAGTGTTCTCTGTCTCCATGAGGGCATTTCATGGAATTTATTGTATGGAGGATGGCGCTGAAGAGGAGTTACTGGTAGGGACCAGTTGTAAGATTTAGTGGATCAGAATATTGTTGAGAACTACCTATCAATTCTATGTGCAGGCTTCACGATTCTTGCGGCGTTTTTTAAACAAACCAACTATTGTGCGGCCCTTTTCTGAGTGTTAACCATCACCTTTGTTACTTGGGCGACGATACTAGCCTTAAGTTCGCATTGCACGTTCGAGATTAGTGAAGGGTATCACGACTTCTTATCTCTGGTATCGAGCTTCCTCATGATAAGACTGGTTCGCGTGTTTGAATATAGCGGAATTGCAAGAAACTTTAAAGCCGGTGAGCTTGCTAGGTCCGGTACTTCTGTCTCACTAATTGCAGAACGGGAACACATTGATGTTCGACTGACTTCTTTCGGTTCACTACTGGATTCTTGGGCCTTAGAGGAGCTCGGCAAGCGCCAAACTTGCCAAACGCTAGCATTTCGGGTATATCGTAAGAGGTCCAGTGATCACATCATATATAGGAGCTCTAGACTCTGCCTGAAGACATTCCGGATAGATAGTAGAAATAAAACATCTAATCAGATTTTTGATATGTTCAAGGTGCCTTCCCGCGACTTAATATCCAAATATAGGATTTTTGATCTGAGGTCAAGAATGTTTGTACTTAGCAGTCTAAGTGAAGTCTTGCCATCTTGAAACATTAACCACCTAACCCTGTCAAATTCGAGTGTTGATCTTGAAGGGGGTTGCTAACATTAAAGGAATTACCGGAAAGTAAAATACATAGATAGTGAGGGAAAGTGAAATCTAATATCTATTTCAGTCCTTTTCGTATTTGTTTTCCAAAAAATTCTCGTCAGCAAATTTAACGATTTTTATTTTGTAGTAATAATATGATTCTGAAAAGGACTATTTATTTCCTGAGCCGTTCAAATAGGGACAATAAATAAATATACACATAAATACATGACCACAAAGTCATACCTGAGCTACAAAGCGATGATCCTTAAAAATAATTTAGATTAATAAATGACCCAATTTAACTCAACTCAAAACAGTTTGCCGACGCCCACAGAGAATCGCAAAAAAACGATGATTTCTATTCCTTTATTGCAGTTTTGATGTTGTAGTTGCCCATTTGTTGTTCTTACGGACATCACGCGCATTCAGCTGTGTGGTTGTGTGCATACTGACTCGCCCTCTTCGCTTACAAACTGAAATGAAGCTACAAATTGCTACTTATGTACCGTTACATAACCAGCAAAACAAATGAATGTTATAAATACTCGTTACGTTTTACGTTGTACAGTTATGTAACGGAACAACATCTACGACTCATCCCCACACACATGCATATACATATATAGATGCTCATACACATTAAATATTTATATGTATATATTTTATTTTAATTAACAGAAAAGAAGGGAACGGTACGTAAAATATGAATGTAAAAAAATGCTAAAAGCTAATGCCGAAAACAATTACATTTTCATATTGAATCGAGGGTACGTGAACATTTAATTGAAATAGAAAAAAAAACCCACTCACACTGACTCCCTACAAAAATTGAAATGAAAAATTTTAATTATCAACCAAAAGCAAATAATATTTGTTGTAGGGACCGAACACGTCGAAAAGATAGATAAAAATTACTTAGCACGTTTACGCGCACGAAATTTAATAGCCCAGACACCCCAAAAACCACCAAATGCATTTGCTGTAATTACCAAAGAACTAGGGAGAGAGCAGTGCCCCAAACAAATAGCGGTGTCCGAACAAATGTGGGAGAAATATAACGGTGAAGTGAAAAGGATAAACAGCTACAGACTACGTACAAACAAGAAAATTTGCTCCAAACAGGTGTTAAATGTAACAATTTGGACCATTGTAACATGAGCTAACCCGCCAGTCAATTTAAGTGGTGGGAGGCTGTCAAGACCACTTCCACTTTTGACTTGTAACTCTAACAGCTACATATGGAAACAAGGGGAAAAACCTAATTGAGAAAATAAAATATATATGGAACTTTCATATTACATACTATAGGTCCGTTCTATAAATTTCCGCTTATGGGGTTACATGGATTTTCTCGGATAAAAAACAGACTTTTTCAACATTTTTTTTCTTATATAAAAAATTAGATATTTTATTAGAATTTTTTATTGTTAAAAACACACACTATTAACAAAGAAATGCTGAAATTTTTGGAAAAAAATATTTTTACTCGACCATAGGGACGCCATTTCCGTTGACCCCTCAAAAAAAATATGCGCCTACGTTGGCAGAATAACACCTTACAGTATCATCTAAAGCGAAAAAATACATGTTTTAGTTAAAACCGTAACCTAGAAAATGGACGAAGGAAAAAAAATTGAAAATTGAATTTTTGGCAGACATTTTTACAAAAATATGAAAATTTCAAAAAAATTTCACGGATTCTTTTTTCAAATATTTGTAATCGAAAAAAATCCTGGGTGCAAGTCTGTAATAATTGTATCTCAAAAACCTGTGTAAAACTTCAATAAAAATTTCACGGATTTTTTTTTTAAATATTTGTAATCGAAAAAAAAACCCTGGGTGCAAGTCTTTAAGAATTGTATCTCAAAAACCTGTGTAAAATTTCATGAAGATTGGTTGAGTAACTCTCGAGAAATCTTACCAACCGACGGGATCGACTTGAAAATTTAGGAAAATATTCTAGAGGTGTGGATAAAAAAATCTAGTTTTTGAAAGCATGTAAGCTTTGAAACTTTTCGGATGGTCTGTTTCTATAGTTTACATATTCAACAGTTTGTAAAATAATGGAATTGTAGAGAAAAGTTAGGCAGATAATTTTCAGTTTCTTGCATGAAGCAATGGAATTCCTCTACTTCTGATTCGACTTATCTTTTGCCTATCATCACTAGCATTCCATGAAAAAGACTCATGGCTCAGCTATCGCAATTAGCTCCAAAAGCTGTTTTTTATTTTACTCCATGCTTCTCCTTTTCTGTAGCAAAGGGTCTCACATCTTATACGACTGAAGTGATGCACTGGACTTTTCGTTGTTTTGTTTGAGTTAATCTCTTGCTGGATGACCACCGATGGCGGTTCCAAGTGACGGAGTTGCTATCTATCGCATCATAAGAAAAGCGCGCCGTACACAACAGCCTTTCCGCTTGTGGTCTTCTTAAGAAAGAAGATTTTGGAAATATCTGCGTTCTGCTACTGATATTTTTCTCGGAACTTTTTTATCAGCTCTTGGATCTCACGTAATATTTCGCGACAAACCTGCAAACTGTTTAAGACATAGTGATATGCCTGGTAACAGAGCAGGCGCCAACATACAATTAGATTCAGAAGAAGTTGGAATTTGTATGCCCCTGGCTGTGGACATATTAGAGGGATTTTTGGATGAATATATTTGTATTTCTTATTGATTGTCGATTTATATGATTGTTATAGATTTAGGATTAGATCTCTTGGACCTTGTCATAATGTTCATTTGAAGATGTTTTGTTCTAATTTACATTCGAAATGCTTTTGGATTTAAAAAAAATATATATTTTATCTACTTTTAGGAGCATTTTGCCAATTTTATTCAGGACACACTCCTTAAAAAAAGTTGATCTATTTTTGGGGGATTTCATCCAAGACACACTCCTAAAAACGAAGTTATCAGGAATATGCTGTTAAATTACACTTATTTTGCCGATTTGTTTCAAAATGTTGTTAAAGGTGTAAAAAGTACCTTGATTGAAGTATTTATTTAATTTTATTTTATTTATTTAAATCAATCAAGGCATTTATTTTACTTTTTGTTGGGTAGTTGGTTTCATATTTCATTTATTTGATCAGTTAAAAACGAAAAAATATATTTTTTCGAATTAGTTTTTCTTTTAAAATTATTTGAAGATTTGTCGAAGATTTCAGATTTCAGATTTCAGATTTAATATTTTTGAATTTTGGGGTCTCCCAAACTGAGGTATTCTTTTGATCAGACACAAACCCGGTCTCGTTGCGAGTACTTAAAACCGACTGTCATGCGGAAAACTGATTAATTCAAATGTGTTGAAACCTTACCATTTACAGACTAGTTCAAGTTCTACACTTAAACTATGCTTTGCAACAACAATAAGACTACCACACATTGTATGTGGTATCACAGCAGAAAAAAATGAAAAATCGCTAACTGTTTGTGGATGTGGCGCTTTGCAAGCAAATGCTATAGTAAAACATACATCCTTATATATTTTTACCGACGCTGTCAGCATGCGTGAACGTAGCTACGGACTAACTGAAAAACTTGCTAGCATTTGTATTCATTAATTTTAAGCCGAGGCGGAGCAGCAAGAAACGGCTTTGCTGGTGTTGCTTGTTGCACGATGCAACAACAAAACAAAATCATAAAAAAGAGCAATAAAAAGTAGATTTTAAGAGTAAGCAAGCGAGCAAATGTGTTTGTACAGTAAGTAAATGTGCCGAAGGTTGCCCAGCCACTGACCGTTACAATGTTGGCCACTGTATAGCCGTATCAGCGTAAGATTTCACGAATGTGAGCTACGCAGGATCAAGCAAACAAACGTAGCGTTATGTACATGCATTCACTGTGTGGGTGTGTGTTTGTGTGCCCCGCAGGATAAGTACATATAGTAAACAAGTAGTCCCTTCAATGCCACCTCACATGCTGACCGATGCTAATGTTGTGGTGTAAACTTATTATCTGCTTCGTTGCTACACAAACACGTTCGCATTTCGTGACTTAAAGCAATAAAATCTTATTAGCGGCGCGAATGCCACTCTGCCAGCTATAGTGGCAGCCGCAACAACGGCAGTCAGTTAGCAGCTGCTTCTGAGCGTCAGGGCAAAGTTTCCGCATTCATTGTTATACAAAATTATATGGCTGGCAAATGTTAAAGGGCTGTAATTTCAAATAAAAATGCAATAAAAGCAGTCAAATACGCAAAGTTAGGCGCCGAACGAAATTAAAAAAATTAAAGTACTACTTAGCGTGCACTATTATGCGCTTTAATACGAATGTAATGCTAAAGATAGATTAAAATTTGCGATAAAAGGTGGTGCTTTTAAAAGTATAGAACATTTATTTGCAATGAAGTATAGAAAACAAGAAAAAAGTCTTCACAGGTGCATTATCTGTAGCAACAACATATACCATATTTATAATTAATTCTGAAAACGTAATCGACCAACTATTTACATCCAATGTTTTGATAGTGTTCTGGAGCCATGTTGTTTGACATAATAAACCCTCAAATCAATTTAAGGTTACATCGGTCTATAGTGGAAACGGTTAGTTTGCACTGGGAAATAATCTACGCCAAAGTTCGTGATGATATTTCATCAAATACAAATGCGCTCCATACTAGGATTGGATTTCGATCGATCAGTTTGTATGACAGCTATATGGTACTCGTATAGTGATCGGAGATAACACCGCTGCTTTGGAGGCTTTGCATGGAAAACTTGATTTGGTTCGAACAGGCAATCCGATATCGGTGATTCCTGCAATTATGCAGGTTCTTGATGCGAAAAAGACATACGCAAAATTGCAGTTCGATATCTCAAACACTGAGAAACTAGTTCGCTCATAAACAGACAAACAGATACATACATCTCTACTTGGTGAGTGTTCAAGGCATAAAAGTAATATAATATTTACTAAATACCATATATGTGATGAGTTTGCATGTTGGAATATTCTGTGTATAATGAAGCCTAAAGGTCCTTATCAGCAATGTTGGCTTTCTGAATACCATAACTTTGCTTTTTGCTAACGGGTATATATCCGATAAGCCAGAAAATTATACTTTGTCGTGTAGGCTAATTGTTATTTCCAAAAAGGTTCTAAAGAAAAGTTTGATCTGTAGTTGAGCTATTTATTAATAACGAAAAGGCAGTATATAAGATTAGAAAGAATTTTCAGAAGCTTTCCAAATTCGATTTTAACTATTTTCGAATGTACTAAAGGCCAAATAATTTTTTTATCCTTTTTATAACTTTATTATCAATGTTTTAGCGAATTTATGTGACTTTTTCGGGATATAAACAGACTTTCTGTCCGTATGTAACCTCCAGGCTCGCTGAGATTCCTGGTGGTCGAACTTACATAGAAGTTTTACCCGCAACGCTCGATTGAATTCGGATTGAAGACACATCTGCTGAAACTACTTTGAGGATGTCATAGCTTTTATGGAACCTTATGTGGACTGGCGTCGTGCCATATGTATCTAAAAAGTATGCATCACTTCGATAATTTAATTTGAAAACAAAATGGCTCGTCGTTTCAACTAAGTTATTGTTAAAGGTTGAAGTCCCGACTAAAAGTCGCAATGTTAAAATCTGCAAATTGTTTTGTAAATCAGTAATGATCTCGGTTAATTTCATTTCACACTGTTTTTCATAGCGATTGTACCATTTATTCGTACAATCGTATATGAATCGAACATAGGAGATATTACCGTAGCGCTCCAGCTCTTCTAATATAAAGACTGCACATTTTCATCGGTTGAAATGAGCTTTTCGATGTATTTGTACAGGTGGAAGGGGTCATGTGTAAAAGTTAGTAGTGAGGAAAGGCAGTGGTCAGAAACTATTCTTCTCATATAGTTCAAGCAGCTCACGACTTCTGGTCTGAGACCAAGTATTCTATACTTTGAATAATGAACATACTTTTAAAGCCGATCTAAAGTGGGATTGCGAATTATCCCTCTCCAGAGATGTACGTTGGGTTTCCAACCCGCCACGTAAAAAAACGTCCGCAATTAAAAGGAAATAATAGTCTCGGATGAGAGATTCTTTGACATTAAGGATTACGATTTAAGGGCATGCAGCTCGAATGTCCGGTCCCTTAATTGGAAAGGTGCCATTGCCCAGCTGTTTGATGTGCCCGTAAGAGTAAAGGCTGGTAGTGGTTACCCTCCAGGAAGTACGATGAACTAAGTAGGTCCTTGTAGAATTTACTACAGTGCCCATATAAAGGAGCGCAAATTCGTTGTGGGATTCGTGGTAGAAGAGAGACTCCCTTGCCGAGTGCTGGTATTCACCCCGGTGGATGAAGGCTTAGCCACAATCCGCATCAAAGCGAAGTTTTGCAACATATCGCTGATTTACGTCCATGCCTTGAGAGAAGAAAAAGACCTTGTGACTAAAGATGTCTTCTATGAATGCTTGGAGCGCGCCTATGAGAGCTGCCCCCGTCACGATGTTAAAATCGTGGGCTAAAAAAGTTATCTTTGGCACAAAAATCGTGGGCCAAAAAAGGTATCTTTTAAATGGTGAAATATGTACCCTCAAATGGGTTGAAGCTGATCGACTTCGCCAGGGCCCGAAATTTGGTAAGCTGTAGTCCTAGATTCCAGCATATCAAAATTCATCAAGCTACCAGGCTGTCTCCGGATTGAAAAGCCACCAACTAGATCGATTATGTTTCCCCCACTACCGGTTAAAGGGAAATAATACATTTTCATAAATTTCAGCGTTTAAGAGAATTAATCGAACTCAGAATTACAGGTAGTGAAATATTATACACTATTCTTTAAAATAATCTAAACTCACAGTATCTCTTCAGTTAATTTGTAATGTTGTGTCATACTTGTGTTGCTCTTATTAGTCGGATGTCAGTATTGCTAGACGCATATACTTTAGAGAATTGGTGAGGCTTTTTGGTTTACACAACTAATAAGCACTATGTTTATTGTAGTTTTTGTAACAGCATGAATATTATTTTGTGCAGAAACTTTCACACTGCCTTTGCCATGATAAATTCTTAACTGCGTTGTTTCTGTTAAAGAGAAGTAGAAAGCTTGTAAAATATGTTTCACTTAATAATGCCCAGTCGATGCTGCTGCAGACCTTCCACTTGGATTCCTACCGTCAAGCTGTGGATTTTAATTAATTTCAAGTCACTCGTATAATCCAAATACCCGCTGACACTGACTGCTGAAATGATACATATGTATATCTTTAAAGCTTCCGCTTGCATAACATTACCCCAAAGAAAGTACATAAAATAAATAAATTAAAGGTTTGTAAGTCGCTGGTGCCAGCGCTAAATTGCTGTTGCTGGAAAAGGGTCGAAGTTTTCGGCTAATGGAAAACTCGTAAAATGGTTATTAATAAAAATAAACAAAAACACACATACAAATTACATAACAGCGCCATGAGCTATTGGAAGGACAACATAAAATTGCCGTTCAATCACAATTTGTTATTGCAACTCCGCATAAAAATACATAAATAAACATTAAATCGCTTGTGTAGGTGGGTGTATGTGTATTTGCTTATACAAACAGACAATATTATATGAGGGTACTCGCTCGTTAAGTTGCTATAAGCTGCGGAAAGTTTCTTAGCGTTTATAGAGTTATTTGCGTAAACGGTTACTGCCAGTGGGGTTAGTTGTTAAAGCGAGGGTCAGCATAAGAGGCAGAAGAAGTAGAAAAATATGAGCAAAAACTTTGACTATGAAACTTAATGATATTTTTATGCGAGTTGCCATCATTTATATTTATGTATATGATTCCGAACCGCCAATATTATCGACCTATATATATCTGTGCCTTTAACGTACTCGCTGCTCAGCAATCGTTTAGATTTGCTGATAACAAACAGCTGCTATTTGTTTCATAATTATTTAGTCTTCTATATCCTGCCTCCGCTTATCAGTATGGATTTCATTCTACTTTAATTTTTGTTATTATTTCAGCCTTTATTTTGTGTTTTTGCCGCAAATTGCCCATTAAGCCGTGATGGCTTTTCATGGCAACTTATTCAACCATCTAGATAATACGCGTTGGGTTTGAAGCGTTGACAGCTTTTGCGCTTTATCGCTTTCGGCTCTAACCGATTTGCTACAATTTCGTGGAAATATGCAAATTTTTTTCCTCTTCCATTGCCAACAAACACTGGCGCTGCGTAGCTTTTAAAGCGCTGCCAAACGTACGAACGCCATTAAAATGGAAATTAATTTTGGCGCTGCGGCAAAATGCACCCGAAATTCACTTAGCGTAAAGCAATCCGCAAGTTTTGAGCATTCGTGTTGGAATTTTGTAAATATTTACCAATTTAATCGGCCATCCACCGATACCCTCAACAATTACAAGTATATCGAAGTGCCGCGGCTACTTGAAGCGAGTGCGCGCCGCTCGCTTAACAGTCGAAGGCATTTGTTGGCATTGTTGTTGTGGCCATAAAAAACTTTGCAAATAAATATTTCTTCAAACTGTTTCAAATAATGCTGAAAGTTTCGTTTCGACGGCGACATTTACGAAGTGAAAGTGGCGAAAAGTGCGTTGAAAACGCCAGTTTAATGAAATATATATACATACATACTTATATATTTATGCATGCGTGGTATTTTTTTGGTTTTTTTTGAAGATTTATTTCGTTATACTCCAAATTTGATTTATACAGTATGAAGGCCATAAAAAAATTTAAGTAGCTGTGCTCGCACATAAATTTTGCTAAGCACTTCAAGCATATTTTATGATTTATGCACATAACGGATATGGGTTGAACATATGTATGTAAGTGTAACTGAAGTAATTTCAATGTGCGTGCTTCGGCGAAGTGCTGATAATTTTCATTTGTAAAGGCGAGAATAACGATTTCATCAATATTTTAAGTTGTGACGCCTCATTTTGAACGTGTGTGTAATCACATGAAATTTAAGTTTTATGATAGCTAAATATTTTGACATATTTTTATTAATTTAAATTTTAATTTGTATACAATTACCGTCTACCGTCTACGGGGAAACAGAAGGGTACCTCAACGTGGTATCAAACGGTGCAAGTAGAAAACGTCTTAGACGTCAACCCAAGTAAAACCGAAGTGATTTTAATTACTATGAGGTATAAGAACCCATGCCTGCCGCTCCCTCTTTCGGAGCCTCACATTTTAAATCTTGTAATGGCGTAAAATACCTTAGGCTTATCCTTGAAAGAATGCATTTTCGGAGGCTAAATATAGAGAAGGGAAAAAGGGGTCATCCATTGCCTTATATTGCTGCATAAAATCTATGGGGAAAAGGTGTGGAGTATGAGTCTCACAGAAGGTAGTGTTTTGGCTATTCAAAACTGCAGTCAAGACAATTATTTTCCATCTTGTATTCGAAAGTGGTGAAGGGCGCTCGAAAGGCTATACTTGCTAGGAAGCTTGAACGAGTTCAAAGAGCTATTCTCATCAATATATCCACCGCGCTGCAACAATAGCACTTAATGCCATTTTACATATAGCACCCCAACCATAAACATTACGGAGAGAGCTACTGACTAGGCTTAGGGAAGCTTGTTGTATGAAAACAATTCCACGTTCATTTAGCTGCTTTGCTGAAAAATTGGATCACTGCGCTGTAGAGGCTACTTGTGACGGTTTTTTCTCTGATTACTTACTAACGCAATATATGAGGATAGTGAGGATTCGAGAAGAGAAGTGGGGCAGTGAGCTTTTTCAAGATTTTTTCGAAGCAAGGAGAGGGAATGTTGAAGGATAAGTTTTCAGTGCGAAACTTTATCATTGCCAAATTGAGTTTGAATCTGGAGGACCCTGACTAAACTGACATTAACCATCTCGACAAATTAATGGTAGGCTCAAAGCGTTTTGACGATTTGTAAGTACTTTATGATTTATTCTTTAGTAATTTTAGGTGCTACAGCGCGCCGGCGTTCTTTGCTGTCCATGCGAGATCGCTGCTAAGGTCGACATATTAGCCTTACCTAATTTAATCTAAATATCATTATAGTTTCTCTCTTTAACCAATGTCAGGCCATTTCAAGTTTATTTTTAGAAGGATCTTACTTTCTTTTTTAAAATATAAATATCCATCTTTTTCAACTTTCATACACTGAACTGTGTATTTTAATCTTGTCGAGAAGTTTGTTATAGCCAGACGAAACACTGTAAACCCTCTAAATAATCAGGGAACGAACTTCGTCTGTTTGTCTGTATATTCTCGAACCCTCAGTAGAGATAGCTGAAAATATTTGGCATTTATTCAGTGGGAGAAAAGGTTAGTTTATTCAGTGGGCCGATTATGTTGATCATATGTGGAGTATCCCTTATCTGGGGTCGATAATTGTGCAACACTTTCTAAGTGACTGCTCGCTCGGCTTGGATCCTGCCACTTTAATTTCTAGTACAAAAATAAACTTAGTTAACACTAGATAGATGCAATAATATATCAATGGAATTGTTTTTTACTCCGAAGTTTAGTGCTATTGAGAAAACTGTTTTTCTAGTTTTGAATCCCTCAATAGTTCATTTGCCATTGTTTGCTTTCATCATTTAAAATGTAATTTTCTCATCCGGCTTCGCACAAAGAGCTTTTATTACCACTACAAACTAGCAGTTTCAAGTTACAGAGATAAACCTTGAACTTGTTTGAAAAAAAAGTAACTCAACCTAACCGCATCATAAAGCGCCCAACTCAAATGTCAACAACCTTAAGCCTTTTAAGTGTCATTTTGCCACAACTTTTGTGTGACTTAACACATGAAGAAAAAAGTAATTTTCAAAACCACAAACTAGGGCTTAGCAACTTTTTACAACTGTGCACGAGTAAGCTTATTATTACTGCATATATAGTATATGTGGGTTTATATGGATAAAGGGGTTTTCAATTGGTATGTGTAGTATTTTAACGAAAAATTTTTTTACGTGTCAAAGAACTCGCTTGTTCCCATTATGGAAGTGGTTCTCGAATTCTTTAATGATGCCCGAAATGCGGGAATCTAATCTCTAATTAAGCTGATAGCTTAAACTGGTTGTCAGAGCTTTGTGGAAAAGGATCCAATAAAGCAAATACTTTTGTACACAGTAATTTTGGAGGAGTGACTCAATTTGCTGAGGTATTACTGAAGAGCTGGAGGCAATGTTATGACCGATATTCTACTCAAACTTCAACTTATTTTTTTATATTTATAAAGAGATTTAATGAAGTCGACCACTTTTTGCTATTTTTCCGCTTGAGACATTATTCCATCAGTGTAAAACTTTTCTGGTTTCTCGGTGAAAAACTGCGACAAGTAATTTTCACAGGCTTTTCTTGAAGGCAATTTTACTCCATAAAAGGAGTTCTGCATTGGTAGTCCGATGGTGCAAGATCAGGGTTATATGGTGGATGCATCAAAACTTCCCAGCCAAGCTCTCCCAGTTTTTTTCCGAGTCATCAAAGATGTGTGTGGTCTAGCGTTGTCCTGATGGAAGACGATCTGTTGAACAATTCTGGCCTTTTTTCGATTGTTTGCTTCAAGCTCATCAGTTGTTGACAGTAAAATGTAGAATCAATCGTTCGAACAGGCTGGAGAATCTCAAAGTAGTTGACTCCCTTCCAATTCCACCAAACACATAAACCGCATAACCTTTTGAGGCATCAACCTGGCTTTGCGACCATTTGTTGAGCTTCACCACGCTTGGACCATGATCTTTTCCGCACAGTTTTGTTATATTTGATCCGCTTTTCGTCTCCTGTTACCATTCGCTTTAGAAAGGGTTCGATTTCATTTAGTTCCAGCAAAGAAACGCGGCTCTTAATGCCATCCATTAAATTTTTCACAGATAATTCGTGTGGTACCCTAACATCGAGCTTCTGGTTGTTGCCAGCCTTTTTTAAATGGTTCAAAACCGTTTCATGATGAGTGTTAAGTTCTTTAGTGATATCATGACAGCTTATGTGACGGTCCTGGTCAATCTTTTACCATAATTTCATCGACTAACCAATGTATTGGTTATATTTGAGAGCGGTAGCAGAAAATTTTATGCTACATATATACAATAAAGCTCAATTACGATTATTTCGATGATACGTTGTTTTGCATTTTTGGTGACCAAATGTGGTTAGTGGTTAACAAATAGAAGTTTCTAACATAAAACTAACTTTGTCTACTACCACATCGAACTTATTGTGTGACCCTTTATATTCTGTGTATTTATGATTGAGCTCTAACCACAAATAGTTAATGTTAAGTATTTGTATATTGAAAATCCATAGAAAATGTTATGGGTTGTTATGTCACAGTCGACTAGGTGTTTGCCATCATTCACACGTACCTATTATGTAGGTGCTAGCCAGTAGGCGGTAATCGGTGCACAAAGCATATTAGAAAGACACACATTCAGTTGACTTCAAAAAGATAGCTGAAAAGTTCTATTTTGTTTGCTCAACTGAACCCAAACAACACACACAGCAACTAACAACAATACAAATTCGATGAGTCGGCATTTTGAAATTCTATGGCTGCCAACGACAACAATAACACAATGAATTCATCTAAAGTAACACAACACAAAAGCAGTGGGGATGAGTTGCAAAAGCCAAAGAAAATTTGTGAAAAGAACTCTAGGTTTCCATTTTGCCTTAGTTTTGGCGATAAACGCAAATTGATAAGCAGTTTTCTTTCCGACATGCGTCAGCAACGCAGCGTGTATGGCTCCTGTGCTCTTGTTGTTGTGTTATGGGTGAGTTAGTGTAAGTCGCTCACTGAAGCACAACAATTCTCTCAAGGCACTGACTTGTGGTGTTAACAAATGGAATAGCTAACAAAAGTTTTGCCGCAAAACAACAACTACGACAACACCTTCAGATTAAAAAAGGAATACTAGTTGAATAATAATTGTATAGCAGCAGAGTGTGCATTTGTTGTGTACTTCACACATTTGTTCTTGTATTTGTGTTGCTTATGTGTTGTTTTTTTGATAATGTTGTGGTCGTAAGTTGACACTTCTCTGCTGCAGCCAATATTGATGCAGTCGAATGAGGTAAACTGTCGAGTTGATGTTGATTAAACGGTAGTTGTTTGAGCTGAGTAGAAGGAAATTTAAGAAACAATAGGCTGTTTAGGTAATACTTTTTTATTAAATTAATTGTAAAAATGTTCTTATTAATTTTTTCTTTGAATAAATTGTTACTAGATCATTGGCGATTTTTGAAACTAAATAGTAATGGAAGACAGCTATTGGAAAAGGCATGTAGGGCTGAGAAAATTTACCATAGTAATGTACATTTCTCTCAAACTATCAGAAACTAAAAATTTCAGCAAACAAAACCCCACAAAATTAGAAAAACGAATATATTTGAGGTTAAATTTTTGGAAAGAAAATGTTTCATATTAGGGTCAAAAAAGGTGAAAAAATTGGTGGGAGTGTTTTAAATTAAAAAAATTCAGTTTTTTTTGGACATAAAAAGTAAGTTTTCTTAAAATTTCTTTAAAAACATTTTAGATTAAAGTAAAAAATTAAAAACTTGGTTATTTGACGTTTTCATATAAATTTAGAGATTATGTGGAATAGTTGTAAATAGAAAACTTCTACATTTTTTTATTACCTACAGGCCACATATAGACCAGTTGTGGCCATTTGCGACACCAAATGGAGTTACCTCCAAACTAAGTCAAACATGCCCCTAAAGTGTCATTTCAATCTACAAACTTGAATTTCGCACATTTTTTGACGCTCGATAAGATTCTAAAAGAATTTTTCATCGAAAAGATATTAATTGTTAGAAAGTTAGGCGTTGTTGTAGTAAAATGGGAAAAAGGTGAACAGGCTCTTGACATGATTTTTAGTCCTCTTGCCAGTACAGTATGTTTGAGAGTTTTTAAATTCTTATTTATGATTTCCGTTGATTTTTCGAACAAACGCGAATTTCTGCAATTTTTAGATCGCCTCTGACTAACTTAAAAACTTGCAAAAGCGATCCAGAAGCTGTTAAAGGCCGCCGATAATCGCTAATGGCGAATCTAATTATTTGGAATTGACCTTCAATAGCGATTCACATGATGGCCATTGTTCTATTTATGCGCCTAATTGTTAAAAGCTGTAAATATGTGTGTTGCTTTTTTCGATGTAAGTACAGGTTTTGGTTCAAACACATAACAAACTTGCTTATTAAGCTGTTGTTAATAATAATTTTAGCCTTTTCAAAACATATTTATAAATACATATTTATTTGTTGTCCCAGATTAAGTTCCCTTTTAACGAAAACTATAAATAAAATCAATCACAACACTTGTTGTGCTGCGCTAAAGTAAAATTTGAAACGTAAAGCAGCAAGGGAAAGATATATTGATTATATTGTGGTTGCATGTAGCTCTGTATGTACTATTTTCGCTACCGCTACCATGCGGTGCGCCGTGTGGTATACGTAATCTACAACTTTGCATGAAGTAAACGACCTTTTCAGCGGCGATACATTTTGTCCTGCTGTGATGTGCTGACAAACACCCTTACTCACTCATACACGCACACATGTTAATAATAATAAGTGTGTCTGCCCGGACAGAAAGCCCTGCTATTGTAGTTTTTATCTTTTATTGTTACTTTGCCTGCTGCCGCTCATTTATACGATGGCTTTGTGGTTGCGGCTAATGCCCTTTGGCGCTATTCAACTAATAGAAAATCAGTTTTGATTTCTGCCTACTTTGACGTCCTTTGACACATCCGCTCATTCGTTGGTAGTTGAGTTGAGTTGAGTTGGCGACAAAGGCCACTCGTCAGTTGTGTTGATTAAAAGGCATTGATAAAGTTGTAGCCCACATTTAGGCGTGTGCTTGTCGTTAGTGAAATGTTTATATGCAACACATACATAAACGATGAGAGCGTAGAAGTTTGTCACTTGTGTTGAGGGCATGAGCTGGCGACTATTTCTTAGCAGCAACTGTTTACTTGCAATTTAGTTGCTGGTTTTTCCCATTGCTTTATTTGGAGTTAAACTTTTCCTTTTTATTGCAGCTTTTGGTCTTTACAGTTAGGTTTAGTAATTTAAGTGTTTTTTTTTTCCTTTTTTTCGGTTTCTTTTTATGATCTACTTTGGCGCGTTTATCTTGAAGGCTTAGTTCGTACATATGTATGTATATACTTTTTATTTATTTTTTTAGTTTGACTTTTGCTGTCGTTCGGGATCTCTTTGTCTTCCGTTGCTGACTTGATGAGTGAGCCGACATTTATTTGACACTTCTGAATGTCCTGAATGTCACATGTGTGGCATTAGTAACTAAGCTGACTGGTCGTTTAAGTTGATGTGTCTAAGTGTATTGGCGGTGACGTCTCTTAAGATGCTATCATCAGCGCCGTGTGTAGGTTGTGCAGGAAATGTGTTTTCTCATTCGAATTGAAATGTGTTGGTGTTGTTGTTTTATGTTACTTTTCCACATTGGATTTGGTATAATTCCACTGATGGCTAATTTTGTGTAATTTTCACAGCTGGTTGATTTTTGGAGCATTGTGTCGAGGGCAGGTGCGCGTGCGCGTGCCTAATTTTTCTTTGAGGCATTGTCATTTATTGTTACACATATTACACTGTACGAAATTTTGCTTGTGGAATGTGGTGGGATCATAGTGAAAAATATAAAAAATTATATATTCTGATTAAACATATAATATTTTTCAACAGTAGACATAATTGGTGTGTTATATTCACCTATCTTTTGAGTTTAATTGCAAAAAATTTAAAACTTTTCTCGCAGATAATAAGCTAACAATTACCTTAGGTTGACTTTGATGTTATAAACTCAACTTCGAATATTGGTTTGAAACGTTTAAAATCTCGACTGAAGAGTGAAGCACAGTATTTAGTGTGAAAATTATGCAGGTGAAGCTAAGCCAATAAATTGAGCCATAGTTTTTAATAATACTGTTAATCGAGTTTTATCGATATTTTTTATTAATTATCGAAAATTTTCGGAAAATTTGAATTTTTTTAATTCCGTTTTGAAATTTTAAAATAAGTAAACTTTCAATGACGAATTTTATCGATGTTGTAAGTTCATAATTAATTGACGATATTGAGTTCGATCAAGATTTGGATTTTCAAAAAATTTCGTTAAGCCAATAAATGGAATTAATAATGCTCTTAAGACTGAATTTCACTATCGATAATTTTTGTTAAATAAATTAATCGATATTTATATTTCTTATATATTTATCGATAATTTTCGATTAAATTTCATTAAACCAAAAAATGGAATTAATGAAACTGTTAATACTGAATTTCGTTATCGATAATTTTATAGAAGGAAATGTATCGATATTTTCGTTCTTAATTAATTATCGATGCTTACAGATACTGAGTATTAGTTTTGAAACTTTTTTTAGTTTTCATTTATCTTTGATAAGTAATTTCTGATTTGAAGTGGAAGTCATATATCGTATCGATTAAATTTAAACCAGAGTTGCATTGAATAAAAAATATTATCTAAGCTGTGTTGCCATTACTTATAAAATATTACACAATTGTTGTAGCTAAAAATAAATTTACAATATGTTTCGATAAATACTACGATGTTTCCATAGTTTTCGATCATTTTCGCACGATATTTTTCGACTTTCGTATTTAAGTTATTTTCATCAAAGTTAGGTTTATCGATAAAATATCTAATGGAAGAAAAGTTATTATTGAATTTTTCTCCCATTAACGATAATTTTGTTTATTGTTTGCTAATAATATGGTCGATATACATATATATAGCCTTAGCTTTAAAAGCTAAAAATAAATTCTCGATCTATGTATATCGATATGTTTCGATTTATACTTTTTAGATATTTTGTGTAAATTTGTTTAGTTTTCGATTATTTTTTTTTAAGGTACTTTTTCGACTTTTACATTGAAGTTATTTTCATCAAAGTCAGATTTATTGATAAAATATCTAACGGTGAAAAAGATACTATTGAATTGTTCTACCATTACCGATAATTTTAGTAAACATTTACTTGTTTATGATGTTTGATAATAACAAATTATTGTTTATTGATAATATAGTCAATACTATACATACTATAATGCGTTAGTTTTAGTAGCTGAAACTAATTTACGATCTATGTATATCGATATATTTCAATAAATGCTTTTTCGATATTCCGCGGTATTTTTTTTGGGTTTCGATTATTTTTAACGGTATGTTTAGATTTTAGCATTTAAGTTACTTTCATCAAAGTTAGATTAATCGATAAAATATCTAACGGAAAAAAATCATTATTGAATTATTCTTCCATTCCGAATATAGTCGATATATAGTAAGCCTTAGTTTTAATAGATAAAATAAATTTACGATCTATGTTTATCGATTTGTTTCGATAAGTACTTTTTCGATATTTAGGGCAAATTTTTTTTAGTTTTCGTTTACTTTCTTAACGCATTTTTTCGACTTTTGCATTTAAGCTTTTGCAACAAAGTGAAATTTATCGATAAAATATCTAAAGTTAAAATTTTTAAGTAATTTAATTTGTTCAGAAATAAAAATTTCTAAAATTTTTTAAATGTGGAAACTTATATATCGGATTTCAAAACAAAAAATTGGGAAAAATTGAGGCATTTATCCATAAATGTTAAATATTCATATTATGAACTTTCAGCAGTACACAACTCTTTTAGGAGTAGTCGTTAAAGCAGCGTTTTAACACAAAACTGAATTTATAATCCTCTTAATACTAAATATAAAACACTACATCATATTTTCTTCCATTTAAAGTACTAAAATAACATTTCCAAACGCCTGAGTAAAATAAATTTATATATGCAAATTTAATATCTGCACATAAGTAATATGCGTATGCAAATATCGTCAGCTTTACGGAAGGTATTACTTTGCCTAATCCTTATCTATCAATACTAAATATCCTCTAACAAGCACTTTCCCGGTCTCCTATTGGAAATGTAGGACACCACTTATTTACAATGAAATTTATGTAAATACACTTTCTGTTCGACAAATGCATTACGCAAGTAATTTCAATTACGAATTCTAGGCGCTTAGCACACTTTCGAAATTTGATTGTCATGTCAGCTACTAATTTCATAATTAACCCACAGCTAACACTGCTTTGTCTTTGCAGGCTTTCAGCACACATCATGGTAGATAAGGTAGAGGTTATGAAATATAATCAAATATTCCTATATACACTCATTAGCCTGAGAGCATGTACGTATTAGTACTTGTAATTTGAATTCGAATACACGCACACACATGCATGTGCACAAATAACTTTCATTCCGCTACATAAAATCCAATATTGTTCTATCATTTGTCAAATCATTCGAGTGTTTGCTTCTTGACTGTTGCACAGCACTCACTGACTCGTTCGCTTTGCCTCTCTTTCGGCTTTTTTCACTGTCTGGCACACTTGTTACTTCGGAGCATATGTCTTTGTGGTTAAATGTAAATTGATGGAGACATGTAATTGCCAATAACGGTATATAATTGTATGCTGCCTGCCTGCATTGTATTCATACCCACCCTAATGTCAATTAATTGATCTAATCAAATTGCACATGTGTGAGGAAAGTGTAAGACAACAATGACAGCAGTATATGTCTTTCCTATATTTATAACTGTACAAATACACTCAGCAGCAGTTTTAGGTAATTGCCAAATGGACGGAAAATCCTAAATTAACTTATAAATTCGGTTTTGCCAACTGCTGGTAGTGAAGCGATTTTATCTCAGTTGACCTGTGCTGTGAATTTGTTTGTGTTTTTGTACTTACATACATGTTTTTATGTAGTGCAGCCTAAATTTGTTCATCTGCTTCGGTAAGTAATTGAAACTTTTGGGGCAAGAGTAGATTTATTGCATAATAAGCAAGTGTTATTCTTCATTGAGCAACTGTTTGGATAAAAAATAAATATAAAGGTTAAACAAAACATAAAATAGATTTGAGTTAAAATAGAAATCAAAGTAAACAAATGAATGAAATTAAATAAAAGAAGAAGAAATCATAAATTTTTATAAAAATTCGCACAAAGGCCTTGGAATATGACGCTTCGGAGAGGGTAGAGAGATTATTAAAGTAGAAATATAGACTGAGAAGAGTGCATTGAGTTTGTGGCGAAGTTTTTAGACGCGCTGAAGAGAATGATCGCAATCAAGTTTTTATATTGAAAACTTTTTTATTTGGCGAGATATAAATACGAAATTTGGCACAGTTTTTTATACAAAATAATGATATAATTTCCCAGAAAATTGTTCAAATAGTAGAACTATACGATATAGCTGTCATACAAACTGACCGAACTGACCAAAATCAAGTTCTTGTATGGGAAACTTTTTTATTTGCCGAGATATCTATATGAAATTTGACACAAAGTATTATCTAAAACAATGCTATAATGTCCGACCAAATTGTGCAAATCGTAGCACTATAACATACAGCTGCCATACGAACAAAATGATCGAAATCAAGTTTTTGTATAGAAAATGTTCATATTTATATTTAAAAAATATTTTAGTTAAAATTGTTGTGGTTGTGTGCATTATAATTCAGTTTAACATAAATATGAAATAAAAATTGCTAACTTGCCAATTAATTATCTCTAATTAAGGTAAATAAGCAGACTAATTGTAAATTAGAACGCTAATAAATGATATAAAAATTGACTATCGCATTTGCTATCGTGAAGAGCAGCAGTTTTATCGTATAAACACATATACAAAAAAAAAAATAAGATAGAAGTACTCAAACTCACATTTCTGTGCTTCCACAGTTGTTTTGTCTCTAATTCACTTGGGTATAAATAGAGATATTTTTTTATCAATCACGCTTGCGGAAATATAAATATGAAACGGACGGAGCACTTATGCTACAATTTATGTAAAAATTTATAATTAGTAATGCATACAGCATATTGGAGATAAGTAGATATAAATTTTTTGCATTTTTTCTAAAGCAATGCCACTGTACAAATGTTACGTATACGACATGTCGCACCGAGTGCATCAACACTGCGCGATAACTAAAAAGTAAGAAGTTGTTTTAAAGTTATTTAAATAAATTTTTATTAACTTTAATTTATTGAATGGTAACCACAAAGTAATTAAGATAACTATAATCCAAAATCAAGAATCTTAAATTTCAACTTCATCTATTCATCTATAGTTGAGTACTCTTCTTAGTGCCTTTGGAGATTGCGTATATAGCTCAAAAAAGTACGTTTAAAATATAAATTTTTTTCTTCAAACATTTTCCTGTGTGCTTGTAAATATGTCTGTATAAATATAAAATAAAATGATTCATGCACTTTTTTTTGAATTAGCAAAATCAATCTTTTTTGAGGTTCTCAAATTGGGCGTGTCCTTTAGATAAATAGAAAGTAATTTAGGTTCTGCACTGCAACCTATGGTTTATTGAACCCTCTCCTATATCATATGGTCACAAAGTACCCTGAATAATTCCAGGACCTTGCTGTGTGAGGTTTCCCTTAATACTAGTCTCAGCGTTGAAAAAAGTTAATTTTAATAGCAGGTATAAATATTTTATTGTTAAACTTCTATTCCAATCAATACCATAACGTTAACCTGAACCGAAAATTAGCTCAAACCTTCCGCTTAATCTTAATCCAAATATCTTAACTGTAATGGTAACCGTTAGCTTAATATAAAGACTAACGTAAATCTTAAACTTAACTTTGAAATGCTTTAAAATGAACTTCCATATTATTTTTATTCATAATCCTAACAGAAACTTTAGAATTTATTATATGACCTCAGCACAAATTGCTAAAATAAGCTTAGTACTAATATTTCCAATACAGTACCATTGGCCTTAACCATATTAATATCTTAGATCTTAACTTTAGCATATTACGTAACCTTAATATCTAATTTTGCTCTAAACTTAACCATAATTATTGTCTTCAAGATCTGTTATGGACATATAAGCTCTAAGATTTCTATTACTCAAACACTTATAGGTTAGATAAGGTTAATCTGGTTGGCCAATAAGTCATGCATAGACCACTTTTGTTTCTTTGCGATACCAGATGGAGTTCAGTTACCAGGTCCATGAAGAGTAGATATCCTCTAGGATGCATGCCTACGTCCTTAAGTTTATCATCCCGTTGGGACAGCAGATGCTTATAGCGCAGTCTTGCCGATGCGCCAAAAGTTCACAAGCGGTGCTCCATTGTTTCCCTGGTGCCTTGCTTTAGACATTTCCGGCAGTCTTCTCGATCTGTCAGCCACATTTTGCAGGCGTGTATTGCTTCTTAGAGTGACCAGTTAGTATTCCGATATTGTTCCCACAGTCTCTTCTATTGAGTGCCAATAGCAATTGTGTGTACTTCCGTTCTACTGTTTTGCACATGACTTTTGCAGTTTTGAACCCAGATAGCTCGCTCCAAGGGGTTTTGATTTTTCTTACCGTGCTTCTGTCCAGATCGCCGTATAGACATTGCTTGTGTTTCACAATGTTCATCACGGGTGTTAGTCGTTGGTAATCCCCTCCACTATTTCATTGTGCTCGACGCTTTTGTGGCCTGGCACCCAGTAGAAATTAAGTTGCTTACTTCTGGCAACCCTTTCCACTGCTATCCTGCTTCCCAAGACACTTTTGGCCGACTTACTGCCTTGATTGCTGCTTGGCCGTCTACATAGATGTTAACTCTGGAATTCCCTGCAGTTGTATTGGAGGCTAGCTCGTCCGCTTTCGCAATAGCAAAGACCTCAGCTTGAAATATACTGCAGTGGTTCGACAACTTAAAAGGTTTTTTTATGCCTAACTCTGGACAGTATATTCCCGCACCAACTCCATCGTCCATTTTCGAGCCATCCGTATAGATGTTTAGAGTGTTGCGCGTAGCCAACATACCTTTCCGCCAGGCATCTTTTCCTTTCTTTAGTTTTAACCTTTTTTCCCAGTTGAAAAGTGGGTTCTTGTAGTAACGCCGATTTTGCTACGCATTTTGCAGCGAAGAAGTCTGTAGGTGCTTGTTTTAGTACCAGGTCAAAATCCGCCGTTGGAGTTGTTATGTTATGCACAGCACAGCGAGCATTTGAACCCTTTCCATTGGTTTCCGGTTTATGGATTTCAGTACACCTGTCCACCAGACTACTGCAGCGTAGAGCAGAACTGGTCTTACAATAGCTGTGTAGCACCAGTACATGCGAGAAGGAGAGAGCCCCCAGGCTGTGCCGAGCATCTGCGTACACGCATATAAAGCATCAGAATAGGCATTTCTTACTCTTTCTTCCCCGTTGTGTTTCCACCGCAGTTTGCTGTCCAACACTACCCCAAGGTACTTAGTGCGGTTCTTGAGATAGTGTTGTGTCCTATTTATCGAAGGGAACTTTCATAGAGGAAACTTATAAGAATTCAATTATTTTCATTTCAACCTACATAAACAAAACATCAGTTAGCACTAAACTTAAAATGGACAGCCGGCAGCACCACTATGTCAAAAAATGTTATTAAATTTAACTTATTGAAAGAAAATGAAAAACCGAAACTTAACAGAACTCAAGCAAAAACCCAAATGTTTGTGCTATCCGCAGCTTTTGACTCCACCACACTCCGCTGGCCACGCCACTTCACTGCAATTCACTTCACTTCACATCGGCATCGACATCGCTGTCAGTGTGCTGTCAGTTTGTCAGCATCCGTTTCCGCTCAGTCGAGTCATGTATGCGATTCAATTTGGACTTTTTGTCTTCACGCCTCCCCCGGCAGCAGCAATTGTGCTCGCATGAAGTTGTGTTTTTGTTTTTTTATTTTTGGTTGTGCTTCTTCTTCTTGTAAAGCGTGCCAACATAACGCATTGCAGCACAAAAGCAACAACTATGCCATTGTTTGACCCATCACATGTACAATTGTATGTAAATATGTTGAAATATATCAGTGAAAAATAAAATCCGTTATAAATCGAATGGCAGGCAATGAAGAGCACAACAATGCGTATTGAGTAAGTAGTGCAGAAATATTGACTGTGTTTTTCGGCTAAAAGTATTGAAAAGTGCTGCACAAATTGAAAATAAATAAATGAATAACATCAAATGTCAGTTGTATTTAGAAGTTGTTCAAACTTGTTTAGTATTATAGCTTACCGGATTATATAGTATATTTGAAAATGCAAGTAATATTCCGGCATTTAGACAGCTTTTTGCACATAAACCAATAACTTATTTAAATTTTCACTGCCAATTTCAATTTTCATTTTCTTTTTGTACACGAAACATGCTTAACACGCTGTGGGCTACCGCCAGTTTTCAGCAGAATATCCTTTTGTTTTATGGTTCGCTTGTTTGCCTTTATTTTTCGTATCTCACTTTGGCTGATTTTAATTTCTTTGTTGTCTTTGTTTGGCTAACAAAAGGCTTGTTTTCTTATTACAATATCTTTCAAAGAAGAAACAGCAATTCTTTGCTTGTCAATTTGTCGACACACAGTGTCGTTGGTGGAAAGGGTTAACAGTTATTTGATAGAATGCGAAAGAAGGAAACGTTGGGGTTAGCTTAAATTATGTATATACAAATTATATTTATGGAAAATTTTTGAGATGGAGGTCCAATTTTTTTCTCTCCCGATTAAGTTGCTCATTTGGCGGAACCGTTGATCTCGAACCACTCTGGGATATAGAATATCCACAGAAGCCGACAGATCAAAACCAACATTTTGTATGGAAAATTTTTTTTATTTGGAAAGCGTATTTTAGCTTCGGCTCAACCGTGTTATAGGATAAGTTTCTTAGAAACTCCGATGAAAATCCCGTTTACTAGGGAAAAAAATACTAAAGCGTACTATGCTTAATATTTTAAATTGTTATTCATTTCGACATTCTCTAATTTTTTAAAGAACAAACACAGAAACTTTAAATTTAATAGGAAATAGTTATTATCATTCGAAAGCAAAACATCTACATTCTTCTAGGAGCTTCTACGCAACCATAATATTTGATAATAATACCCATATTCAGTACCCTAAAAAACTAAACTGAACTCAGGATGGTTGATGATTGTCTATCTTACCCTCCCGTATATCACATATGGTCACAAAGGTCCAGCAAACTGCTTCTAAAAATTGCGGGGCAATCCAAAATCAGGTGTTCTGGAGTTTCCAGTTCCATGTCGCAGAATCGCAGTCCTTTGCATAGAGCGCGACAAGGAGGAGGAATTTGTCTCGGAGGAGGTTGATCATTACCGTAAGCCTTACAAGGTTGTATCCTCCCAGAAGTAGCTTTGCATGGCGTATTCCTGCTGCCTGCTGCCAATACAGTTCTCTCCTCACTCTATCCTCCGTGCGAAGCAGAGCTGGCTGCATACTGAACGCTGTCGCAGAGCGGGCTAGTTCGTGGGCCAACTCATTGCCCCCTGTTTGCGATAATTGCGGTGGAGATGGATGTCTGCACACTGACTTATAGCAAAGACTTTTGCTTGAAAGATGCTCGGAAAACAATAGTTTCATATCCGTTCCCGCAATGCCTGCTCCAATGTCGGATGAATTTGAGCCATCAGTGTACCACTGGATAGTGCTGCCTCTCAGTAGTATGTCGAGCTTGGAATCGTTCCATTCCGCCCTGCTGCCGAGAGTAACTTTCAACTTCTTTGTAAAGTTAAACCTCTTCATTATGCCGTCCCTGGAAAGAAATGCCAGTCGTGTGTCTTTCCCGAGGGCCTTTATTGGATGAGGATTGGACATTATATTCCCTTTGCGGTCATTAGCAGTATGGTATATTTCGCTATCTGTTTGATCACTTGATGCCGCGGTGTGAGCTTTAGCATCACTTCAAGAGCTGCGGTTGGGCAAGTGCGTATCGTCCCTGAAGTACAGACACATACGAGCCTTTGCAGTATCAATAGTTGAAGACATACCGAAGACTGTGTTGCCTTGGATGTCCAAGCAACCGCTCCATATATGACAATTGGCCTAACGATCACGAGATCTTATGATACATGGTTTGTGGCCCCAAGATCTACCTGGCTAGGCATCTCCATATCATGAGTGTGTTGGATATCTATTTATCAATCCACTGATTATGTGACTCTTGCTCAATATGTGTAGGACTCAGGTTCTGCTTGAGCGAGGTAAAGTCTCAAAAGTCTTGAACTCCAGGAAAGATCTTCAAACTTGTACGACATTGTCTTTGTCGACTAACAGTAGATAACATAAAATCTTCGTTAAGTAATCGACATAAAGTGCATTAAATGGTCGCCTTAGCACTAAAATCCTCAGTGGAAGCAAGTGTAACTTCTGCTTTACGCTTTCAAAGTATGGAAGCACAACTTACGTCTAATATTATTGCCGCTTTGGCACTCTGAATACTAACTAAACTTTAATAACAAACGCGGTTGCCCCCAAAATTTTTCAACTGAGATTTCGTATTTTTCTCCACTTTGACTTAGTATGTAGCACACTTCTGCGGTGCATTTTGTGAACTCTTGAAACACCCGGATTTTTTTCTTATTTCCAATTCAAAGGCAATAATTCTAATATTTTACATTTGCAGCAATGCCACTGGCACGAAAGCGTAACCGTCGGGCCACCGCAAATGCTACACAAGTGCAATATTGTGAATTGCCTTTTGCAATTTCAGTCTTGCCGCCGTGATAATATTGCAAAGCAAGCTGTAGCGAGACAACAAGCGACGCGCTCAATGCGTTTCACTTCCGTTGTGAAATTTTCAACTTTTCTCAGTTCCGTTAGCGAGTGCAAATAGTGGAGAGTAGCCGGCTGGCAGTAGGGGTATGACAGAAAAAAGAGGTGAGCAGCTGTGAAACTTCGTCGGCTGACAGTATACATATGTTTCACTCATACATACATATACTCGTATATATATTTTATAGTAAGTATACTCTGTTGCCTGTCTATGGCAGCCAAGTCGTTGCTGAGTCTTCCCGGCCTTTGGTTGTCTGTCCGCATGTCTTTTCTCATATAAAGAAGTGATTGTCTGTTGTATTTTAAAGCACTTGGCGCTGCCATTGCCATTTGAAAGTGTAAGTTAGTGTATGTGTGGCGCTATTGTTGCCACCGTTTCGCAAGCTGCAATAACAAAATCGACACAACATGCGTTAGCAGGTGCAACACCAGTAGTTGTATGTGGCAACATGTTTTACTATTATTGCGACCGCTCAAACTAGTATTCAATGTTCACGCAGATTTGTTGCTTTTCTTCTTTTATTACTTGGGTGGAGTATAAGTCAAATAGAAAGTTAGTTGTAAAGTGTTGAGATTCCTTTACTAGTTCATTAAGGAACTAGTCACAAATGTACTAAGCTTAGTGCAGAATAATTAAATTAAATCTTTAGTAAATACTGTTTACAGAGAAACCCGTTTCTTTGACGATCGTGGATGTATCGTGTTTCTTAGAACGAGTTCGCTAACGAACTAATCAAATTCTGCAGGATAAACTCCTCCTTGTTTGACTTGAGTTATCCATGAACTGTTCCTGATTACCAAAAAATGTCAAAAGCTCCGTATGAAAGCTCATGCGGCTAAGTATTAGTTAAGTGTGCTTTGCGAAAAGCTTTTTTGTAATGAAATTGACAACATTTTTTTGGTAAGCTCTGTGTTTGTACGTAGAGTTTATCATTAAACAACAAAGTGGTCGTTAAAATCGAGTTTACAGCGCAAAATGAGCAGGTGTAGAGAAGTATTATGGTAAACGCGAGTTTACGGATAAATGAGTTTAGCAAGAGAACATATATAAATTATTTTTACGATAAGCTGAGCCGATTTTTTGTCTTAATTGACGTTATTGCCGAGTTTAAAACAGTTCGCCAGTCGTTCTTTCGCTGCTTGGCACCAATCCACCAGGTCGATCCAACTGAGTGGATGTCCTCCTCTTCCTCTGCCTTTCCCGGTGGGTATTGCGTCGAATACTTTCAGATCTGGAGTGTGTTTTCATCCATTCGCAAGACATGACCTAGTTAGAGTAACCGCTGTCTCCTAATTCGTTGAACTATGTCAATGTCGTCGTATATCCCATACAGCTCATCGTTCAATCGAATGCGATATTCACCGTGTCCAATCCACAAAGAACCATAAGTCTTCCGCAGAACCTTTCTTTCGAAAACTCGTAACGTCGACGCTTCAGATGTTGTCATCGTCCATGGCTCTGCACCATATTTCAGGAGGGGATGATGAGACGAGAGAGGTCTTTACAAGAGTTATTCTGCCTTGAATTTCGGAGCTGTCGTGGTTGTTGGTGCTAATGCTGGTTACAAGACAGACTAAACTATTTACGACTTCGTAGTTATGATTGGCAACAGTGACGTGAGAGCCTAGTCGCGAGTGCGACGAATGTTTGTTTGATCACAGGAAATATTTCGTTTTTATCCATTTAATGAAAGCAGAACTAACGGCGAGAAAGCAGAAGAAGTCGCACGAAAGGGAGTGGTCTTGTCCGAAATCTCGATTGGTATAGTGCGTCTCGGAGAGGTCTTTCCCGATCCTGGCGGAGCTTTTGGGATTGCTCAACGTCAGTTTACACAGCCGTATTAGTTTTGCGGGAATACCAATTCAGACATATTGACCGAAAAGCAGCTCCTTTTCGTGCCGTCAAAAGCAGCTTTGAAATCGACGAAGAGGTGTTGTGTGTCGATTCTTTTTTTACAGGTCTTTTCCAAGATTTGGAGCGTGGTATCTGATCAGTTTTTGGTTTTCCAGGATTTTTCCATTTGTTGTTCTTCAGACGGGTAATTGCTATTCAAACTTCTTCATGGTCGGACAATGGAACGCCTGCTCCATAGTCGTCGATTGGGGCATCGGGTTCGTTAGTTCCTGGTGTTATGCTTTCACTGCCATTCAGCAAGCTGGAGAAGTGTTCCTTTCATAATATTAGTATGTTCTGAGCATCAGTCAATAGATCACCTCTGGGAGTTCTACAAGAGCATGCTCCGGTCCTGAAACCTTCTGTTAGCTGCTGCATCTTTTCGTAGAACTTTCGAGCATCACCCCTGCCGACTAGCTTGTCAAGCTCTTCGTACTAAGGCATTTACGACGACATTGTTGATAGAATATATTGACTAATGGAAATTATATCACAACAACTAGTCTGTAACTAGTCCAAAACTACTTCACACATATCACTAAATGCGATGTATACATAACATACATACATTTAAGAATATAATGCAGTGCTTAAAGCTCAGTGTGTGAATACAACTGCACCAGGAATTCAAACAATACTAACAACAATAGCAATAACAACAAAGAACGTATACCAACACAATAATCACAATAGTTATTGCTTAGCTGTAGTGCAGCAAAACATAAGGACTTTTGTAGTAAAGTTTTCACACAGCACGCCTTCACTCCATACCGCGCCCTTCCACACCGCTTCGTATTAAAAACAAAAACGAAAATTATCTGTTAACGCAGTTGCTCCACTTGCACCATTGTTCTGCTCGTTTAACTAATACCACAGCACAAATATTACAACCACTACAACAAATCGCTCTCTTTGGGCGTGCAGTGAACATATCGATTTGCCTTTTTGACTTGCAACAACCATTAAAATTTGCAAAGCACTTTTCATTAGCACGTGCAAATGGTGCTCAGCTTCAATGATTAGCTCTGGGCTTGCGTATATATGTAGATTTGTATGGGTGCACATAAGTGCAACTTTGTATTTACTGGTTTGATTGTAGTAGTTCAAATATATTTAAAAGTTTTAAGGCAAATCCCGTTATTCGAGTGTGAAAAACAATGTTGCCGATTGCCGATATAGAATACAAATGAGCAAATTTCCCAATTGGGACCATGGTTTGGTTTCTTCAAACGCTAAAATATTAAAAAAAAGAAAAATTTAAATTCTTTTGCTACGAATCTTCTATATCATTAACAAAAAAAGAAGCTTTCGGATTCGTTCAACAAAAAGAAAAGCTTTCTATACATGGATGGAATTTTAATCGGCCAGTTTGTATGACAGTTATAAGTGGTTCAATATCGGCGGTTTCGACAAACCACATTTGCATTGCTTCAGCGTGGCGTTCCAGTTTTTTCATTGACCTGGTCCAGATCCCTCTTTTTACTGCGTAGCAAAATTGCTGTCTGCTTCACTCTCCAGCATTCAACATACAAAGAATGTGTGTTCAGCGTCATCTTCTTTCGCGTCGTTGTATAGACACGGCTCTTCAACTTTTTCCATTCTGTGGAGGTACTTTTTGAAGTACCCGTGACCGGATAACAGAATTGTGTAAAAGTCGACTTCTCCTTATTTATGGCTTTTCCTTAATAGTGTGGCAGAAGGTCGCATCTGCCCAGATCTCAGCTCAATTGAATAGGACACTGATTATTATCGATATCAAGAGCATGCTCTTTCCTTCGCTTGGACCCCCTATCTTGATCGTTACTCTGCTAAGTTGGGCGGTGTTGGCTGAATTCTGAGGCCCGTCTTCCGCCTAGGTAGTATACTTCTTTTTGTGTCCTAAGAATATACGTAGTTGTTTGCATACTTATTTTGAGGGGTATGTACATATTTGTTCGCCGTAGTACCTCTTTTCTTCCGTAGTGAGCTGGAGGTTGTGTAAGTCGAGTGACTCGACTCGAGTCATGATTGCGTTCGTATCATGACCTGATTAAATTTTCCTCGCGTTTCTTCTGTGTCTCGTGCGTTAATTACTGCTACAATGTCGTTCGCGTAGCCAATTAAGTACGATTTGGCTGTGTCGTAGCTGTTGTTCTACAAGTCTGTGCCGAGAATGGATCATTGTGCTGCTCCTGACGTGACCGCTATCTGCCGTGATCCCTTTCTAGTTTAGTACAGCGGTTTTCTGTTACTAAGTTAGTTCCGGATCACAACCCTAAGGCAGTCGTGGATTTTAAAGCTATTTTCAAGAGCGTCGATCATATCCACCCGTATAGCGCTGTTGAACGCGTTTCGGACATCTAAAGTCGCCAACAACACAATTATTTTGAAGTTATGGCATCTACGGTGTGCGACTTCTACACTTTCAATGACGCATTTTATAGCTCCTAGAGTTGAGCTGCCGGGCATAAAGCCGTGTTGTTTAGGAAAGAGCCCTCCAGTTTCATTAATAACGTTGTTTGGGTAGCCTTTCAGAGCTTTTTGACTGTGTCAAGCAAGCATAGTGGACATTATGCTGATGACAAGTTGGGTTCTCCTTTTTCCTTACTGATTAGCACCAGCCGTTGCTTTTTCCCGGATTCAGGGAATATTCCGGCTTCGAGTGAACATACCGCATATTTATAACCATGTAATTTTCGTTCCAAATATCGTCTGGGCCCATAAATAACCCACGGCAAATGTGTCTGTGCCGCAAAAGTCAAACCAATTTTAAATCGGGTTAATGATTACTTGCACCGGCAGCTGATTTGTTGTGTTAGTGCACACAAAACATGACTGCTGAATTGTGTCGCAAATTTCAAGCACCAAAAAATTTGCTTTTTTGCAAAAATGGACTAAGTATAGTTAAGCCATTACATGTTTTTTAACATTCCTGTATAAATTGCTTTTCTTATCTCATAAGTTAGCAAACAAGATTATGAACTTTAATTAATTTTCATCAATATAAAAATAAAATAATAGTATATGTTCATGGAACAATATTAGCAGAGCAAAAATTGCTGCATTAACTTAGGACATTTTTGATTTTATCGCCGAAACTTGAACATTTGAAATTCAACAAAAATAAAATGAGCATGAAAATCGGCTTTTCAATGAAAGTAACAACGAAACGCGTGTGGATGTATGGGCATAAGTAATTGCCTCATGTAAGTGTGTATGTGTGCAATCATAAAAGTGCCTATTAGTGGCTGCCAGTTATTTGATTGTGCTTGTCTACATCTATTCATTTAAATAATTTTCCTTTATTGCGAAATAATCGGGAAAGGCTTTGACTTTCGAACATATATATTTAACTTGATGATTTGCATTGAAACTAAGTAAGTGACACACTTTGTAAATATAATTTGTACTTTCTCCTTCTGTGGTGATTACTCGGAGAGTTATGTATGGACTTCTAATACTTCTTGCTGTCAAAAATTTAGGAAATATTTCTCATAGAGAGAGTTAATAGAGGACTAGGATGGTATCACTGAATTCTTTTTTCTTGGCGAGAATGTTAAATATGACATTTTTTGTGTAACTATAGTACAAAAAGGTATTCAAATTATATACGAAAATTATAGATTATTCTTAGTGATGCATAAACAAGAAACTCGGGAAGCAATCTTTGAGAAACTAACATTTTTTTTATGATAAGCAATCGAAGTTGGTAAAATAATGCATAAAATGACATGAAGAATATGTTTCGGTCTTTGTAAACTGAAGTGATCATATTAAGTTTAATAAGAATGCACATTAGATGGTAAATCTGGCTTAATACTAACAATTGTATATTATAAATTAAATATTTGATTGCATTTAATATTTGATGGTCTCAATGAACCACTTTGCTTTAGGAGTGAATTTAACAAAAATCCATTAAATGAAACTGACAATTTTATTTTATGGCAGATTATTCCAACTATATATTTCACTCCAATATAAAATCGAAAATTACACCTACATTATTACATGTAGGCATTATAATTTATATTTTACAAACAACGATTTATAAAGGAGCAGCTGCTCACATTGAAAACAAAATGATAGCCATCGCTTTCTTAAGGACGCACTTAAATGTAAATTTTGTCACGCAATGACTTAACACCCAAATGCTTCACACATTGCGGAAAGTCGTTTAACATACATTCATATGTACATATGTTTGTATATATGAAATGACACATAAACTTTTAGCATTATAATATTTTGCAGCTCATATTCTGCATTGATTTGAAATGTCATGCAACAGCACGAAGGAATTTCAATAATTCAGGGCATTGATGAAGTTAAAAGGACTACACACATATAAATATATTAATACATACTCATTTAGAGATTTTAAATAAATAGTATTTATCTATTTCGCCAAAAAATACGGTTTATAAATAATTTATCAAAGTTTATTTTGGGCTCTGAAACAAAATGTTCATAAATGTTTTTGAATGAAAAGAAATTCACTGATCATTTGTTGTTGGATATATGTATATATACTATAGAATTTAATTTTCGGCAAAAATGTATATGTATTGTCATAATAATTTCAATATTTCATGTGAAAATTGCGCCATGGCCCAATTATATACTACTTCGATGTGTTAAGTTTCTGGGTGTCCCTTCAAACTTCATACTACATTTAGGCTTATTACAGACTTATGTAATACGTCTTCATGTTTTGTAACAAATAAAAAGTTTTACTATTCTAAAAAACCTGTTGACAGTTGTTGAATTTTATTAGAAACTTTATCATTGCAAAGATATGCGCGGCAGACTGACATGATTTGCCGAGAACACTCGAAAGAATTTGAATTCATGATAAATCGACTAGAAGCCACATACTCAATCCGTTGCTTAACAACTGCCGCCTAATATATAAAAGCAGATAGAACTAAGAAAGTTGTATCCATTCTATTGGAAATAAACCTGCGTTTTTTTGTATATTTTCAAGTAGGGGGATTGAGGCTGCCTCTTCGCTGACAGCATGTCTCAGTGGACTGACACATGAGTGCCGTTAAATCTCCACCGAATGTAGTTTTCAGTTTTACCCTAGCGCTTAAGAAACGAGGGCAATAAAAGATCACATGTTCAGAGCCTTCAAGGCACTCTGAACACATCGGACTATTTGGACAAATGCCGTGCCGGAATCTGTACAGGTAGCTTCTAAAGCACCCATGTTCACTTAGAAGTTGGGTTAGGTGGAAATTCAGGTACGCATGTCTTCTGCCGATCCCTGAATGGATGCCCGATATCAGTCTGTGGGTCCACCGTTCTTTGAGTCAGGTTTGCCACTGCTGCTGCCATATTGTTAAGCTTTTGACTCTCTCTCTTCTCTTTTGGTTCTTATAGACGGCTCGGATAGCTTGTATAATGGGCATCATACTAGTTATTACTTCAGCAGCGTCACCTGATATTGTTCGGAAATCACTGATAATTCTTAGTGCTGGCACAGCTAGTGCTAATTGAGCCCGAAACACCCACCTTAGTGTCGACAGCCTGTGCACTGAGCTTATTTGTCTGGCATATGCTTTAATGCCTACCGCTTGGATCCATATTGCGGCCGTCTTTGCGTAGCCTTTATTTGCCATCATTTTGATAAGGCGTTTAGGATTTTATTCGCTTTACCTGCAGAGTATTCTTGGTGATCCTTAAATTTGAATCTTGATTCTATAATTACTTCCAGATACTTTAGTTGTGAATGTGAATGAATCTTACACTCTCCTATGGTGAGTGATATACTTTCCTCCACTTGTCTAGTGCTTATAAGTAAGATTCCGTCTTTTGGTCAGCCAGTTCTAAACTCATTGAGGGGGAATTTGCTCCTGCGAACAGGTATATAAGTGTTTATGTTAGTTTTATGCTCCTTGTGGCTGACGTCTTTGGTACCGATGGTTTTTTCCAAGCCCTTAGGAGCAACAAATTTTATAAGCAAAATCTCTGAACAACTTGCAAAGTATCCAGTATAATAAAGGTGGGAAGAGTGAACACAGCTTGCTAATATATTCTAAAGTTAGACAAAAAGATCGCGCATTCATAAAATAATAGTCTAAATAAGATGGTGCGCCTTCCCGAAGCAATTGGAAATTTTGTTTTAAAAATAGTTACCTTAAGGCTAATAAAACTCAATGACCCATTATAAACTGCGCAGATTCGACTAGGGCTGACATACTTACGCTGGTTAGTTCAATGTTCAGTTTAAACAAGCCAGCCTCCAGGGATGCTATTTTGAACTCACTGTGACTAGTTTATGTTGCGAAACTCTCATGTATGTTCCAGGCACACACTATGTGTTCTTGGACTACTTTACAGAAATATTTAATCTTAGACTTAACGTCTAGAAGCTGTCTGCTGCTGTTCAGCTATTAACTTTAATTATTAATAACAATGTGTAATCCAGCCTTAATTAAATGCGATGTTGGCTTTGATCTTCTCTGAAAATATTTTCTATCAAGGGCAATATATAAAATGTATGCATATCTCAGTTTTGGTCTTTGGTTTAGGAATAATATTCAAATACATATATATTTGTGCTATATAGCAATGCAATAAATCGATTTATAAGACATAATATTATATGGAACATTCTTTAATAATATGCTTTTCTTTCTTCTCTTTACAGCATTAGCTTGAGCAAAATCAAGATAGTAAGGTAGGAAAGAAATAAGAAATATTTTTATGAAATTTTACATTGGCCTGATTATAATATAACTAACGATTTGTTTTGACTTTCGATATAATAACATAATAGAGATATAAACTATGTGTTTATTCTTTTAAGTTGGATCCAACTGCACACAGTGTGCTAAATTTTACTAAAATCGGTTCAGTAGCTTAAGGCTTCATCACGAACAAAGCGTGGCATGTATTTTCTATGTACATATAGAAGATGTGCATGTGACTAAATTAATATTTTTGCTCGCAAAATCAGACACGTTCAAGTTAATAAATGACCAACTGACATTTCACTAAGCGAGTTCCTCATTTTTTTTAACCATTCTGAAATCAAACAAAAAAAA
The DNA here is from genome assembly GCF_016617805.1 of Bactrocera tryoni. Classification (NCBI taxonomy): domain Eukaryota; kingdom Metazoa; phylum Arthropoda; class Insecta; order Diptera; family Tephritidae; genus Bactrocera; species Bactrocera tryoni. Next base: position 12,663,409 of record NC_052501.1, on the reverse strand, counting down.
AAAAAAATAACCAAACCCAAAGTACTCACACATATAAAAAAGCATTAGCCTTTGATTAAATTAAGTAGCGTAAAAAATGACAAATTCAAGCACGAGTTAGCTTACGCCAACAAGCCGCAGGCAATGTACCAGTATAAGCGACCTCGCGAATGGGAGAACGCGCAAAAACGCGAGCAAGGTTGACAAGTTTGAAAAAGGGCTAAACGTGCCTGCAGCCAAAACGTACGCTGTGTGGGTTAAATTGGAGAAGAGTAGAGCGTGGCGGCGGTATGAGCTTGGGGTGTTGCCGCTGGGTATGAGGAAACAAGTGGGTGTTGGAGTCTGCCTGTTGGTAGGATATAGTAAACAAGTTGGCTGGAATGAAATTGTATAAAAAGTAAACAAATGCAGAAAGTTTTGACAGTTCTATCATAAACGAGAGAGAGAGAGAGAGAAATGCGCATGAGCATGGCTGGACGCGAAGCAAAAGAGAGCTATTGCAGAAAATTAAGATACTTTTTTTTTTATATTTATTTGCGAGTGTATTTTCTCTCAACTGTGCTTTGTTTCCTTTTTGTTGAGCGTACGAGCTACAGGTGTACATAAATAAATATTGCATGGTTGGCAAATTAATGGTGACTGCTGGTGGTGAAGCGCACGTCAAAAAGGAAAGAAACAGAAGGAAGGTAAAAGAGCGGAGCTATCACTTACGGAATATATAAAAGATGTAGATTGAGTGAGAAATTTCTATTACGTTAAGTGGTGAGATGTGAATTTGTGTTTAAAGATATCTTATTCTCTCTCATGAGAGCGAGTTTCATGCCGTTTTCTTGGTACGTTTTGAGATTATAAGAGTGTTAATTGTTTTTTAAGGAGGACCATCTACTTCAGAGTATTATATTGTATTTTAATTTGATTTTAGAAGGCTTCAGATAATAATTCTAACTGAAATTTGCGGGTAGTTAGAGTACAATTTTATAAAAAATACATAAATATTTGACTACAGTTCAATGTTGTCAAAGAACATACTCTGAAATTCTGCGGTTAAGGGCTCACGTACTATATGTAAAAATTATATAGAAAATTTAGTATCTTTTACAATTCTAAAGCTTTATTCCTGATCTCCCATCGAAGCGATTTACTGAAATATTTATTAAAACAAATACAACTAAATTTTTATCAGATATTAATATGTATTTTCATATTTGACAACCTTCTTCAATCAAACCATTGGAACCTTTTTTATGGTACAACATTTTTTGAGTGTAATATATCCCAATATTAAGAGTACGCACACACATTGCGGCGAAAGTAGTTGAACTGAGAGAGTCTAAGAGAGTGCTTTGTAAAATCTATGAATTGATTCAGTTATTATCAGTTCCAGGCTAAAATTATCGCTCCGAGCCGCAAAGTGATTATATGACGGATTTGTCTCAAATTTCATGTGCGGAATCGCTGGCAATGTTGAAAAAGGCTTACGGTGATTAATTTTTTTCAAAATCTCAAGCCTACTAGTGGAGATCTTTGAAAACATGCCTCGTTCTGGACGTCCTTCGACCTCTTCAGCTGATGAAAATATGTGAAGGATATGGTGCTTGAATGTCGTCAAGCAAGTGTTAGAGAGAAAGCAGGAGACATCTCTCGCAAGACCGTTCGAATGATTTTGGTGGATATTTTGGATATGAAACGCGTTCTTGCTCGACTCGTCTCGATAAAGCTAAATTTTTTTTCAAAAAGAGTACCGTTAACAGGTCTCTTTGGATATGTTTGAACGTGCGAATTCCGATCACAGATTTTTTGATAGCATTATAGCTGCCGAAGAGACATGGAAATATATGTAAGTTTTTCAAGTCAATAATTATCGGAATGGAGTGAAAAAACGACCCGAAACCAAAAAACCGTGCCAAAGTTGTCAAGATGATGCTTTTTACGATGATCGTGGATTGATGCATGATGAATATCAATAAGGAGTTATATTTAAAGTCAAAAACGCAATGTTTACCATCGATCAACCGCCGTGTTCACCAGATTTGGCTCCGTGTGATCTTTTCTTGTTCCCCAAACTGAAACTGCCACACCGTGGAAGCCATTTTCAGTCGATCGAAGAGGTAAAACAAAATTCGCTAAAGAAGCTGAAGACCATCCCAAAAAGTGCTTATGAAAAGTGTTTGGAGGGCTGGAAAAATCGTTGGCAACTGGTGGGGTTTACTTTAAAGACGACAAAATAAGTATTGATGAATAATTAATATTTTATCTATAATTTCTGGGCCAAGAATAATTAACTCTAAGCATGACTTAAAACATGTTTTCTTAAATACTTAAAAACTTTTTTATGAAAAATGCATCTAATTTAAAATAAAATTTTTGTTTTTGAAAAATGTTTCAAAACACGCTTCCATTTTATGCAATTTTTCCATGAGTCGTATAATCCACCCTTTGCTTACCAACCACCCTCTTTATAACCACCACACCTGCTATTGTTTTCTTGGCAATTTACGCTCCCAATGTTATTCACTCTCTCTCTCTCTGTCTCACTGTTACTCTCCACATACTGTGTATGCTTTCAGTGCTTCGAAACCTAGCTTAATCTCTCAGCTTCTCTCTCTTTCTCTGTCGGCTTCTCTCTCTCTCTATTTTGATGACGTCAAAGTTTCGTTTTATGCACGACATCTTCGTTATTTTCGTCGCCTCGCACTTCATACAAAAGCTTAAATGCCAAGGACTCTGTTTGCTATTAGACGAAATTATCCTTAGTGCTTCGCCGGATATTCACAAAGAGAGTCGCTTGAGCCGGAATATATTGCGCGTACTTTAGCATATAAATATACATATATATATTGATAGATATATGTATAGGTAACAGTAAACAAACGAATAGATATTTGTGCACTATTTTTTCGAAGCAAAATTATTTACAACTGTCGACAATGCAAACAACTACGAAATATTTGGTTTGGTGTTTAGTGAAAAGTGGTGTGTTTAGGAAAAACGAAATTAATATGAAGTGAATAGTGGAAAGAAAGAGTTTTAGAAACTTCGAAGAAATATAAATTAGTAAGAAGAGTGAAAAAAATTATTTTGCGATTTTTGAAAATTTTCTGCATTTGTGAGACCTTGATGCGTCACTGCTATTTTAGAGCTTCTCTATGAGATGAAATGTGTTTTCTCGGACATTAAACGGTAGTCGTAACTGTTGATTCTGGAAATTATGCTTTCAAGGCAAACTTAAACCGTTAGCTCGGTTGCGGGTGTGAGTTCTGTTATTTTCATTTTAGTATTTTTTTTCTGTTTAATGTGACTTCCAAATTCATATAAAGCCAAAGTGTGCTCAATGCTATAAAAACAAACGAATTAAAGCAAAATTCAGTGAAATCAAAACCAATATTAATTTGATCAGCCTGCATGTGACTGTGTGTGTGAAGCGTTAGAAAAGCGGGCGCACGCAAAGAGCGCCAGGCATTCGCCCACTCAATGCAAAAATCTACAAAACTCAAAGCAGGAAATAAAAGCGTGTGCAAATAAACAGCACAGCGATCCACCAAGGACTGCTATGCGGGGTGGTGTTATACGGTGCGAGTGTGCGGTGCACAGCGACGCCACCGAAAGAATGTAAGCAAATCAAATAATCGTGACTGCGTTCACGGTCGCTGCTATTTGTGTTTAGACGTACATTTGTGTATAAACATATATTTGTTTATGTAGCGTTGTGTATGTACATGTATATGTGTGTGCATACGTATATATATACTTTTATGTATGTGTATATTTTCTAAGTATGTATTTCTTTATACACGTTCTGCTGTTTATCTCGTATTTCATTCACGTTTTTTCACAATTGCTGTGTGCTCCATATCTAATAGCGTTGCTGTGTGCGCCGTAAAGCATGCTACGCCACGCTCTACTAAGCAACCACGCGCCGTATTTACCTACAAATATTTGTTCTTTCTACTCAATCGCTCAGCGCATGAAATTTATGCAATATCTTCGTATTATTTATATTGTCTATGCCACAGCTTCGCCTGCGTCGTGCGCTGGAGTGGCTCCGTAGTCACTTGACACTTTAAGGCAACGGGTTACTGATTGGAATTTCCATTTTTCACATTCGCCGTTCGCTCATTCATCGCTTTTTCGCCTGCCATTGCTATGCAGCTTGTGTTGTTGTGCGTAGAAATTACACATTTTGTAGCACTCTTCAGTTCTTACCTCGATTTGTGTGTGTGTGTGTATGTATGTGTATCTCTGTTTTTTATTGGTTCTCATTTGGGGCTTTTATTAGTCTTACTGGAATGTTAATGTGGTCTTTGGTCAGTGGATTTCTGCTTACTGCCAACTGCGGCTGCTGCGTTTGCCATTTGCCATTTAATTAAGGCGAAATTTTGCATTTTATTGGCGTAAGGGTCATTTGGCATGGGTGTAGATTTTTGATTCAAAGGTTTAATTTCTCGATTTTATGCAATCAGTTTTAATTTAAAGCTAAAATAGGTGTTACGCGGGGTGTCTTGAGTTGTGAATGAGATATCTTTAATTTCCATTTATATTTTTGCCAAAAGTATGCTTCTTCAAAAGTTATAGTTATGTATTGAATAGACCAAGTGAATAGGAAATATAGTGATGGAGTCCGATAAGTGATGGAGTTGATTACAACGAGGTCTACTTTTATTAAGAAAGCAAAATATTTAGTTCTATGACAAATGGATGACAGCGTTTTAATGGGTAAAAAATTAGTACTAGCTCTCTTGGGGTCAGTGAGTTTGATTTGAGGCATTCTTAGGTTCACGGAGTATAAAATGCACTTGATAGTATATGCTAAAACCTTCAGAAAAATATGCTTTCGACAGTAATAAGTTTGTATGATACTGAAGACAGATTTAGATCGTAATTGCTCTTAAAAAATATGATCTTTGGAAAATTCGGTCTCTTCGTGTTTTCCTTTCGTTGAGTTTCATTTTCAGCTTCGACTGAATTTTGAGACGATATATCTCTCGCTATATAAATTCGATATTATTTCTTCTTACTTTGTTCGGATTTACTCCAACGTGGGCAGATAGGCAGTTTCAGGTCTTAAAGACTCGGAAGGAGTCAAACGATTTAAAAGCGGCAATCCAATAATAAAAAAATATATATATAATCAGTCCACATATCCCGAAAACGTTTGTCAGTTTAAGCCAACCAGTCAGATGTTCTTGCTGTTGTTGTTGCAACAGATATCATTCTTTAAGCAATTTCGAGGAATTGTGCCGACCTGACGGTTCTCAGCTGGATAAAAATTCAGGTCCGTTCCGGTTACTTAGACAGTCGTGGGAGCGGCTTGTTGGCTTGGAGTAGAATTTTATTGTGTTCAATTCCAAATAATGCCAATACAAAGAGCAGACTACGGGATATCCTTGAACCTTATATGGACTAGGATCTGCACCAATGTCATGTGGCATGACATAAGGCTCCCTATGATTGGTGTATGGTTCTGCATTATTAGAAATTATCAATAAATATTGGGTAGTCGAAAAAATTTTTTCGTAGTTCTAATCAAACTTCAACTAATTTTTTTATGTTTATAATGAACTTTACTTAACCAAATATATACCATTTTGCCATTTTTTTGCTGGAGACATTATTCCATTAATTTAAAACTGGTTTTTCGGCGAAAGACTGCGACATGTAATTTTCACAGGCTTCTCTTGAAGCCAACTTTACTTCATTAAGGAAGTTTTGCATTGACCGAAACAAATGGTCGCCCGATGGTGAAGGGTCAGGGCTACATGGTGGATGCATCAAAGCTTCCCAGCCAAACTCTCCCAGTTTTTGTCGGGTCATCAAAAATGTGTGCGGTCTAGCGTTGTCCTGATGGAAGACGAAGCTCCTTCCATTTGATTAATTCAGGTCGTTTTTTCGATTGCTTCCTTCAATATCATCAGTTGTTGACACTTAAAAGTAGAATCAAGGATGATTTCTTTCCAATCCAACCTAACACTCAGCATAACCTTTCGAGGCGTCAATCCTGCCTTTGCGACTATTTGTTGAGCTTTACCACGCTTAGACCATGATATTTTTCGCACATTATTGTCGTATTTGATCCACTTTTTCTCTCTTGTTACTATTCGCGTCAGAAATAGTTTTATTTTATTTCGTTTCAGCAACGAATCGCAGATGTTAATTCGGTCCATTAAACTTTTCAAAAACAATTCATGTGGTACCCAGACAACCAGCTTTTTTTGTAGCAAGCATTTTTTAAATGGTTTAAAATTTATGCGTGGATTAAGTTCCTTCGCGATGTCATGGCTGCTTATGTGTCGGTCCTGGTCAATCTTTTCCATAATTTCATCGAGTTTTTCATGACGGCGCGACCAAAGCGAGGTGCATCTTTCACATCAAAATTTCTAGAAGGGAAGCGAGCGAACCATTGTTGTGCTACACGAACTGGTACAGCACCGTCTCCGTAAACTTCACAAATTTCATTGGTGGCTTGCGTGGCATTCTTTCCTTTTTATTATACACTTCCAACACTACATGGTATGACACAATGTGAGTGATAGCACTGGAGTTATACGACTGCAGCGACATCTACTGACAAAATACGAAATTACTTTTTTGTCTACCCATTGTAAGTACCGGATTACTCCGAAATATAAGCAATGAAGTGCTGCCTGCAGAATTAATAATTTGTCTTAATTAAGACAGCCAAACACGGGCTCAATCTCATTTCAAAACCATTATCCAAAAACTAGTTTACTTCATTGAAAAATATAATTGTCGAAATAAAATTTACCGCGCAAAATTAATTTTAAGTTTTTTCTCTAAAGCATGTGCTCAATTGACAGTAAATAAAAGTGTAAAAGTTGGCTTATTTTCACTTCAATTGAAAAAGAAATTTTAATTTTCAACTCAACGTGCTAAATTAATAAAAGCTCAGATACTATAAGCTCAAGCTCAGATACTATAATATATGTATGTACATATATATATACTCAACTTTTTCTCACACTGCCCGAAACTAACAGTCAGTCGGCGCATCGTCTCTATCAACTTAATTGTCATTTGAATCGTCACTCATGCTGTCAGTTTGACAAACTCTCTTTCACAAACCAAACGATCAACTGGCAATATTTGAATATTTCTGCTGCCTGCCAGCTGTCATCAGCGTCATCGCTGCCAGCCAACATAACTGCATTTTAATTACTTACTATGAAATTTCACATTAAATGCAGACACTCGGCGCCATCGGCAATCACAATTCCATCATCATCTGCAACAGTTTACCGCGCTCGCCTGTGGTTTGTGTAAATGCGCCTTTGGCGGCAATAAAAAGCAGAAGTTCATTCATTTTTTCCCATTTCTTGTTAGCTTGCGCTCCTCTTTTCTCTCTGTTGACTGGTTTGACTTTCATATTTTTATTGCGCCAAATTATGAACAAATTGAAATATCATTAGTCTAATTAGTTTGCATGCTTCGGTGGCAGAAAAGAAACCAAGTTTGACTTTTTTGTGGTAATTAATTCGTATGACATTAATGTAATCGATAAATGAATCGGAAGGTGATAAGAAAAGTGTGGATTTGTTTACTTTTATTTGCGAAAGCGTAATAGGCACAAACAATAGACGATTTCATTATTATGGCTGTGCTAGGTGTGTGTCTCTGCTAAATTTGTACATTGCCTACATTTAGGCTGATTTGTTAAATTTAGCAAGTGCGCAATAAAACGTTTCAATGTAAGATGACAAATTTAACTAAACCGTACAATATTAATCTAAAGTTGTTTAATACTGCCATTTTTGTGATAATATTACTAAATATCAAAGCAATATTTTAATCACTTAAGAGAAAACATGATATCGTCTAAAAGCCGATAGCTCAATTCCGCCAACACGCAAGGAAAAATAAACTTCCAGCTTTCAAGCCGTAAAACAAAAGGGTCAGCGCAGCCACAAGCGCATGCCGAAGTATCGTTCGAGTGAAATTAAAACCACAAGAACAATTTCACAAAACTTTCTCGCACAACAAAGTCAAAGTTAAGCGCAACCGAACTTTATAGCACCAATTTGCGCTTTCGAAATAATTGGAAAATAGTTTTTCGCGAGTTGTGTGAAATTCGACACTTGCCTACATTTAGGCGCCAGAGGCATAAGCAAAATGCTTTACTGTTTTGATGTGCATATCAAAAGCAATATTATAAGAGGCTTGACCCAAATAAAATAGAAGAAAAGTACAGATAGACTGAAAACTATGAAAATTACGAAACATTTGAAACGGTCTTGCTTTTGAAATGAACATACAATCGATGTTTCAAATAAGTTGCTGTTAGTTCGGTGCTGCTTCAAATTTAATTTATTCTTTTTTCACACAACTTTTCATAAAATATAATAATTATATTTTATTAAAAAACGCAGTTTAGTATGTAACGATTTGTAGGCTTTCTATAGGACTATAAACGCAACTATCGGTCGAGAGTTTCATTTCGATGTCCCGCAAGTGGCACATACGCTATAAAACTTTTAATTGATGAACTTCATCAGGAGCACAGGTTAGTTCAGAGAGGACATTGTAGAGCGTGGGTTTCGGTGGTTTCAGAGTGGGCTTTCTAAAGGCCTAAACCCAAGGCCTACCCATCTTTCTATCTACGTTGTGCAGACATAGATTGCTTTCGCATTAAAAGTAGATTTGCTAGCGCTCAGATTCGTCAAAGGAGGTCGGTGTCTACAAGTATGAGGGAGAGATACTTCCAGTTCGGTTTTATGAAAATAATGGCAATGATTTTCAAGTACAGGATGAGATGACAAAACTTAATATAGGCTAACAGAAGTGCAACAGAAAAAACTGACATTTGAAGTATATATGGTCACCTAAAATGCAAAAAGCGTAACATCACTTTTCATAAGTTTATGGGCGAAAGAAAAACGACATAATAGAAACCACTCATATTGAAACAAAATTTGAGTTTTGGTTATAAAATGATTATATATTGGTTATATCTGACAGTGCAAGCTGAAAATTCTATGCTACATTCTTATATGTTATATGATGTACTTAATCGTAAACTCAATTGCAATTTTTTTGATGATACCTGTTTTGAATTTTAGGTGACGAAATGTAAGTTCAAGTTGAATTTTCTTATTTAGAGGTCTCCTTAAGAGCACTTTGCGTCAGATGTTGTCAACACATATTCCGATAATATTTAGAGATGGGGCATGGATATACTTATTGCAGAATATTGTCTATTTTCCAATTAAAACCTTAAGGTCACGAGGTTACGTGCTTATCGTGTTAAGAATAGACTATTCTGACTGCAAATGCATTCTTCCGAAAAGGAAGAACTCGCACGGTGCCATATCAGGTGAATACGAGGAGTGGTTAATGGTTAGTTTCGATGGAATTTCCGGTGATCACGGATTTTGATTGGCCCACATTTTGTTCGTCATTTAGATATGTCCTCATGACCACTTTGAAAACGTTGAGACCACTCGTGCACTCTGCTACGGGATAGGCGATCATCGCCATAAACTTGTTTCATCAATTGAAACGTTTCGGTAAAAGTTTTACCAGTTTTAAAACAAAATCTAATGTTGAATCTTTGTTCGAAGCACATTTTCGCACCGATAACACAAACATACTGACACTTGAAATGCAATAACTTCACTTCCAATCAATGAAATGTCACAAAATTCTCACAGGGCAACCAATTAAGAGGGCAGATTCTAACGCACCATTCGATATATAGATGGCGCCACAAGGGGGCACAAGATTCAAAAATTCCTGTTTTCTTTGGAACGCTCCTTGTATTCTTAAACTCATCTCTCGTCACCAGTAATGATGCTTTTGATGAATTTATTGTCAAGTATCTGTTTTACCATGTCGGTTTTGAGAAATACTCAGATATTTTCTACGAATCTAGCGTTGACATGCATCATAACCAAAAATTTAACCGAAATGTGTTCATTTGTTCCATAATAGATGCCGAGATACTCTGCTATTTCTTTAGTGCCCACACGTCGATTTCAAGCACTGTTTTTTTAGCATGTTTGATGTTATCGTCAATAACAGAGGTGTTTGAACACCTCGCATGAGGCAAGCTTTCGCTAACTTCATGAACTTCACTGAATACATGTCGCACTTCTGCAATATATACAACGATTCCATAGTCGAGATCCTGTTGGAAGCACCAAATTTCAAGCAAACTCGTTGCTAATTTTTTTTCATAAAAAAATCTTTAACCTTTTGTATAAACAAAAAGCCGCCAAATAGAAAATAATTGAAATGTGAAGATCAAACATCACAGAAACATAAGAAAAATTGTATCAGTCTTAGAAAATTATACCATTTGGTTTGACGGCGCAATTTAAATGGTTTTTTCCGAGTCATATTTGATCACATGGTATATTTGGGTATGAGTTAGCAATGATTTTAATCGACAATCAAGATTAACTCTAGCAATAGCGACCATACGATACCATTATGGAAAAGTTTGGACGAGGAGATCGTGTAAATTTAAAGAAAGAGTAAATGGTGCTTTGTTAAGACAATTCTGCAGCGTGTCACAGTTGAATTAATTAAAATGTTGACAGATATTGGGTACTATTGCCACATAAGTCAGTAATCCGAGTATTGGAGCTTTAAATTATGGGAATCGACCGAAAATATTTATGACGTTGAAATTATATTGCGTCATCTCCAAAACAACTGACCTAACTGTTTTAATTATCTTGCTTAAACTCAAAATCACACTGTCAAATTGGTGATCAACAAAGTGTCTGTTTCTATGGTATGTAATTTCTCTTGTTAGGCAACTTTGAACATACTTTTGCTTCTAAAAAATCGTCTCTATCTTTCTCCACACCGCCGTCTGAATACCACACCCAATACCGCAATTCCACCGCGCACACGTGTTCGCCGCCCACCTGGTGTCTGACATTTTCGTAATGAAAATGTTTTTCCAATTTTCATTTAGTGCACGACATCTTATTAAAATTTCACTATTACATAAAGCACAAACGAAGCAACAACCAACAGTCGAAGAAAACAGTAGAATGCGAAATAAGTTGAGAAAGGCAAATTTAACAGGGAAAAAACAAAAACAAAAAAAGGTGAGATGAAACGTGCAAACCCAGTTGTGATTAACACGTCTATATGGAGGCAAAGGACTCACTGCCGAGAAATGAATATAATTGTGTGTCATTCAAGCGCTTACAGACAACCAAAAACAACAACAACATGCATGTTAAAGAAAAAAATATATTAAAACAAAAGTAAAAGTAAAGTAGAAATATTGCGTACGTCGCCATAATGCAATAACCTCATAAATAACAGCGAAGTTGTCGTGCACGCACGCATACACGCATACACGCATTTGTGAATTTATAATGAAATGAAAACACACATTAAAGCGTGCACACACACACACACAGACGCACCATGCAAACATGCAAGCATTCGCACACCTTTACGACTCTTCACACATATTTAAATATTTATTACGCGCCACACACACATGCACAGCGTACGCGTGTTAAGCGCCAGCAGTGCGTATACGTAACCTGCATAATATGCTGCTATCTGCGAGCATGCTTGCAACATGCGCTGAAATTATGGCCTACTTTGAATACTCGTCGCGCACACTTTTCTTGCTTTATGGCCAAGCCACATGCTGCATATGATTTCTTTTTAGCGCTTGTTGTTGTTGTTGTTGTGTTTATTGCTGTCATTGCCTTTTGTTTTTACTAAATTCCTTTATTTTCGCCTCTTTACGCGACATTTTGGTGGCGATTTTTTTTTACGATATATTTCGCTATGCTAACAGCGGAAAGCCAAACACAAATAGGGTAGCAAAGCAAATACAACAATAACGAGAACCGGAATGAACGCGCATAAAAGTGAAATGCAACAAAATGTTGACTACATTAAAAATTCACAAAACGTCACAGACCGTTGCGTCGACATTCGGGCGCATAAATATTGATACATTTAAATAATAGGGTGGGTCTTAAGTAATTTTTAGTGCGAATTAATTTATTTTTTGTTAAATCATTGCGTTTGCAAAGAGCTTGTAATGTTTTTTTTTTTATTATATATGAAATAAAAAATATTTTTTTTTCGAAAAACTTTTAAAATTAATATTCTAATATTGAAATATTGAAGCTAATTTTCGAATTTAAGTAAAAAGCCAACATTTCCATTTTTTTAGTAAGTCGTATTATAATAATTTGAAAATAAGTTTTGTTTGCTCAAATAATATCAGCTAAAGTTAAAGTAATTTTTTTTAGCAATTTCTCAATATTTTCTATTTTGTAAGTTATAAAATTTGTGTATTTTTTTGTGATCATAAAAAGAAACAGCAATATTATGAAGATTTCTGTTTTTATACACAAGACGTTTGTATATTAGGGTGCCGTTTTTGCCTAAGTTCATAATTTTTAGCAAACGCCCCCTGAAGGGAATATCCAAAGCAAACAAATTTGTTATTTTCAATTTAAATCGCGCCTAAACCTTCTCAATTTTTCTATATAGCTTATATAGGATTATTTGATATTTTGAAATAACTTTTTATGGCCAAAGCAAATAAGTGGACGACTTAAAAAAGTGATATTCAACTCGGCAAAAAAAGTTTTAATAAATTTTTCAATAAAAACTATCATTTAAAAGTTATAACCAGTTAAAATTACACATTAAATGTATTCATATAGTACAACATGTCGTATGAGCAACATAGAACATACATAAAAATTACTTGTATGAATGCTCAATACATTTGATATCAAACTTTTAGAGCGTATAACTCTTAAAGGAATGTTTTTATGGAAAATAAATAAGAATCTTTATGTAGAAGAGAAAATTTTGTACTAGAATATCAATTCAACGTTTTTGACATGTTTAATGACATATGTCATAAAATTTCCGGTAAAATACACCGGAAAAGAAACAAAATTCTGGCAAAGCCTCATTGCGTTAGATACTTGTTTTTAGGACAAAAATTTACACTCAGTTGGTGTTTTTAATAACGTAATTAACTTGGGCAATAAAGGACACCCTAATGTATGTATATGTAATTATAGAAAATTTTGCTTTAATTTAAGCTGACCATGTTTTTGCTTCATTCACAAATTTTGGCTATTTTAAGTATTCCACAGCGGCGTTTGTTTGGCATTCCGCATCGCATGTTTTCACGCATATTCCCTGGAGATATGGCTGCCGATTAGCATGCGATGTGACACTTTTTTATTGGCTTGGGAGCAATTGAAATGTCATATGCGATAACGTAGGTCACTTACAAAAAAAAAAAAAAAATCATTGCAAGAGTAATTTGGACACATTTTTGGGGCATAATATTTTATTAAATAACTACGCATTTAAAATTCTCGACTTAAAAATTTATTACGACAAAAACAGGCACAAAATTTTACAATTTATGTACAATTTTTCATACCTTTGGGAAATTTTTTATTTAAATTTTAAAGGTTTTATTATTTGCATTATATTTTATAGCATTACTTTAACTTAAGCTTGCATTTAATAGCATTAAACTTCTAAATAAACTGCTTTTTCTACTGCGTAAGCCTGTGTATTAGTGTGAGTACTTATGCATTGACCGATATTCATGCTGGCAACATCACTTATACTCGTTACGGCAAGTTAAGCGCGCACCGCAAGCCAAAAAGCCGAATAAAAAGTCGACTTACATTGCTTTTTTGACACATTACTACCACAAACAAACATACAAATACACACAAAAGTTGGCAAAATTATTGCACGGAACGAAATAAATCTTCTACGCGCACGCACACAAGCAACGTAAACATAAGCGATGGGAAGTAACATGGCGTTGCTTATGCACAGGCTAGCACTAGAAAAATATAAATGAATAAGTGTATATAAAAATTCGTACATATACATATACATATATTATAAAAATTATATAAAAGTGCCATTGCGTTTACGCTCGAAAAAAATAGAGAAGTCAACAAAGTGCCCTAAAAGTCATTGGCCCCACAAATAGAGCTAAACATGTATGCATTTGCCTATAAAAATGAAAATAAAAATAAAATTTTAGCATAAATATGTGCAGAGATTGCCTATAAAGCTGCACTTGCCAACTCGCAAATGCCCGCATAAAAACTCCAAATGAAAGTGCGACTTGCTTCGCTGAAATCTTCTTATAATGCCTAAAATATATATTTATATGCAAATGTAAATGTGCCTGCATGGGTGCGTGTGTGTGCCAGCACTCATATTTCACATTACAAATATGAAGTCGTATATTTTTTCCACTCATGCACTTCGTACTTAGAGCTGCTTCTCTTCTGCGCGTTCGCGTTCGCATTCAAAAATTCATTGCAAGCTGCTCAGCGGGGCGTATACGCAATAATAATTGTAATAATGATAATAAAAGTCACACACACACACACATGCATATATATACGAGAGTGTGTGTGTATGTGTTTTTTTGTTGCTGGTTTTGAATGAAAATATTTGCTGCACGCACTCACACTTGCACAAAACAGAGGTTAAGCTCTGTGTGTGATATTTGGAGAGGTGGTTGGGGGACTTCGTGTGCACAAAGGTTGAGGGGTGGATTTATGAGTTGCCAACGCTGGTTGTGTATGTAGATTTCTTTTTGCTTTTTCTTTTCTTTTTGTGTACTTGTCACACTGAAGTTGTATCTATGCAGCTACAGCGCTCAAAGTACGATTTTGAGTGTGTGTGTGTGTGCTTGTGTTTCCTTGTTGCGGTTTCGGTATGCATTCACCGCCGATGTTGTTGACAGTTTGTAGTGCTCTTGACTTGCAATAAAAATACTTTACTGTTAATTTTAGCGTTGTACATATGTAAGTTGCGGAATTAGGTTATACAAGTACCTCAATGCTTCCATTCATGTAAGTGTGTGTGAAAGAACTCCTTAAGATATGTTCAACACCATTACTTATTTGTACAACTAATATAACACATGCAAATTTTCGCTCACACACACACATGTGCATGCGCTTATTTAGGTGTATTCATTGCTCTGTGCAGCTTTGCTTACACTTGCCAAGTTATTAGTCGAGTGAAGTGGTGAAATGAGTACAGAAGTTAAGTAGTAAAGTTTGTTTGACATGTGAGAAGTATGCAGCACTTTAGAAAAGCTGAGAAGTTTTTCCTTTCAAACTACGCGAGCATATTTATGTAGGCGAAGCAAAAGGCTATATTTATCACACTTCAATATTTGTAATACTTTTCATTTATACATTTCTCTTTGTATGTCATGCGGTCTGTCTCAAGAGCTCTGTGCAGCGTCTGTAAGTTAGCTAATTAGTATGATTTTATAAAACACCTAGAATGTAATAGAAGTTTACTTTTAGAACTTTTGCTTTTATTTTTGTTTATAAAGTCATTTAATTAACTATCTTTTCTAGCAAATTAATTATTTTCCTAATTTAATATATAATAGTATAACAAAATTATCGAAAACTAAAAAAAATCGGAGAATACCGAAAAATTATTTATCGAAAATTATCGATACTTTCCGAAAATATTTGTTTTTGACTAGAATAATTCTCATTTAGTAAATTATAGTATAATATAACAAAATAATCAAAAACTAAAAACAATTAACGCGGAATATCGAACAATTATTTATCGAAACTTATCGATATAATTCGAACTGTCTGTTTTTGGCTAGAATAATTCTTAATTAGTACATTATAGTATAGTATAACAAAATAAGCGAAAACTAAAAGGTAAATCGGAGAATATCGAAAAATTATTTATCGAAAATTATTTATATTATTCGAAAATATTTCTTTTTGACTGGCATAGTTATCGTTTAGGAAATTATAGTATAATATAATAAAATAATCAAAACTAGAACCAATCGAAACTTATCGATATAATTCGAACTGACTGTTTTTGGCTGGAATAATTCTTATTTAATACATTATAGTATAGTATAACAAAATAATCGAAAACTAAAAAAGTCGGAAAATATCGAAAAACTATTCATCGAAAATTATCAATATAGTTCGAATAATCTTGTTTTGGCTATTTTTTTTTAATCAAACATGACAAAAAGTTTTTTTTTATTAAGTTTTATCGGCAATGGCAGCATACTTTAAATATTAACCTTTTACGCAATGCAACTGTGGTTATTGTTTCATCGATACAACATATCTTTTCTAATTTTAACCACAACTCATTTTTCAAAATGAGCGAAAACTAAAAATATCAAAAATTTAAATTTTTTCAAAAAACCTTTAATAAGCTCAATATCGAAAATGATCGATAAATCGCTAAGAACTAAAATTGTGATCGAAAATTAACGCTAAGAATTAACAACATTATTGCATTACTTTTATGTAATTTCCGCACTAAAATTAGTATACATATATCGAAAATGATCGATAAGTAATCAAGAACTAAAAGTATAGATTCGTCACCGAAAATTATCGATAACTAAGCTAAGAATTAACAATATTATTGCATTAGATTTTTGTAATTTGCGAACTAGAAATAGTATTTTAACTTTATATTCGACTCAAGACTAGTGAAGAGATGTCTAAACTCCTTATCTCTAGCATCAAGCTATTTTATGATTAGACTTGTTAGGCTGCCTGGGCACACAGGTATTTCGGGAAACTATAAGTCTGATAAACTTACCAGGACAAGTACTTTAGTCTCAATAAGTGAGAATGCGTAGGAGCTGCGTTGGATTCGAGATTCCGACCAGAACAGCAATCATTGGCCAACTATCAGCAGCTGTGTAGTCGCAAGGTCCTGCTGGCCCAGGTTTAATTGGAACAGGTCTAGCGTGCTCTTCGCTCCCAGCAGGGCTCAGTTTCAATGCTTGTAAGAGTTCTAACTGAACACTGTACGATCGCGATTCATGCCGTAAGATTGCACATCTGGAAGAAGATGAGATACAATGAACTGAACACTCGAATGCCCCGCATTTGTTAGATGAAGGCAATAGCTCGTCGCATCTTATATATAATATTTAGACATCCTGGGGAAATTATGCAAATAGAAATTAAACCACATTAGCAGATTTTTGATTATTTAGGGCGCTTTGCCGATAGCTAATATCGAACCACAGAAATTCTTTTTGTCTGGATATTTATAGGACTGAATATTATAGTCTAACTTGACTTAACACTTTTCCAAGTTTCTAGACGTTTCTAAGCTTTATAAGTATAAAAAAATGGACTAATGATAGCCAGAACTCTTGTACTATTACCAGATCTTCAACTAGTGTTCAAATATATTTGTTGGTTTATTATGGGTTTATTGTAGTGGAATATTAATGCCGTAATTTTCAGAGATGGATTGATTTTGTTATGATTCAGCAGCGACTTGTAGATGGAAATATAGTCCATGAGGTTTCTTGCTTTAAACTTTTCTCCATTGATGTTTCGTTTGAGCCAGGCTTTGTTGAGGTGATTCCAAACGGTTTTCTAAGCCATGTTCGAAATCAAAATTTTTAAAAACTGAGTGATATCTCATCCTCTAATGTGTTGAATGAGATTGTCCGTATAGACTTTACACTATACATATCCCTACAGGAAAAAGTCTGACTGGAGGTCACGAGCATCGATTTCAGGCATCAAATAGTCGGTTATCATGACATTATTTTTGAAGAAATATGGTCCGATGTTTCCATTGCACCTCAAACTACAGCAAACCATTCCTTTTTCTGATCGGATCTTCTTGCAACTTTTCAAGAGCCCATAGAGCGATGACGCTTGGGAAGGTCGAGCAGTCGAGAGTCGATGCAACTGTAGGTCAAAATCAAGGCAAAGTTCTTTTATACACTTTTTTGCTATAATAAATGGATAAATTATGATATATGAAATGAATCTATCAGGATATTATAGCGTCACTACAGGCGAAATTAAAGTTTTTTGTTTCTATTAAAATCTTAAATGTGGCTGAAAATGTTCGGCAAACCAAGTGCAAATAATGTTACAAAAAAAGAAAAACGCATTCAAAATCCTTTATTAAAATACTGTGCAGTACTTATCACAAAGGAGCCACCATTAAAAGAAATCGTCCATAATACATACACAGCGGAAGAATAAGCTTAATGAAATTAGGTTAATAGTGATTTTGTGTGCACTTACTGTTGACCCACTTCGATCGCTAAATCTTTACTTCCTTTTCGACGTCTTTCCTTACATTTTATGCACATAGTTGTTTTCACTTTTGTGCAACATTTTACTGCATCCTTTATACCAACGAACATTTCTACACTTGCCCCCAAGAGCCATTGCGCGCTACAAAATGCAAAGATATACATTATATATATACATTATAGAGATTCAGATGTTCTTTCGTTTTTTGCGAACTGAAAATATGTTATTGGCGCAATGCTCTTACCACCAGCAACGGCGCTACGCTTTATCTGCAGCAACCATGTCCTTTGTTGCTGCCACAACAGAGCGTCCGCACATTGCATGCGCTGCGTTGCGTCATATTTCACCGATCAACATGAATTTTTAATACTCAAAACAAAGCGCTTAGAAAATGTGAAAATGTTCGCTCCTCACGAATCGTGAGCAATGAGGCGCGCAGTATGGCCGCTTCGAGCAATCGCGTAGCTAGGTAACTACGCACACCCACCATCCGCAACAGCGCTGAGTGTTGAGCGCGGCATCAACCGCTGTTGTTGCTACTTTCGTTGTTGTTGTTGGCGTGTCGCTGGCAAGTGCAGCAATTTTATTCAATTTAGACAATTCATTGTTTCACCTCCTTTTGTGTTGTAGTTGTTGTTGCAACTAAAAAATTCAATTGCGAATTGCTTGCGGCTAACGCGCTTACTAATGTTTGCGAAAATCGAAAAACAAAAACGTTGGAGAAAGAACAAAAAAGCAGAAGTAACAACAAAAGCTTCGGTGGCAGCGCAACATTTATTAGTTTAATAGCATTTCCACCGATTTGGCTGCAAGTGGCAAGCGGCGGCGAATAGGTGAAACGAAATTTCTGCGCCAAAGTTAAGCAAATGAATAAATGAAGCGTTTTTAATGGAACTTTTCAGCAGATAGCGCATAGCTTAACGCGGCAGCCGTTGCCAGCAGCACGTGCTAAGTTGCAGCACCGCTGCCATTTTCAGCAATCAGCACACGAAAATCTGCAAAATCTGATAAAAATAAATGAGTCAAGTTGAATTGGCAGGGCAAAGCTGCGGCGCTCGCTCCTGCTGCTGTCCTCCCTCTTGTTTCGCTCTTGCTGTTACTGACATTCAATGAAATGCATTGGTGGCGAGAGCGTGTGGACGTAACGGTTATATTTGTGTTTAGTTGGCAAAATGGTAATTATACTCGAATACGAAATGCATGTGTACCGTTGCGCGCACATACATACTGTACATACTACATGTGTGTGGGTGAAATGGTCGAAATTGCTGAGATTGGCTATTGAAGTGTTGTCAGTAATGATCATTAGGCACTTAATGACCCAAAGGCATATAAAGGCCATTATCGAAAGAAAACAGCTTTCGAGTTAAGTTGATAAGTTGAAAATGACATTGCTTAAGCGAACTTTTTCATATGTACATATGTTCACACACACTAAGGTTTCGGAGATAATAAAGCTGTAAAGCTGTAAAGCATTTGATTAAGAATTGGAATACGAGATGCGCTTAAGTAGACGGCGAAGATAATTTGAATAATAAGATCAAAGGGAAATTGGAAGTTGTGGTTGATGGTAAGGATAATATAAAGGTTGAGGTTAGGTTAAGTTTAAGGTTAAAGTTAAGGCTAATATTAATGTCAAATTTAATGGTTAGGTTACCGTTGAGGTTACGATTACTGTTAAGGTTATGGTTAATATTAAAAATAAGGTTAAGGTAAAAGTTGAGGTTAAGGTTCAGATTACGGTTCAAGTTACGGTTACGCTTATGGTTAAGTTTGAGGTTAAGGCTAAGTTTAAGTTTAAGGTTAAGGTTAAGAATTGGTATACGAGATACGCTTAAGTAGGCGGCGAAGATAGTTTAAGAATTAAGGGAAATAGGAAGTTAGGGTTGAAATTAAGTGTAATGTTTAGGTTAGGGTTAAGGTTAAGGTTAAGGGTAAGGAAAATATTAAGGTTTAGGTTAAAGTTTAAGGTTAAGGCTAAGGTTAGGGTTAAAGTTAAGTTTAAGGTTAAGGTTAAGGTTAAGTTTAAGGTTAAGGTTAAGGTTAAGAATAAGGTTAAGGTTAAGATTTAGGTTTAGGTTAAGATTAAAGTTAAGTTCAATGTTATGGTTGATGTTAAGGTTAAGGTTAATGTTAAGGTTAAGGTTAAGGTTAAGTTAAGCTAAGTTAAGTTAAGATAAGTAAAGATAAGTTAAGCTAAGTTAAGTTTAATTAAGATTAAGGTTAAGGTTAAGGTTAAGGTTAAGGTTAAGGTTAAGGTTAAGGTTAAGGTTAATGTTAAGGTTAAAGTTAAGATTAAGATTAAGTTAAAGTTGCGGATATGGACTACAGTTGTGACATGTCTATGTTAAGAGTAAATTGTTTAGTCTAACTAAGTACATATATATTACAGTGAAGAGTACTAAGATTTTTTTCAGATGACGTTCGTTAAATGCAGAAGTAATCTAGAATATCACTTCATAATTATATATGTTTGTATATCGTGGAACTATTATTGCTTCACTCTTATTAAGACTGTGAATGGATATTTTGAGGAAGCGAAAAAATTCGGCTAAGTCTTGAAAAGTAGTTTTGCTCTTAAACTTAAAACCTTACTCATCTAGCACTTCGTAAACTTAACATCTTTCTTCACTTATTTCTCTTTGTGGCATTATTTACTTACAACTACTGGGGAAAATGTTTGCTTTGATTCAGCATCTCTGAAACTTTAATTTTTAGTTGTCTATTTATTTATTTTTTCTCTATTTTGTACTGAATTTGTTGATCTGTGTTTAACTAGCGGCACGTGCGTGCTTTTACCAGCATTAAAGAGGATCATTGAATATACGCACGTACGCACTTGCGCAACCTCCACCACCGCAATCACCACCTCCCAAACCAGTAAACATACACGTAAAATGCCAACAAATACATACAAAGAGAAACAGGGCACTTATGCAGGATTGCACTTAAAAGCGCATAAAACGTACAAAGACGATTTCAGAATGCACGCGAATGTATTTTCATATGCATGTATCGATGTGCGTTTGTACAGATATGTACATATTTGTTTCCTCTAGCCATATGCTTCAATATTCATGTATACATACATATGTGAGATTAGTTTAGTAAGAGTGACAATGTACAGATTTGCTGATTTTTGTAGATTTTATTGGCTAAAAAGCAAAGTGGTCTGCTTTGGCGCGGTATTGGTACAGGTGACGAATATTCATTTATGTGTGTCTCTTTGAAAAAAATTACAATTTGACATATGTATATCAATAATCCATCCACTCCTTTAAAAATACTACATATACATTTACGGTTTTTGATCGGGGTAAAATTCAACTTCTTTCAAATGCGAGAGATTTGATTTTATGTTTGTATTTTTTGTTTGTTTTGAAATTACCAAAAATCACCTGTTTTAGGTCTTTATGAACTTTCTGGTAAAAAAGTTAAAGATTCATCAGTTTCAACTCTAATTACAAATATTAAAAAAAACAACAAAAAGCCTATAGTTTAGAGTTAAACTTTCAGGTGGAGATGCCACCTGTTTCAAAGTTTTATCTGACTACAAATGTTAAGCAATTATAAATATTGATGTTAAAAATGAATTTAAGGTTAAGAGGCCTAAGGCTTGAAATATTTTGGCGAGGTGTTGCCACCTATTTACATTTTCTTGTTTAATTAAATGGAAACTGTACAATATGCATATAAAACTAAAAAGGTTTAAGAAGTCTCATAGCTGAAAATGTCTTAAAGGGGTGTTGCCACCCGTTTGCACTTCTTAAAATTTTTTAATTCAATGTTTTTTTAATTTAATAAAATAATATTTACTAACATGTAAGTTAAGCGGATTCATCACATTTTATTAATATATATAGATAATTTAGAACTAATACAGTTATTTTCTCAATAGTAACTTAAACATTTTTCAACAAGCCGTTTATATTGTTTGAAAAAATTTTTGGTAATATGTTTATTCTCGCAACCAGATAGGTAGTCGATATTTTGCCATTCAAAATCAGTTTCACGAATGATTTTAGGAAAGAACTCTTATGTTAAGGGGTTACATGGGTTTACTAGTTTTAAAAAATCGTTTTTTTATTGTTTTATTAAATAAAATATCTCTAGAATATTGTCCTTAATTTTCAGGTTGAACTCAGTAATCGTTTTGGAGATACAGCCATGAGAACTTGTGCTCTCGAGGCTAGCTGGGCTAAGTGCGCATCTTTAAACGCGATTTTCTCGAAACTGTGTTTTTGAGGTCGGTTGGAAAGATTTTTCGAGAACTCCTCAACCGATCTTCACGAAAATTTGCACAGGTCTTTGAGATACAATTCTTAAACACTTGGATGAAGGATTTTTTTTTGATTATAGCAATTTAAAAAAAAATGTTGCGAAATTTTCACTGAAATTTTAATTTTCTTGTAAAAAGGTCTGCCAAAAATCCAATTTTTTGGTTTTTTTCGTGTAAGCTCTAAATTAAGGTTTTATCTTGCCGAGGGTTTACCGGAAATGGTGTCGCAATTTGTTTTCAAAAGTTTTAGAATTTCTTTGTTAATAGTGTATGTTTGTACCAATAAAAAAACTTAATAAAACATTTAACTCTTTATATGAAAAAAAAATTGTTGAAAAAAGACAGTTTTTTACCCGAAGAAACCCAGGTAACCCCTTAATTGTAACGGGAAGGTCCTCCGCTTCACATTTTTAATTTTTTTGCTTATCATCAGCTAGAAAAATTCATAAGTCGCTTTCAACTGCTTAAAAAAATATCTCGTTGCATAGATTGTGTACAAAATTTAATGCTCTAAGCAACCCTCTTGCAATTTTCCTGACGGTTTATAAGATATCAAAAGTTGCATTTTGAATATTTTACATTTTTATTATTTTTTAATTTAATTTGAATTTTATAACTCTGTACAAAGAATCATTTGAAATAGCAAAACTCACAGTTTCGTAGAAAATTCACTGCGAATAAATCATAATTTTTTTTTTACCCACCCTAATGTATATATGGGCCTGCGTGGGTGTACGCGATCTAGTAAAGTATACATATCTACACTCACATCATTATACATATCTGCATTTGTAGTGCGCATTGCGTTACGTGAAAGTTCCGCAAACGAGCTTGTCCCACATGTGAAATTGCATGACAGCCAGCTGATAAAGTTGGAAAAAAGCGAGTAGTAAATAAAAAATTGACAGCTGTCAGCGTTTGGGGAATGTTGCGTACAGCGTTGTCGCAATAAGGACGGCGGCGCGCATGTTTACAGCGCTTATATACATACATATACATTTGGTATGTAAATTTACCCATATACATAATACAACATACAAATCGAATGTGCAGTGATGTGACAGGAAATGGAATGTTTCCTCGTGGAAGGCAAAACTTGAAAGGGTAAGATTAACATGGCTGAGATATACAGACGCCTACGCTTTACGTGTACTTACATTTACTCTACCTACATATCGCCATAAGTTTGTGTGCCACATTTTGTACATTACATACATATGTGCCAGTAGAGATTTATGTGTTTGACAGTCGCGTCGTATATTTCCATATTCAACAAATTGTGCAACAAAGTTATACACCGCTCGCCCCACAAACTACACACATATTACTTGCGCTCGCTATATGCACCTGCTACGCTGCTTGCACTGCACTCCTCCCCGAAATACATTGCTGCTTCCTGTTTTAATACCCTACGGCCCGCGCTGCCGTGCTCAACCAGCAGTTCGGCGCTTTCTTTGCAAAGTTCGCTGCAAACGCTGTCGGCGTCGTCAATTTTACTATGCTTGCTTCGGAGCTGTCGTTGATGTTCCGTTTTGTTTCTAGTTTTTGCCGAAAAGTCTTTGCAAATTTCCATGCAAATACATAAGTACTGAATATTCCTTACGATACGCCTTACTACCTTTACAGTTATATATACATATACATATATATATGTTATCGGTGCGTGTAGTCCAAGTTGCGCAAGAGTTTGTCATCGACGGATAAACTTTCAATATTATTCTATTTTTGCAAGTGCAAGAAGCTAATTTTATGAAAATGCTCAAAACTTTCGCTTATAATGGAGTTTAGAAGTGATAAAATTTCTGATTTGTCACACAGAAAGTTCTATGCAAATATACCTACATATAGTTAATTTAATAACATTTTTAGATAAACATAATATTTTGTTGAACTTTATAGGTCATAAGTTTAGTAAGAAAGTGACAGTATTTTTAGGTTTTACAGAATTCATTTTGAGGCACATACTCGCATATGACATTACATTAGTATAAACTTGTATTACGGCTGTGAGTTTTTGATATTGAAGAGAAAAAAATAAGTGATGTTAGGTCTTGAATTTATATAATATCTACATTAAAGGCACCTTATGACTATGACGTAATAATATCTGTGCAAAATGTAAAATTCTGAGAAACTCTGAGGTTAGGAGCTTTGATTAAATAATTTAAATAATGAAAATTTCTTTACATAGTATTCAAGTAATTTAAAGAGAAGGCAAACCACATAACCACAAGCACAAACACTATCAGTGGAACCATCGTGCTCCCTATTTAAACACAAGATGTCGCTTTATGTCTAATATTATTAAAAACTCTGTAATTCGAATTATTATTCTTACATTAAATTGGATATTATATTTTATTTTATCTATTATAACTGATCCGATTTAGGTCAAATACATTGTTACAAAAAAGTACCCGGAAATTGTAGATAAAACGCAAAACATTTAATTTTGTACCAATATTGATTTTGTCGCCGTCAAAATAATAGCCGCCAGTATTAATACACTTATGCTAACGATTTTTCCAGTGCTCGCAACAACTTTCATAAGCACCCTTTGAGATAGCCTTCAGCTCTTTCAGCGAATTTGGCTTTGTCTCTTTGATCGACTGAAAACAGGTTCACCGGAGCGGCAATTTAAATTTGGGGGAAAAAAAATCACCCGGAGCACAAGTGGTTCGGTGCGATGGTGCACTATAATCGTTAAAAATTCATTAATTGTTGTTCCACACCGACGGATGTTCTCTCACAAACGCCTCAATGCCGCCAAATAGAACTCCTTATTGACCGTCTGCCCTTCCGGAATAAATTCATGATACACCAACCCTAGAATATCGAAAAAAATATTTGGCACAGTAATTAAGAACAGTTCTACCAACTTAGGAAAATAGATTGTTGTGAAATATCATATACCCGAGTAATTTTATTACAACTTCCCTGTGCTTTCTTGTCACAATGTATTCCAAGAATTGTTGCTATTGTTCTATAACTTGTTGCTCTTTTCATTATACCTCTCTCCCAACCCTCGTCCCAATTGGGGAAATAATGAGACAGTCGATTTTAACAATCTTCTTTTGAGCAGAATATTACATGCATAAGAACCTCCCAATTAAGCTCATGTAGCTTTTGGTACTCCACTATCGATGTGTGTGTCCTGGCGTTGAACTGTTCGAATCCAGTTCCTATTCTATTAGTTAAAGCTGACCGCTACTGACCGATTACTGCTTTCAGACGATCTGATTATTAACATTCCTGACAATACTGACTTGGCAATTTTTTGGCCTGGGAATTCGGTTCATGGTGGAGCTTCTTTTTGTAATCAGTAATTTTTAGCTCACATTCGAACTCGACGATTTTCATTACTTTATCGACGTTTTCGATATACTATATTTCCGCTTTTCCTTAGCGTTGCGCACCAGAACACAAAATCGATGAATCCAAAATTTCACTTGATTTGCTGTTATAAAATCAGGACCATAAGCACGCTGGGCTTGAGTTCTTGCCTTTATCGAAGGAAAACTGCAAAATATGATGTGTGTTCTCTTTGCTGGTCTCCATCTTTGAATATACTGTGTCAAGCAAATAACTAAGAGAATCTGAAAAGTTTTTTTTTTTATTTTCTAACTCCATCGGTAACTACCCATAACCCGAAGGCACTCAAATAACACTAGATACAGAATACTAAAGGCATCTATTTGACACATAATGGATTATTTATGCCTTCTTATTTTTACTCCTATCATAGCTTTCTAGTGCATTTCCCACAGAACTACAATAGTTTCCGAAAAATTACTGAATGAAATAGATGTCAGAATTGCTTCGACTTAACATTGCCTACTTTTCGACGCTCGCTTCAGAAATATTTTTTAAATTTAGATCTTGTTTGTTCTTCTAATGTAAAACTTGATAACTTGATAACTAACTTGATATATATATATATAAGTATATATATGCTTAAAGTAATATATTTCTTGCCGTTACTTAAACAAACCTCTCTTATTCTCCCTCCCACTCTAGCCTCTGTTCGTCTGTGCATAAATGAATAGTGGCAAATGCAATTTCGAAAACAAGCAATCGCACTTCATTCACCGCATAATTGTAAGTGGTGACAGGCTCCAACGCCAAAATTGATGCAACGGTTTATTTGTACACATATATTTGCAGTTATAGATATATAGCATACATATTTATTTGTCTGTTGGCAAGTGCATTGATATGTAAGCGTGTTCGTTGTATTAGCATTGCCTTAATTTGTATTGCGGTCAAATGTTATCAACAAATCCCACTTTTCACACCAACAATTCCACGTGAGTGTATGTGTGTGTGTGTGTGACGGCAGAACAATCAGATTTAGTTTGTGCCCGCAGCTCACGTCGCGCAGCGCATTGATTATTCTGCTTTGCATGCCGAAATCACAGGCTTAGCAGCAAATTATACATTGCCGAAAGGTGGCAACGCGTGATGGTGCAATTCCCACGTCGTTGTATTAGTTAGTTGCTGTATAAATGGATTTGCTCCTCTATTTTTACATCTATTTTTTGCTGCCGTTTCGGCGTATGTATGTATTGTCACATATTTAGCACGCTGCTTTAATGTGTAAATCTAATTGTATGGTTAGCTTAATTTGTTTTTAATGGCAATGTAATTATTTGTTAATTAAAATTCTATCTAAATGCGATGGTGTTTGACAAGGAAACAAGTGTTCAGCGTTTCTGGCTTTAACTGTTTGATAACTGCGTAGAAGTAAACCGAAATAATTCGTAGTAATGATCACTTATGCGTTTTTTATGGTCTCGAAAAGAAGCGCTATGCGCTCCTAAGCTTGTTTTCAGGAATTTTTATAAAATATGTTTACTCTTTTGACTTTTTACTAACGAATGACATAAATTCTCAACAAAATATAAGGCTTACGGTTGCTTTGCTCGAATCATTGCTATAAATTAAAGTTGCTATATGCTGGACTAAGTTAAAGCGCGGTGATGCTTATATACACTTAAGCCTTGATAGTCCTCCGGTGAAAAGTAAATGGAAAGAGAAGTTGAAAAATGGTTCTATGATTACTTATAAAATATAACACTGTTATAATTCACTCATAAAATACTTGTTTGAAAAAGTGGGGAAGTAACTACTAAGTGGTGCTGTCACTGAACTCTTATGTTCAATAATTCCGACGTAGGCTTTCAAGCTCTTCCCAAATGGAAATAAAGATAAAACAAGAAAAAACGTTAACTTCGGCTACGTGGAAGCTTTAATACTCATAAATCTTCTGCAGAACCTTTCTCTCGAAAACTCGCAAGGTCAACTCATCAGATGTTGTCATCGTCCAAGCCTCTGCACCATATAGCAGTACGGGAATGATGAGT
This sequence comes from Bactrocera tryoni, assembly GCF_016617805.1. Taxonomy (NCBI): domain Eukaryota; kingdom Metazoa; phylum Arthropoda; class Insecta; order Diptera; family Tephritidae; genus Bactrocera; species Bactrocera tryoni. The sequence goes on along the minus strand of NC_052501.1, from coordinate 12,635,702 downwards.
AGTGTAATAGTTGTAGACATTACTTCTCAATTGCCTACTCAGTCCGAAGTAGCATCTGTTGGCAAGATTTATTCTGCGTTGGATTTCGAAGCTGGCGTTGTTGTTGGTGTTAATGCTGGTTCAAAGATAGGCGAAATTATCTACGACTTCGAAGTTACGATTGTCAACAGTGGCGTGGGAGCCAAGTCGCGACTGTTTGTTTCATGACAAACTTCTTCTTCAAACCGTTTTTTTCATGTTCACAACCAGACCCATTTGCTTCGCTTTCTTAACCACTCTGGAGAAAGCAGAACAAACGGCGCGGTTGTTGAAGAAATCTCTATTTAGCTTTGCAACGTCTGTTTGAAACCTCGTTTGTTATCGAGCGGCTCGAAGATGTCTTTTCCTATCCTGACAGAGCTTTTGGTATTGCTTAACGTCAGTTTACACATCCGTATAAGTTTCGCGGGGATACCAAGTTCTGACAAAGCAGCATTGAGGAGTTCCTTTTCGTGCTCTCGAAGGCGGCTTTAAAATCGACGGAGAGCTGGTGTGTCTCGATCTTCCTTTAACGGGTCTTTTCCAAGATTTGATGCATGGTGAATATCTGGTCAGTTGTTGATTTTCCAGGTCTAAAGCAAGCAGTTTATTAACGGTTTAAGAAATTTATATGCGATGTTGAAGAGGCTTGTCGCACGTAGTTGGCGCATATTGTGGGGTCTCCCGGCCATATTCTGCAAAGAAGCTGAAGCTATTCTCCTTATCAGTTTTTCTCCGCTGTGTTGTTCTTCAGCCATGAATTGTCCATCGTCATCGATTCGGAATAGGGTTTACCATCTCCTGGTGTTATGCTTTCACTGCCATTTAGTAGGCTGGAGAAGAGTGCCTTCCACAGTTTCAGTATGCATCAAGCACTAGATATCCTTTGTTGGTTCTACAAGAGTATGTTTCACGCATTTCGGCCTCATTCTTTTTGTGTCTGCAAATATGTCTCGCTTCTCTCTTCAACTCTCGGTATCTGTTCCATTCCGTACGTGTTGTAGTGAATTGCAACGTTGCGGTGTAGGCAGTCTGTTTTCTCTCCACTGCGACACGGCACACCTCATCGTACCAGCTGTTCTTTTGCATTGTCCAAAGCCAATGGTTTCGTCCGTAAGGAGATAGACATGGCGTTTCACAGTTCCCTTATATCGAGAGAGAGCAGGAATCGCTCGGCTGTCCATTGTGATTGCAGCTTCTTGATCTTCAGCCTTTCTTGTGTTTGTTGACTTGCGTTTGTTGCTGCACAGAGGCGGGTGCGAATCTTGGCTGCAACAAGATAGTGGTCCGAGTCGATGTTAGGACCTCGGAGCGCACGCACATCCAAAACACTGGAGACGTGTCTTTCGTCTATCACAACATGATCGATCTGGTTGGTGACTTTTCGATCTGGAGACAGCCAGCTAGCTTGGTGAATTTTCCTATGCTGGAACCTAGTACTACAGATAACCATATTTCGGGCCCCGGCGAAGTCGATCAGTTTCAACCCATTTACCGATGTTTCAACGTGGAGGCTGAATTTACCTACACGATTTTTACATCGTGGCGGGGACAGCTCTAAAGGTTCGCTTCAAGCACTTACAGAAGATAACTTTGGTCACGTCGTTCTTCTCCTCTGTTGGGACGTGGGCGGAAATCAGCGATATGTTAAAGAACTTTGCTTTGATGCGGATTGTGGCCAGACGTTCATCCATCGGGGTGAATGGGAGGACTGGGAGTGTTTCTCCGACCACACATCCCACACCGAAATTGCGCTCCTTTATATGGCCAAAAGGGGGGGTCTCTCGTCCGAGGATGATTTGACCTTATATACTTTTCCTTAACATAATTATGCAAAGTTTGAATTTTTTTTTGTTTGTTATTTTGTTTGTTATTGTTTTGTATTATTTGTGAATAAACTGATCTAATCTACATATTTAATTTCTGGCTTAAAATTGTTTCAAAAATCAACCGCTACAGATTTCGAAGTCGCCAAACATTTATCAATGTGCAGCCAGCTATTGCCACCAACCAAGAGAGGTTTCGCAACTGTGACAGTTTATTAGCTGCTCTTCTCAGCAGCTACAAAAGTATTTACGCACAGTCAATACTCGTGTGCAGCAGCAGCATTGTGTAATCGCTGCTTGGGGCATGATAATAAAGTGCAAACTCAACAAACTTACAGCCAGCGCTCCCTGCGGGGTGGCCGCAGAGTCAGGGGGTCACACACATTGCTGGCATGCCAATGTTTTGCTTGCACTTGACCACATCGAATGTGACAGTCGGTTGAAGTGCCACAATCGGGTCATTATTCAAATAAATCCCTGCAACAGCAGCGGTGGCATTCATTTATTACGCTATCGCGTGCACACAAACAGATATAAACACAAATACAAAGATAAATACAAATATTTACATGCACACACACACACACCCAAAGGCACGTGATATACGAACTTCAATTTATTTTGCGTTGCACATTTTAAATTGGCACACCGAAATTTCGTAACATGCCAAACACCAATAAATTTGCAAGCCATCGTTGTTGTTCTTGTTTTTGTTATTGAAGCTGTGTGTGTGCCGCACACGCGCATTCGAGCTTGTTCGCTTTGTTTTTTGGGGGTTTAATTTTTGAATTTAATATATGTATGTTGTTGGTGTTTTTATTTGATTTCGGCACGCAAAATCGCATTACCCGAAATTAATTGCTTCATTTGGTGCCATTTTCGGGCAAATATTTTATCGCATTTTAATGTGCGTAGCAGGCGTCGCTGTCGCCGCTGCCATCGCTGCCACCGTTGCCGTCTCACTGCAATGCCATTTTAATTAAATATTCTCTGTGAAAATAATGCTCATTGCGTCAATTTAATAGTCGTTGGACAATTAGTCAGGCATTGAAATTATTTATTGCAATTTTCAAATGTATGAAGGAAATTCAGATTCGCACTATTATTATTGTTTTTCTTTTTTGTGCAAGGGAATCGCATTACCAAAATGATTAACAATCGGTGGTGCGTGAGTTTAATTAAAAAATAATAATAATTGCGCATATGAATATGAGTACGAAATGCATTTAATTAATTACAGAATTTATCACCGAATTCAAAATGGAAGTTCTGTGCAGAGGCCAATAGGTCAACTGCGCTTTGTAAAAGCAGCTTGTGCATTTCCATTTTTAAGGCCCAGATATTGAAAGAGTTAGTAGAGTAAATCAAGGAGCAGCTATGAATTCCTTTACCTTAAAAGAAGAGAGAATAATTAAGGGTAATATGGGCTTCCTCGGGTGAAAATCAGCCTTTTTTCAACAATTTTTTCTCACATAAAAAATGAAATATTTTACAAGAATTTTTTTATTGTTAAAAACATACACTATTAACTAAGAAATTGTGAAATTTTTGGAAAAATGTATTTTAAACTCGACCATTGCGACGCCATTTCCGGTGACCATTCGGAAAAACGCCCGCGTTGGCAGGACAACTGCTTACCGGATCATCTAAAGTGAAAAAATACGTGTTTTAGTTAAAACCTTAACTTAGAACTTGGCTGAAGGCAAAAAAAAACTAAATACTGGATTTTTGGCAAACACTTTTACAAAAGAAATGCAAATTTCACTACATTTTGCATCAGAAAGTTGTTATCAAAAAAAAAAAAAATTCTTCATTCAAGTCTTTAAGGATTGTAGCTTAAGGACTTGTCTAAATTGCATGATGATAGGTTGAGTAGTTCTCGAGAAATCTTGCCAACCGATTTTAAAAACACAGTTTCGAGAAAAACGCGTTTAAAAACAGCGCACTTAGCCTAGTTAGCTAAGCGCACAAGAAGTTCTCAAGGCTGTATCTCCGAAACAATTACTCGGCTTAACTTGAAAATTTAGGACAATATTCTAGAGATATTGTAGAATTTATTAAGATAAGAAATGGATGTTTTTCAAAACCGTAAGCCCAAGTAACGCCTTCTGCAAGTTGTTTAACCCTGCTAGAAAATGGCAACTTTGTAAAAGGACCCGACATTTCTCTCTCGATGTTTCCAGATAAAAGGAAGAATTTAAGAATAATATTTTTGATATTGCAAATAAAATAATTTTTGCTGTCCACAAAATCGGGGTTGAGCGTGAACAACCGTCTGATCAAAAATCACCCGGACTGACAAACAGAAAAGTAATTCATTTCCAAATATTTTAATACAAATTTTTAATAACTGACCAATACGAACAAACGCTTCATTTAGCTAGTTATAAACATCCCCTGTTAAAGCCTTTAGTGCTTTCAGTCAATTGTGTTTTTTTCGATTCCGGCTGATTTTTGAGGCGTCATTCGCGAATGTTGGATAGTTCCGACGTTATAATCATAATCATACATCTTGTCACCAATGATGACGCGCTTGATGACTGTAGCCTCAGCTACGTTGTAGAACACCTCCTCGCAAACCTCTTCTTGAAGTCGTTTTTGCAAAAGGTTCAAGTCTTTTGGCTTCATACCCAAAACATTAACCAAAATATGTTGTGTTGGTCGGTCGAGCGACCCATTAGAGCTGTTGAGATCCTCTGCTATCTGTTTGATGAACATGAGGATTTTCAATTACTGCTTCTTTAACTCTTTCGATGTTATCGTCACAAACTGAGTTGGCTGGACGACTCGCTTGAGGCTGGTTTTCGATGAGTTCACGACCTTCACTGAATACATTGTACCACATTTGTAAGTAATTTTGCTCGTGATAAAGTATTATTCTTTCAATAATTCCATTGCCAAGATTCGAATAGAAGTACAAAGTTTCAAGAAAACTTGTTGTTACATTTTTTCAATGAAAAAATTGCCAGACAGTCCTTTCGCGTTGCAAATAAACTGCATACTGTATAATTAACATATAGAGATCGAACTTAGCACGAAGATAGAAAAGGGCTCTGGATAAAAGTTTTTATTGATTCAGTTGAGTTCAACTCAACTTTCATCTGTTGGCATAGTCCCCTCCATCGACTAGATTAATCTAGATTCCTTACTATACAGAGCGAGTTCTGTGCTAATTGTACTGTCAAGAAATCACTGCTAGTTGTGCTAAGAATCTTAATGTACTCCGATAAATGAATCTATAATGACTAAACCTAATCGAAAATGCTAATGATATTTATAATAGGTCTTTCGAAATTATATCATCCGTTGCTGCACGGCCAAGTTTGAACACAGATTTCAAAAATTTAAAACTGCAATTCAAGTATTTGTTGGAGCTTATTTTTACTTAAAAAAGTTCAGTTATAAAATTTCATGCTAGAGATTTTCTGCACTATACGTTATACTAAAGGGTGATGTCTTTCGATGTTCTCTACCTTTTTAAATTAAAAACACGAAAACTTCAAATTAAACGACAAATTTTTATTATCATTCGAAAGAACATTCCTTGACATTTATTTTTTGAAGATTATCTCTTTCAAATGTTGGCGCCGGCTACGTTTCAGATGATCCATCCATTGAGTTCAATTTACGATCATTTCGACTGGTAACTGGCGAATAACACGTGTAAAAAATGTCGAAAAAAGTCTATTGAAGAAAGTAACTCTATTTGGATCACACGTTATATGTACCATACACTTGATCATTTTTTTCTACAAAAACCCATGAGAGAGAGCACATTGTTAAGTGCATTATTTTATTTCAAATTATATACAAATGAATTAGTAATGAAGTTAATTTATTTGTATTACTAATTAATACTTTCTTCATAATCTTTTCAGGTAAGGGCTTGTAAAAAAGGAAAGCAGAACAATGACTATCAAATATCTGGATTTTGAAATATTACCACGAAAAGCCTTGATATAATAAGGTTATACCTATGTAGGTATGTAAAGTCTATAAAATTGCGAAAGTTTTACAAGTATTGCTTTATAAACCATCAACCGTTTAACAACTTATCAAAAGTCCATATAACTAAAGTAATATATATGTAATTTGGTGATAGCTTACTTATATACACATACATATATATATGACAATCACAAAATTCAAAAAATAGTTATTTTAAAAAGTTAAATGCGTCGAAAAAAGCTATCTTCATTCTTGGAAATAAATTATAGTTGACGACTGACAGATGATAGCTGAGTGATGATAAGTGACAACTCATAGATGACAGTCAAGTGATGATATGTGACAACTACAAGATCACAGCTGAGCGATAATAGTTGACAACTGGCAGATGACAGCTAATCGATTATAGCTGACAACTGACAGATGACAGCTGGTCGATTATAGTTGACAACTGACAGATGACAGCTGGCACTATTTGTGGAAAAATATTAAAATGAATAAAAAAAGTCACCACCATCAATAATGGTCATAATGAGTAGATGACAACTGACAGTTGAGTTAAGAAAGAAATACAATTTTGTATAAAAATCGTGATTATAGTATGTAATATATGACATTTTTTTGAAATTTCATACCTTTACTGATTTAAGAAAACCTCAACACTTTTCTTTCCTGTAGTGTAGGCAATAATCAATCGAACCACTCATTCTGCGTGTGCGTAAGTAAGTTTAAAGGATTATGCAGATGGGTCAAAAGGTAGCAGATAAAAACTACTAAAGTACGAACAATATTGGCGTACGAATTGAACGAGTTTTAAAAAATAGCATTCTCGTGCGCACTCTAAATACACACACATATATATGCGTGTGTGCTTAAACTATTTTTACTTCACTTTTTTTTGTGTGTGCATACACGCTTGATGTATTTAAAATTCACAATTTCATGGCTTTTTTCATATTTACCATTCTTGACGGCATGCCGACGCGCAGCTGCCTTGAGTGCCATAAAAACGCGCACACACGTAAAAACACACACACATACGTTAGCATAGCGCGCATGCCAACACTTGCAATGGCATATTCCTCTTCCTGTTTTTGTGCTTTCTTTAAATTTTCCCCATCACTTCCGCTTTAAGCGCTGCAACAACGCTCGGCATTGAGTGGCGCACCTGTCGACCATTTGAACGCTCAACCATACCATACTGACCGACCAACAGGCTGTGGCATAATCCTGCCTTTGGAAATTATGCAAGACGTAGAAGACGAAGAAACAGCAGAAGAAGTACCAACAATGAGCGGTGGAGTTGCATGCACAATTTTTCTTGTGCAAATCCTGATTTTTTAATGCACTTTTGGTGGCCTTTTGGGGTATTAATACCAGTTGCAGCATAGCTTCGGACGCAGTTTTTACACCGCCCTTCTCTTTTGGCTTTACCCTTTCGACTTATCCGCCTCAGCAGTCAGTGCTCACACTCATGCGCACACAGTTTTGCTGTTGTCCAGCAAAGCGGATAAGCAGGTGAATAGGCAGAAAGCTGGCCGATTTTGGTGTAAAGTCAAGCTCCATAGGCGAGTACTTACGTATTTTCATACAAGGTGGTTGAAATATTGATTTCCGCTTGGTTTAATAATATATGTATACTATGAACAGGGTGTAATAAGTTTGACACGAAGTTTATGAGACTCAAGAATATGCATTGAATATCCTATGAAGTATCTATGTACATATGACGAGCTGAGTTGATTTAGCATTGTCCGTCTGTCCGTACGAACGCGTACCTCAGATTTAAGATATCGATATGCTATTTGGCACAAGCTTTTTCTGATTTTTTTTGTCAGGACCTCCGATGTTGGAACACTATATCATTTAGGTTAGATTAGGTTAAATGGCTCATCCAGAGATTGTACTTGAATTGCTAAATATAGTCCTTTGTGAAGCCGTAGAAAAGTAGATCTCCTGTGCTCGATTTTACAAGTTAACTACCGTACAAACTGATCGGCGAAAGTCTAGTCCTTTTATAGACAACTTTTTCTTTGACAAACTATCTTCACAGTGTTTTGCATAGAATATTGTTGAAGTCAAATCTATAGTCCTCATATATATTGCCAAATATAGCTGCCATATACGCTGACAGGTCAAAATCAAAACAAGAATCTTGTCTACCCTTTTATAGTATGCTATAAGAAATGCACCTGTGTAGGGTACTATAGCATCAGTGCAGACCTCATGACAATGTTTTCCGTTAAAGTCTGCTAAGAATATAAATAACGTTTGACTCATTTTTGCATTTAATTACTTGTGATGACATTTCGATAGCACAGCCAGTTCGGTATAAAAATTTTCTCAGATCATTTACTCGCTGTAGGTGTGCGTCTGAGCTAAGTCGTGTTTCGAATCTACGATCCACTGAGTTATAGGTAACCACTAAACCAACATATAATTTAACTTTAGCACCAACGCTCAATGCAACGATAAACCAAAAGGCTTAAGGGAAATTTTATAACCTAATCGCAGTAAAAATCAAAATTCATTAGAACCACCCATTACAGAAAACCATTTGCCCACCATGCAGGAAGTATAAACCTTGTTTTGTGGCTTTGAATGGGCATAATGTTGGCTTTAGTGATTATAGTATTGCGTCTTTGTGGAAATGTTAGTACGATTACAAAGCATAGTCGATTCTTGCGCTTGCTGCTACTGTTGCTGCACATACACACATACATGTATTTATTGTTGTTTGCTTGCGTTCATTTTCATTTTCATTTTTACTACACCCATTTCTCGTAGTAATTTTTATAGCCGTGGAGAGTGCAGGCCATTCCGGCCATTGCATTGCTTCGGTCGCACTTAAGGCTTCTGCTGCAGCTGAGTGCTCCCATAAAGCTACCAACAACTTTCACCGTTGCTTCCTGCAACATAGTACCCTGCTTTGGCCATTATATTGCACCGCTCCACCTTTCCCGCCCCCAAAATGGCTGTCTGCATAAGGCTTGGATTTGTTGGCCGTTTGTTTGGCGTTGCAGCCTTGTTTGATAATTTGTTTATACAAAATTTTCTTTCAAGTTGCTTTGTGTGAAATTTTCATCGCAATGGTTAGTGAAAGATATGAGATTTTACCATTTTTTTACCGCACACATTTTAACAAAGTTAATATGGCTATGAATTTGTATTCGTATGACCCTTTAAAATTCGCCTTCCTTGTTGTTGTATTATGAAAGCAAGTTCGTGATGGTGTTAAATATAAGTTTTTTGTGTGGTGGCAAGGTGAAGGGAATTTTGAAAAATATGGACTGTGTGCTGTTGGCTGTTGGCGCTGCCAGGTGATTTGCATACAAAGATTAAAGTTCATTTTTCAGATTTCCAATCTTGTTTGTCCAAAATTTGTTGCGGATTAATTGTATAAGCTTACCATAAGTTATGGCATGTTGCATTGGTGTATCCAGTGTTAAAGTTATAATTTAAGCAAAAGCTATGCTAGGGACAAGGAGCTTTCAAGCTCAAAGCGCGCTTTTACAACATTAAGGGTTTTCACAAGTCCCATAAAGTTATAAGTTATAACGATTCGAAAACATAGCATTGAGAATTGTAAATGTGTAAACTCATTTTTGCATGAAATCCAACAACAATTTTTTTAACAAGTGTAAAAATTTATAATTTTACGATTTTACGATGCTTTACGACGGGTTGTGAGTACCCCAATTGTACTTGTAAAATGAAATGTCTTCGTACTTTTAAAATCTTATTATTGATTTGTGATATGAGATGTTGTGTTGTTATATTAATATTGTTAATATAAACAAAAATTAATTCTTTTCTATCACTAAGTTAGGTTAAGTCAGATGACAGATCCCTCAGGATGGCGGGGGGTAACACTTTTACTTCAATGCATAGTCATTTGTGAAGGCAGATAAAAACCCATTTAGTTGGTTTTTCTCTTTCGTCCTTTATTTTTATTGCCGCTACTTCATCTCTCTTTTCGGTTGTGTGAAAGTAGAAATCCCAAATGTTTTGTCAGTAACCTGGCAAAGGCAATACGTATGAGAAGGTGGAATCGATGGCATGTGCTTAAACGGTTATCTCATCGACTTTTCTCTCTTCTTCGCTGCATGGAACTTAACACTTTCCCCCAAAAAGTCCACAGCGACCATATTCACAAGCTGGACAAAGGAGTGCAGGCTTGACTTTAATATTGTAGTCGATGGCGTTAAGATTCCGACTGTCAACAACCCTAAGATTTTAGGTGTGACTTTCGACAGCCTGTGCTCCTTCACTTCTCACACGACTGCAATTATAGTAAAGCCGCAACAAAACCCTTAAGTCATTAGCCGGAAACACATGGCGAAAAGACAAAGAAAGCTTGGCAACATACAAAACAATTGGCCGGTCAGTCCTTAAGTACGACCAATATGGTCACTTGGATGAAGTGAAAGCTGCAAACATATCAGAACACTGCACTCGTAATGAACATAATGAACTCCTCTCCAAGCAGTGTCTGCTGGGTCCCCACATTACACAAGTCACCTCTAGCATGCGCTGCATTCTCCTTTTGGTTCGCCCCGTCGAAACAGCTCGTTTTCTGGGCCTGCTGTTGTATGAAGTCGATGTCAACTTATCTAAGCCTTACCATCCTAACCGTGATTAGGTACCCGATTCAACAGCAACAGAAGGTAGTGTTGCGATAATTCTATCTCACCTTTTTTCGAACAGTTTGGATCCGGTAATATATCAATCTTACCACATGAATCCTGAACAAACAGTTCCCAGTTAGAACTCCAACAATCATTGAAAGGTGAGCTTTACTGAGGGTGAAGAGTTTGCTACGATTTACCCTGGTTCAGAGAGACCTTGCAATTGCCCAGTATCTAGTAGTTGACTAAAGATCGAATTGTCTGAGGCCCAATCATCCAGCAGAGGATCGCAAGAAGTCAACGGAGCTCCTACCGGCTCCCATTCTGCAAAAAATTAGTAGTCTAGACATCCTTTCACTATTCATGAGTGTCTGTATGGGCCTCAAGGCTAATATCGACTACTCTACTATCACAGTAGATAGTCCACACTCTAAAGGAGGTTGCGCTCCGGTTTAGTAAATCTACTGCTAGTTTTATTGCAGCCACTTCCGCTTGGAAGACGCGGCAGTAGTCAAAAAGTCTTAAAATCGAGATGATGGATAGTTCCTGACAGTGTATGCCCCTACCAACCCTCCCCACAGGCTTTTATTCATCCGTAAATATGTTCAGCGCCGCTCTCTTCCAGTGAGTTCCGCCCTCAAATATCAGCTTATGATCTTGGTATTCCAAGTATTTTGAAATGAAATCTCAGTAATTTAGGTTCACAGCTTTCTTGGTCTGCTAAAAAAAAAAGACTTCGGAAAACTGGCGATTAAAACTGAATTTTCAACACATGTGTTTCTTTCTTCAATGCTTTGTTAATTTTACAAGACTATTGGGTGAACTTAGCCAACTACTGAATATTTCATTTGGGAAATCCGAAGCTTCAGACCAATAACTTTCTTTCATTAACTGATTCTTTAAAATTTATTTCTGTGATTATTAGCATTTTTGAAAGCTCGCCGAGTTTATGGCTCTTGTGAAATTCAAATATCAATTTCAACTAGTTGGAGTTGTGAACATAATGACTTTAAAAACACAGCTTTTCGGACAGATGCTAATTGACGGCCCAGTGCACTCTAGCCTACATGACTTGACTATCAATGAAGACATACAATAAATTTTCCGCCTTCAATTGCCCGAAAGCAATTTATTAACTAATAAAATATTCACAAACTCCGCTCTTGGTTATATAAACTCAACACAGCACAAGTATTCTATACCGTAATAACTCACTTGACCCAAGCGTACGCCTGTAATTGTATATTTTGAACTTCTGCTAATAGCTTCGGCATAGCAAATTAGCACTTGAACATTTATTTCACCATTTATTTCACTACCCAATAAAGGATATAACTAAAGCAGTTGGTAATTGCCTACAAGCCTTCACTTTTGACCTGACAACCGAAAATACTCTGAGTGCTACTATTGTCACGTTCGCGCCTTTATCGATATTCGGTTAATTAAAAGTTTGACTTAATGCTGCAAATTCAAAGACACGATTGGCAGCAAAGCAAAAGTTTAAAGTGCTCGCGACTGAAGTGCAGAGCTTTGAGGAAGCGGCAGGAACGTCTCCAGAAAGAAGCGGAAAAATACGCCGCGCGTCTGTGAGAAGACAGAAGGAAATGAAAATATATTGAATGTTAAAACTTTTGTGTATACGAAAATGCCGTTACATTAACCGTTTTTGCTGCGCGCAGGCTCTCAGCTTAGCGCACAAGTTTAAAACACAAGTGCCCCTTTCATATTTTCGTTGAGGAATTCACTTGTCGCACCATTAAAAATGTAACAACCCAACATTAAGTCCCATTTAATGAGCGTATCTGTTCGATGGGTCGAAAGCGCGCGGCTGGCATACCAAAGTATTGAGCGATTTACCTAGAAACGTGCCTTTAGCATTGGTGCCACAAAAATATGGACAAGTGTGTATGTAATTGGGAATTCGTTTTGAGTTGGCCACTGAGAGAGGTGAATGAATGGCATAGCAAATTTGCAATACACACACGCACATAAATACCGTAGACATAAAGTAAAATCGTGGTAACAGGGGCACCTGAGTGAAGGTAATAAGGTAGTTACGAGGCAATTCAGTGCGGAAGTCTGGTATTTATGCAAAAGCTCTGTGAGTGAGTGGATGAGTGCAATTTATTTATTTTCATTTCAATATTTCGATTCGTTAAGTGGAAGAGAAAAGTTATGTAAATTGTGAATTCAACGACTAATTAGAGTATTCTGCGTGCAAGGGCGTGTTATAACAATTTTTCCCTACAATTGAACCAAGAGCTTGCAAACAATGTGGTTGAAATGAAGGAGAAGTGTTTGAAAGCAATTGCAACCATAGCAGACAATACAATTTTTACTATTACGAAAATGCGAGGTCTATTGATTACTTAGAAAGCTCTCTGGTATACATTAACGCTAATAAGTAATAACTCAGCAATGATTGCTACGTATTCAATACACTTTTTTATTCTCTGGTAAGATTTGGGCAAATAATATAAAAGCTTTGTTCGACTTAAACTTATCGAGATAGGTTTATTGTTGTTTATTATTTCAACACACTTGACTTCACTGTTTAACATCAGAGAGTTAGCAGAGGACCTCAATACATATCTCTTATAGATCGAATACATACGTGTTGGTTTGTCAGTGCTGGACTCATACCAAAAGACGACATTGGGTAGAGGTAGTAAAAGAGCTTGAAGACGTTTGGTCCTCACATTCACCACTACTGATAATGAGAGGCATTATGGAAATGGCATCGCAACTATCCAACAATCCATCGAACGGCGCTTCCAAAATGAGACAAAATTGAAAAAAAAAACAATATGCGCTGAAGGCACTCAAGGCTATCCGAGGCAAAATGAGACATTTTGAAAGGGATAATAAAGAATTGTATGAAAGTGTCGTCAGTTGGAGACATGGTTGATCAGATACTATATATAAATGATTATGATGACGAGACATGTCGAATTCCCCCAAAATGCTGCTAAGCTTAGGGCTATAACTATGTATGTTCTAAGTTAAGATGCAGACTTGTAATTTCGTACAGGGTATAGAAGTATGTAAATATATAAAGTACAGGTATCACAAACAATTAGAGATATTTCAACGAGACTACTCATTAACTAAATATTTTCTCACGAACTCAGTTTATCAGTTGGACAATAGGCGAAGCGGTGTCTAACCATAGTTCAGGAGGGATTGTAAAATTTGGATTTGGTTGAAATTATTTCGACATTTCTATATTACCTTGTAAAAACGGGCTTCGCCTTCTTCCCATAAACATCATTTTTTATTTCCATATGACTCTTTCACTTTTTTCCTTTTTATTGACGTAGACACCGCTTATGCGGTTATGGCCGAGTTTACAACAGCGCGACAGTCCTTCTTCCTTTTGCCATTTGGCGCCAATTTTAAATACCAAGTGTAGCCAGGTGCTTCTCTCCCTGGTCTTTCGAAACGAATGGAAGTCTTCATCTTCTTCTATTTCCCCCGGCGGGCAGGATGACAAGAGATATTTCGTCTTGTCCTAGTTCATAAGCAGATCTATACGCTTTGTTTCCTTTTCCATTCTGGAGAAAGCAAAACTAACGGCGCGGTTGAGGCCAATGATGATATTGATCGGCGTAAGTCGGCAGCTGTACACTCTTATAGAAGATTGTACCTGCTCTATTCAGCTATGCAGCTCGAATTATTTTCTCCAGGAGTAGATTGAAGAAGTCACATGATATTGAGTCCCCTTGTCTGAAACCTCGTTTTGTATTGAACAGCTCGGAACGTCCTTCAGTTCAGTTTACATAGCCGTATTAGTTTTGCGGTGATGCCAAATTCAGATATAGCGACATAAAGGCGTCTTATTTTCGTGCTTTCAAAAGCAACTCGGAAACGAGGGAGTGTGTCGGACCTCTTTTCACGGATCTTTACCAATATTTGGCGCTTGGTGAAAATTTGGTCGATTTAAGATTTCCCAGGTCTAAGTCCATACTGACAAGATCCAATCAGTTTGTTGACGGTGGGCTTCAGCTTTTCACACAGTATGCTTCTATCCAGTATGCTTCTATCCAGCCTTATTTGTGATGTTGAGGAGACTAGGTGCAGATTGTGGGATCTCCCTTTTTGTGGATTGTACAGAGTACACATAAATTCCACATGTCCGGCATGCTTTCGTCCAACCATATTCTACAAATAAGCTTATGCAAGCTCCTTATCAGCTCTTCGCCGCCGTATTTAAATAGATCGACCGGCAATCCATCGGCTCTCACCGCTTTGTTGGTCTTCAGACGGATAATCACTTTACAGTATATAAATTAAGCAGAATTGGAGTTACCAGAATAAGACTTTTAGGGTAGTCGAAATTAGACCACAACTTTTCATGTCCCCAAATACCGAATATGTAGACCTCATTGCCGAATATGTAGGTCAATGTGTTGTCGTTAGCCGTTCCTTGTTTGCATTTTAATTTAATTCCTTAGTTAGTGATGGAAACATATTTCCTTGAAACTGTTTTTGGTAAAGGACTGAGACCAAAATAATATTCCGGGAAGGCCTATGCCTAATACTTGGTCTGACGCAAACATTATTTTACAGTTATATGAATTTCAAAATAATCAAACCTAAACGTTAACATAATATGTCATTCCCTTCACTCCAAAATTTGTTTAGAAAACAATAGTAAGAACGTTTCTAGAAGAATGTGTAAAGCACACTAAGTGCTTGCAGCTCATATGAAATCATATGAACTGACCACCTCAAAAGCCAATTGTTATTATATATTTTCCGCTAGCATTACTTCTTTCATTAATTATTTGTTTATTTATTTCGTATCAAACTTAATCAAAAATATATCAAAAACTTTTCCGGCGAGATAACAATAAGCGCGTGTGATTATCGCGGCTCTTACAATTGTACTTTTGTCATCGGCAAACCTTTCACGCCCAAACCGGTCACCTTGTAGGTGTTACCAGCTGGTGGTGGCTGATCATTCAGTTTGGAGGTCGTTACGTACAAGATATCCAAATTTGGGCCACCAAAAGCAACGGAAGTGATTTGTTTGCAGGGCATTTTGATTTCCAATAAAACCTCGCCGGTGCTGTGAGTGATTTCAAAAATATTTGTTGTGATAATTTGTATATTAATGTATAGAGTTGTTAAACAAGCAAATACACGTTGGTAAACACTCACCTTGGTTTCACCTTAAACACCGTGGCACCGGTGAAAGTACAAACATAAATATTGCCATCACTATCAATTGTCATGCCATCGGGGAAATACGTACCGGGTGTAAAGATAACTTTTGGGTTACCTATTGTTGCATGAAACAAACATTTGAAATAAAGGACGGGCGGCTATAAAAAAAACTAAGAACCTGGCACTTACTTGCCACGCCAGTGTCCAAATTATAATCGTACGCCTTGACATTGTAGTCCAGTGAATCGATAAAGTAGAATTTCTTCGCCTTCTCGTCCCATGTCAAACCATTCGAGATGCCAACGTCAGACTTGATTAACGCTGCGGGCTTACCTTTCTCGAAGCTATACAATTCACCCTCACGTTTCGAAAACATATCCTTTGGATCATTGTACATGGTACCAGCCACAAGACGACCACGTGGATCGGCTTTACCATCATTTAAACGATTCAAAGCCAAATCTGGTTGCACTTCGCGCACAACACGCACAACCTTGGCTTTTGGTGATACACCATCCCAAGCGACGACAACTACACGACGACCCGCGCCTACTACGAATTTACCACTCTCACCTTCGACCGGTACAATGAAAGAGGCATATTGTTCACCCTCTAGCACGGCACTGTAGGTTTTGTTCTCTTTGTAGTCATAACGTAGTAATCTGCCAACATCAATGTCGACAAAGTAAAGACTTTGTGTTTCAACATCCCAGTGAGGACCTTCACCAATCAAGGTGCCTGCGTTGGGCAGTGCTTCGATTTTATAAGACATCTAAAAGTATGTAATTTAGTTCAAAATATTTAGAAATTGATTATCGGTTTCTTTCATGAATTTTTTCTGTTTGGTCTTAGCATATGTATATATCATCAACTAAAATGCAACACAACGTATCAACAAAATTTCGAAATTGAGCTTTTTATACGATTTCTTACGATTCACCGCATCATATTACATATACGTATGTAGCATAAAATTTTCAGCTGCCGCTATATGATACCTATAAGCAATTTATAACCATTTTGTAACCTTTTTGTAACCGTTATATAACCATTTTGTAACCATTATATAACCATGTTGTAACCATTAATTAACCATTATATAACCAAAACTCAATTTTTTCAATATGAGTGGTTACTATTATACCGTTTTTTTCGCCTGCCAACTTACGAAAAGTGACATTAAGTTATTTTGCATTTTAAGTGATTAGAATGATTTCTGTCAAACTAACTGCCAAAACACTACTTGAAAAACTCTTGAAAATACACTATGGGCTAACTTGTGTGCAGAAAAAATTACTGTCTGGCGTAAATTATATGAATCGTGTACGTGTTCTGTTCGAAATGAATAGCCGGCTACTGCCAATAGGTTAAAAAATATTTATAGTTATTTGAATCGAAATAAAAATAAATATTTATATATTCGAGTCTAAATATTTCTTAATACATTTTTTTATTGTTTTGAACACATGCCTTATAGGTCAAGTTAGTGTTATTATATACAAATTTACAGTGACAAGCTTAACTAAAGCTTTCAGAGCAGGTGTTAAGACAGCTTCATAATAATCTGAGTAGCTTATCGCATCTTCAATAGTACACTCAAAACAATCCATAATTACTAAACCTTAACTTTTAGAACAAAGTAATTAATTTAAGGACACTGAAGGTCATAACGGACAAACATCACTTTGATCTCTCGTCAATTTCACCAAATTGTCAACAGCTGTCATTAAACATTGTAATTAAAGACTAGATTGGCTAGACACTTATCTTCAAGTGGTTTTTCCTCATATAAAGTATTAAAAACGCCTATCAACGTTATAATCGTACTAGCGCTATCTCCCACCATATGCTAAAATATGCGAAATTTTAAAGACCCCCGTGGTTTATCAAAGACCAATAAGTTTGTGTTACTACTAACGCATACTTCATCATATTCAACAAAAGACCTCTATTCGGCTGCATGACTTGAACATTTTCAAGTTCACTCTGCGTGGTGAGATAAGTTTTAGTATGGCTATCCGGCTGATAAAAATGCTTGAAGTGCACTAAAGCGAAGCACTGCACGGTATCAATAAAAAAGCACTCATATTTATTATACTAAATACTGCTGCACGTAATAAACTTTTTCCAAAACGTTGCAATAAAATCGAGAAAATTTAAAAATGCTAATTTCTATTAACAATAACAACAATTATTACAATTTTCATTGCTTTTTAAGCAGCTGTTTTGCGAAAGCGCTCGAAACACTTTTAATTTACAAACACAATTTCGTTTCAAATCTCAGTAACCACTATTTGTAATTGCAAATTGTAGGCACTATATATTATAAGTTGATTTAGAATCGATTTTGTTCGTTTAACACGTTCGTACCTTGCTTGGGGGAAAATATTTGCAACAACAGACGATTCACTTGCGACTGAACTGCACTGAAATGAATTTCTATATTTATAGTCAAGTGAGCAGCACAGTGGCTCTTAAGTACACTACGATAGGTTCTAGCCATTTATTAGAGATAACAGAAGTGCAAGCAAACTTATATGTATTAGAAAAAAAACAAATTGTTTTGGGGACTAATTAGTATTTTAATGAATTCATTTATTCTTATCGAAATTGTCCAAAAGGGGTTTACAACTTATTGCAATAATATTCATTAATATAATTAAACTGCCAATAGTATAGTAGCAGAGATAATAATATTGTCTCGGATCCACATTACAAATGAAATTGTAGATGAAATATCATAACAATTTCCATAATATAAGCAAAGAATTCTATACACTAAGTGTCACTTACACACTCTCATATGTATATTCAGTAGTTAAAACGAAAAAAACACATTTTAAATGTAGAGATGAGGTAAGAAGTACATACAAGTACTTATATGGCTGTAATTAAGTAAGTCTCATAATAAAAATAAAGTGTGCTTACTCTTCTTTTATTTTTGGTGCCATATATAAATATAACCGTTGCAAATAAATTATACTCACAAAAAATAATAATAATCTATATAACAACTGAATTATTTTTTAATTACGAGCAATGCAACTTTTATTCTTTTATTATGTTTCAAACGCTTATAGCCCTTTTTTGACAGATCCTACGTAAGTCGTGTCAAGCTGTCATGTTAATTTTGCTCAGTATTATCTCATCTTAAGAAGACTTACGCCTGAACAAAGTTTACAAAGCGTTCAACATTATCACGAAATTTCACGACCTGTAAAGGATGTCATTCGCGAGTTTCTGTCAACTTATGGCCAACATAATCGGCCTACTGAGCGTACTATTCGCAACACCATCACCCATCTTGAATTCCAGTATTCATTACTGGAGAATATTCAACCGAATAGACCACGTTCAGCACGCAGCCGTAGCCGTAGCTGAGAGTGTACGCGAAGACCAGACTTTCCCAACTGACATCACTTCGCTCTATTGACTCCTGAAAAGATCTAAGAAGATCCAGCGTTTCGAGCCAAGTTTTGTTCAGCGATGAAGCCCATTTCTGGTTCAATGGGGTTGTAAACAAGTAAAATTGCCACATTTGGGACGAAGAGCAACCTGAAGAGATATAAGAGCTGTCATTTCATTCAGAAAAAATAACGGTTTTCTGTTGTTTGTGGGTCGGTGGAATTATCGGTCCGTATTTTTTCAAAGTGATGACGGTGAGATGTTATCGTCAATGACGACCGCGCCATGATAATCGACTATTTGATGTCTGAAATTGAAGCTCGTGATATCGGCGACATTTTGTTTCAACAAAACGGACCATCTGAGACGTGACCGCGGCAAACATTTGAAAAAAAATTTCGCATTAAAAATTTATCAACTGATTCTAGTTAATTTGGGTGCGCTGAATTCAAATCTGTAATCAGTTTGTCTCTATCAGCTCTAGTTCTCATGATATAGTTTTTTTTTATTTTTTTCAGGTCATAAGTTAAGTGGAGGGTATAATTTTTATTATTTTTTAATGGCTACTTTTCGATGGCTGTATTCATCCAATTTTTATCATTTGTTTTCAAAATACATAAACGTACATCAGTTAAAATGTTACAAATAACGAACAGCTCGTCAAACAACTAACAATTTGATAATCGTGTTTCTACAATATTATCTTTAACTATAAAATATTAAATTCTAGCGGTGGGCTCTAGACGCTACAAAATTTTGAGCCATCCTAGTATATTCTAATAATCAAATTAATTGTTGAATACTGCTTGATTTTTCAAGTTTAATTTACGAAATAAATCATCGCTCTTCAAAACAAATAGCAAATGTTGTACTACGCCACCTGTTGAGTATGAACAGCTTACTCTCTCTTCTCTCTCTTAATATCGATAACCTATACAAATATCATTCGTAATAATTATTAGTATTAGTATTATTATTATTATATACTGTACTATATATCAGAGTACGTTGCTTGCTTTCCATTATCTATAGAATTAAAAACTTGTTAAGTATCGGAGGCAACTATTTCGCTTTATGAAACTAAACCAGATCAGCTGACAAGCTCTGTTAGCGAATTGTTTTGTTTTTGAAACGCCGGTGAATCGATAATTAAAATAGTAATAAAGCGGAACCTCTCTAATGCCATGAGATAATAGCAAACCTTTGCTATTGCCATACAGAACTTAGTAGCTCTCCAACACTCTCTGTCAACTTTTTATTAGTTCGCTCAGCAATATTATATTTTATTAAATTATTGTTCGTAAGGCATATACTCGTATGTTCGTTTATTTAAAATTATTACCGCTCAGACACACAACAGCACATATAAACATTTCAATATATCATATTTTTGTAGAGACATATCTACATACATGTTTGTATATATTATATACCGATAACGTTTGTGTACTCGGCTTTATCGCAATAACAAATTCAATTTGATTGTTCTTCACTAGAGCAAAGTACTATAAATGCAATTGATAAAGCGATAATGTGGGTGGTGCACGTCATACAATACTCAATAAACTTTTTATACTCTCGCAACAAAGTTGCTAAAGAGAGTATTATAGTTTTGTTCACATAACGGTTGTTTGTAAGTCCTAAAACTAAAAGAGTCTGATATAGGGTTATATATACCAAAGTGATCAGGGTGACGAGTAGAGTTGAGATCTGGATGTCTGTCTGTCCGTCCGTCGGCGCAAGCTGTAACTTGAGCAAAAATTGAGATATCACAATGAAACATGGTACACGTATTTCTTGGCTCCATAAGAAGGTTAAGTTCGAAGATAGGCAAAATCGGCCCATTGCCCCGCCACAAAATGGCGAAAACCGAAAACCTATAAAGTGTCAAAACTAAGCCATAAATAAAGATATTATAGTGAAATTTAGCACAAAGGATCGCATTAGGGAGGGGCATATTTGGACGTAATTTTTTTGGAAAAGTGGGCGTGGCCCCGCCCCCTACTAAGTTTTTTGTACATATCTCGGAAACTCTATACCTATGTCAACCAAACTCTACAGAGTCATTTCCATATACAGTTCAAAAATGGAAGAAATCGGATAATAACCACGCCCACCTCCCATACAAAGGTTATGTTGAAAATCACTAAAAGTGCGTTAACCGACTAACAAAAAACGTCAGAAACACTAAATTTTACTGAAGAAATGGCAGAAGGAAGCTGCACCCAGGCATTTTTTATAATTGAAAATGGACGTGGCGTCGCCCACTTATGGACCAAAAACCATATCTCAGGAACTATTCCACCGATTTCAATGAAATTCGGTATATAATATTTTCTTAACACCCTGATGACATGTACGAAATATGGGTGAAATCGGTTTACAACCACGCCTTCTTCCAGTATAACGCTATTTTGAATTCCATCTGATGCCTTCTCTGTATAATATATATGTACATTAGGAACCAATGATGGTAGCGGAATAAAACTTTACACAAATACGGTATTTGAAAAATATGTAAATGACTGATAATGAAATCTCGATTATCGCTTTATGATGCGAGAGTATAAAATGTTCGGTGACACCCGAACTTAGCCCTTCCTTACTTGTTAAATTATAGAATAGAAGAGGCGAATGGAAAAGTATATTTATTATCATATATTCGCGCAGATAAGTTTGAAGTGTTGATAAGGCGACAAATACCTGAAACTTGGAGACAACTTGAGGTCAACAATTTCATAAAATATCGGTTCAATTATATCTCCTTTAATCTCATCTAGTTGACTTTTGCTAAAAACAAGATTTCTTAACAGAACAAGTTTTATCGCAAAGTGATTATCCGAAATCATCAAATTGCAAGAAATGGTGAAATAATAAATAAACTGAAGTTTCAATATTTCCAATTTTATTTCAGAGATATCCCGATCAATAAATTTGACTTTTCAATATAGCCATATGATTATTATACCATTCTTTTCACAAAGGCCACTTAAATGACAAACTTTGATAAATTCATAGAATTATATTATTATACCTTTCACGAAACTGATGCAGCATTTTCGGAGCAAATTAAGAAGCTTTCGGTGTGAAGTTGAATAAAGCACAACAAAATAAATATTTAATAGTGGAAGTTTAGTTTATTCGTATATAAAAAAATATAAAACGTTCTGTATAATAATAAAACCTTTGGTAACGAAAATAATATAGGGAACAAGTTATGAAAAAGCTTATCGAAAGCTCTGAGTTATTAAAAGCCCTCGTTGACAGAAAATAGTCTCCACAAATTAAAACAAAACTGATATATACTAATTAATTTGTTTTTAAATGGTTTATCGCTATTTTCAAATACGTTTTTGAAAGCTTTCCCTACCAAATTTTTCACAATGTTGCACGTTCTTATTACTGATTGTAAGATTTTACTAAAAAATTCTCTATTGTTTAGCTTAATATTTTCTCTGCAGTCAAAGTCCCAGAAGGCTTTTCGAAAGCTCTCCCTAGTACTTTGTTCAACCTTTACATTTTTATAAGCTTTGCTGACGTAGCGATATGTCTAACCTATATGTTAGTTATAGGCGTTTACTAATAGGTTTTATCTTATATACTTGTCTTCTTAATCTAAATGGACCTCTCAATTTCCGAGTACATTTATATTGATAATCTGTGAATCAATGAAGTGAGACAATGAATGAAAAATTGTTTCATCTGTTCAGTGCGAAGTTAAATGGACGGTCAACCAAATGGACTCCAACCAATGAATCGATTACAAAACTTGGACAGAAAAATCATCATAAACTATTTTTAGAAGGAAAAAATCTCAGATAGTCCATCCAATCGATCGGCCCAAAACGAGAAATTATCTGCACCCCAAAGTGTTCTCTCAATAAATCCATTGATTGACGTGATGTGTGGGAAGTGATGAATGTTGCCGAGATCCCCAACTTCAATTTCAGGTATCAAAATTTCTGAATGAAATGTCAGCTCTTAATTCTCTTCAGGTTGCTCTTCGTCCCAAATGCGGCAATTTTACTTGTTTTTATACCCGTTGAGCTAGAAATGAGCCTAATCGGTGAACAAAATTTGGCTCGAAACGTCGGATCTTCTTCAATATTTCAAGAACCAATAGAGCGAAGTGATGTCACTTGGGAAGTTCGAGCGGCTTTAGTTCTTGCACATGCTGTATTGTGAAGGCTTTCAATTTAAGATATCGACGTAAAATGCCCCTTCCATACATCAGTCCGAGTTGCACGTGGTCTAACCGGTCGAATATTATCCAGTGATGAATGCTGGGTCTCAAGATGAGTGATAATGTTGCGAGTAGTAAGCTCAGTAGGCCAATTCTGTTGATCATAAGATGGCGAAGTGGGCGAAAACACATTCTTTACAGAACTTGAATTTTTGTAATAGAGTTGAACGATTTGTATGTGTTGTTCAGACGTAGGCTATCCATGATGAAATAGCAAACAATACTAAACTAAAATGACATGACAGCTTGACACGACTCACGTGTGTTCTGTTAAAAAAAGGCTATTGATGAAATTTGATCACCCGGTAAATTATAGACAGTTTTACTTTAAAGTTCTTTATTTTAGGTATCTACTCCAATTAGGACTGTTTGGAAGTGACGAAATTAATATACATGAATCAACAAATATTTTTCTCATAAAACGAAAATTCCCGTTACATTTTGTACACATCTCGCACATCATCATTTTGTGCCTTAAATTGTTACTTTCCTCATTGGTAATCCTTTAGCACCCAAACCAGTAACCTTAAATGTAAATCCAGCTGGAGCAGGTTGATCGACATACTCCGCGGTAGTTACATATAAAATATCCAAATCTGGTCCACCAAAAGCCACAGAAGTTATCTGCTTCGTGGGCAATTTAATTGCCAGCAAAATTTCTTGAGTGCTGATGTGCGTTAGAATAAATAGAAAGATAAAAAATAAAACGGTAAAGATATTAGAAAATAATAAGAAAGTAATGTAAAATACGAGACTCATAAAGATCTTAACAGCAATACCCAGATAGCTTGAGATATATAAACTCTTATATCAAGACAATTTTATGCACAAATCCGAAATAAGTGACTGAAATATCAAAGAAAGTAGAAGATATTGAGTTAAAAATTTTAAGAAAGCATCTGGTTGCTACAAACTTTCAGATCATTTGAAGTACTCATTATTGCTTTGGTCTACCCTATCTTTATGAGTCTCTTAGCATTTTTCACTAACCTGGGATTAACTTTATAGACCGTATGACCGTTAAACGTGGCAATATAAATATTTCCCTCCGTATCAATAGTCATGCCATCGGGCATATGTTCGGCATGCTTGAAGACTACTTTAGGGTTACCTAAAGTAGAAAGTATAAAAATAAAATTAAATAAATAATAGTATGAAATTCATAACTTTAAATAATGCTAACTCACTGATCGCTCCCGTATCCAAATCATAATCATACTCGGTAACTTCATAGTCATTTGAGTCGATATAATAGAATTTGTTAGTTTTCTCGTTCCATGTCAAGCCGTTTGAAATAGTTACTCCAGACCTTAAAACTGCCATTGGCTGCCCCTTTTCAAGTCGATACAATTCACCAAATGGTTTCTTCACATTATTTTCAAGATACATGCTACCAACTAAGAGGCGACCACGTGGATCGGCTTTACCATCGTTAAAACGATGTTTACACACTTCGTCGCCTTGTTGCAGAGTATAAGCAATACGTTCCACCTTCGCAATAGGTGCCACACCATCCCAAGCCACGATAACCACACGACATCCACAACCTACAGCAAATTTGCCAATCTCGCCTTCGACTGGTATAACGAAGGAAGTGTGTTCCTCATTCTCTACCTTAGCGCCGTAGGTTTTATTCTCTTTGTAATCATAACGTAGCAATTTGCCACCTGCAATATCGACAAAGTAAAGACTTTGTGTTTCAATATCCCAATGGGGTCCTTCACCGAGATATGCATAAGAGTCACGTAGTTGTTCCACTTTGTAAGACATCTAATTAAGAAAAGCAGGAAATTAAATATTGACCGATTCCGATATTTATTATTATTTATTTTTATTATTTATTTTTGTTTTAGCATAAAGCTGCCATACAAATTGAACGATCGGAATAGAGTGCTTGTATGGAAAGTTTGCAAACATTATTGTTCTAGGCAGAGTCCCTATATCATATAACTGTCGTACAACTGATCAAAGTCTTGTGTGGAATACTTTGTATTTGTGAAGGGCTTCGGTGCAACCAAAGTTAACGTTTATTGTTGTGTTTGCCTTTTTATGGGATGACAATGTCACCTTTGTCAAACATTTTTTGGCAATCAACATTCATTTATATAAGATAATTTGATAGTACTTGAAACCGTTTTTACTAATCGCCTTCCACAATCTAATGTACCTCAATATTTTATTAGATTTCGCTTTCACTTACCTTATCAATATTATTTTATAGGCTACAAATAAACCACTTAATTGCCGGAAAGTATTGAAGCAACTGATCCAGGTTGAATTAGTTTTGTGTATTTATAGGCAGCTAAGAGAATTTTAGTTCCGTACAATCGGTTTAACAGACTTAATAGTTTCCACTAACATACGGTTCTGCATAATTCTTATCTAAATGTTTTCGGTCTATTGATTAAATGTTTTTAATTAAGATATTACGATTCTTATCCTAAACATTAAGCATTAAGGGGTTTGGCGGGTTTCAGAGGTTCAAAAAAAGTATATTCTTACGATTTGTTTTTAAATGCTACAATTATATATTTTATTTATATTATATGACATATTAAAGATACACATCTAAATGATATTTTCTGAAATTTTTATAAAAAAATGTTGAAAATTCAGCCATTGGGACCTCATCTCCCTGGGCGCCTCAAAAAAAAAAAAAACTGCTGTCGCCGTGGACAGCATAACTCATCATTGGTTAATATAAAATCAAAAAACCAAATTTATTTCCTTAGTACATGTATAAAACTCGTGTTTGAACAAAGGGAAAAAAAATTATTTTGAACTTTTTAACGAACTTTAAACAAAAAATCTAATTTTTCGATCAAGTTTTCGCCCCTTGTTTGCACGAAAACATTAGTTGTAATATAAAAAACACAAATTCCTTCGTTCAATTAGTAGATAATGTTATTTAAAAGATGTTTGCAAAATTCGAACTAAAAGGATCCATAACTTTTCGAGAAATCGTGTCCACCGACTTCAAAAACACAGTTTCGAGAAAAACGTGTTGAAAGATGGCGCACTTAGCCCACCTAGCCTCGAGCGCACAAGTTCTCAAGGCTGTATCTCCGAAACTATTACTCGGATCAACTTGAAAGTTTAGGACAATATTCTAGAGGTATTGCGGAATTTAATAAGACAAACAAAAAAAAACGATTATTTGAAATTTTCAAACCACCTGACCTCTGAACAGAACATATTAAATATTGTAGTGATTTTCGATTTCTGTTCTGATTTTTTGCCTAATAAAATTTATAATGAAACCATTGAGACTTGCCTTTAAACATTTTGCAAAACAATATTAGGACATTTGCTATGAGCCAATCCATGGAGATTGGCGAAACGAACAAACAACTTAGATGAGTCAGATATAATGAAATAGAGATAGTTCGAGCATTAATTTTGAAATATGTTTTCATATTTTTATTAAATTGTATATTTTGCTAATTCATAATCTTTTTGAAAGAAAAAAAACTATTCTAAATATCTGTGCATTATTATGTAAATACCATAGACTAAAAGTCAATGAATTTAGAAACTAATGTTGAGATTATAAGGAGCAGTTTTCTTAGCCGACTCTTATCACAACTTAAATCGCTCTTATTTTAAGCATCTTTCTATTTGAGTCACAGAAAAACAAGAAAAAACGTTAACTTCGGCTGCACCGAAGCTAATATACCCTTCACAGGTGCATTTCTCTTAGTAACTATGTGTTCAGTTTACACGGTCAAATTTCGAAAAGATACCAAGTCAAATGCGAAATTAGTTGTAATATAAAAAACACAAATTCGGTCGTTCAATTAGTAGATAATGTTATTTAAAAGATGTTTGCAAGATTCGAACTAAAAGGATCCATAACTTTTCGAGAAATCGTGTCCACCGAGCCCTTGATTCCTATCATTCGGTTTGTATGGCAGCTGTATGCTATAGTAAGTCGATCTGAAAAATTTCTTCCGATGTTACATTATTTCTATGAGCAATAACTCATACGGAATTTCGTGAAGATATATCCTCAAATGAGGAAGTTTCCCATACAAGTCCTTGATTCCGATCATTCAATTTGTATGGCAGCGATATGCTATAGTAAGCCGATCTGAACAATTTCTTCGGAGATTACATTGTTGCCTTAGAAAATAATCTATACTAAATTTCGTGATATATCTTGTAAAATTCAAAAGTTTTCTATACAAGAACTTTTTTCCGAAAGTTTTCGATACAAGAACTTGATTCCGATCGTTCAGTTTGTATGACAGCTATATGTTATAGTGGCCCGATATAGACAGTTCCGACAAATGAACAGCTTCTTGAAGAGAAAATGACGTTTGCAAAATTTCAAGACGATATCCTAAAAACTGAGGCACTCGACATACTTATCATTTATGTAGTATATGATACACTTTATAGGGTCCCGACGCTTCCTTCTGGGTATTACAAACTTCGTGACAAACTTAATATACCCTGTTCAGGGTATAAAAATAAACGAGTTCGTTGTTTGAATCAGATTATATGTGAGCAGGTATGTAAATTGATAATTATTCAGCTGAACAGTGTGATAAGCATTCTTAGTGAATCTTGCTAAAACTTAAATCGTTTTTAAGCATCGTTTTCTCTTCTATTCGATTCTCTGAGAAAAACTAATGAGTGACTTCTTTGAATGAATGAGATTCGGAAATTTCCACAAAATTCACTTAAATAGCAAAAATTGCCATATTCTATAAATCTCTTATCGGTGCGAGTATCATTATCAAAAATTCCAATATTCTATTGCCTAATTTTCGGAGCAAATTAAGGGGGTTTCTGTGTAAAGTTAAATTAAATAAATCAAAGTTAAATAAATAAAATGGTCTATTGATTGAAGTTTTACATATCTATGTATTCATTAAGTTAATGTGATTTAAACAGTGCAATGTTTATTTCTTAAAATATTAAAATTTGACGAAAAAAGTATTATTATTAATAAGGTTTATATATATATATGTATATGTATGTATATATACATATATAGTCATAATACCGAAAAGCGAATTTTCTAGAATTTTTTCTGAAATTTAAACAGTATTTTAAAACTTAGTATTAGTAAAAACATTTATTTGGAAAAGAACTACAGCTGTTCTCTGAGAGCTCCTAACAAACCCGACGTTTTATTTCTAAACTGGATCCTCTGAAACTAAAATACCAACTACATTGTTAAATCTAGTAAAGCAAAAGGAAGAAATAAGCAAAATAAAATTATTTTTCAAAATGACGGTTTCTCAACAAAGAAAAAAAACGATTTTTGACCAAAATTTCAGCCTGAAACTGCTTATACAATAAAAGTGTCTATCGGCGGAAAAAAATCTTCGTTTAATTACTAAAAAATATATTTATGAAGCTCGTGTTAAATTTTAAGACTAAACGGTTTAGTCGTTTTCGAAGTAATGTTGGTCACCGACTTTGAAAACTGCATTTTGAGAAAAACGCGTTTAAAGTTTGGCCTTGTACTTCCAAGCACTTTGAAACGCTTTTTAAATTTTGTGTGTAACTTCGAAAATATACACCGGAACGATATGAAATTTTCTGTCTGTATTCTTAAATATATGTACAAGTACATTAAAAAATAAAATAAAAACGGTTCCTTAAGAACCTGCTTAACGGAACTTCTGTGTTACTTAAAGCTCTTTTAGAATAAAAAAAATGGAAAAACAACTATTTAGGGTGCTCTAAGTAATTTCGGACTATAAACGAACACGCTCAACCGCTTTTACACGATATGGACATGGAGAGCAATTCTCAATTATTTAGTGTAATAGTATTTCTAAAATCAAAACTCCAGAAAATATTTCGATTGTTAATCGAAGACAAAGAACTGTCCAAACAATGCCTTAACTCGCATTTTTATACAGTTATATTATTTAATATATATTTGTATCGTGGCAGGGTGTAACTCCTACTTCATTATTTATTTGTCACTAAAGCTGATACTTTTTGTACTGTTACGGTTTAATTATATTATCCTTTTCAATAAATAATAATAATAATACTTCATTAACTTGTCAGTTAATTGTTTTGATATTTTTGACAAAAAAGAATTCAAAACAGAAAGGTTGTTCACTGGAAACGATTTGTAAATATTATCCAAAGCTTGGAACAAAAGAGCCTTTGATCGTGGGTCGAAATTCATTATTAAGTAAGTAATTGACTACCTGTTCCTAAAGCCTGTAGTTTGAAGATCGAACAATTGAAACGAGTTACAGCAACAACAATTGTTGTTCTCAGCTACCTGAACTACACGTGATGAAGTGATGCAAGGGTATAAAAGCCGAGGACCTTTGCATACCATTTTCATACTCGCACAATCTTCTAGCGTGTTAACAGCTCCCAAATTCAAATACTGAAAATGTCAGGAAATATTCATGACTTCATAGCTAGCCCCGAATTAAAACGTCGCAACGAGCTCGAAGCTAATTTAAATGACCACAAAAGGCAATGCATAGAAGCGTCAATTCCACAAAATCCGGAAAACGATTTGCAAGCAATTGCAATAGAAGAAGAGGCGCCCAGAGCAACAACAGCCGCTGAAAGCTTGGTTATACTCGGACCTAGTGGCACTACTGTGAAAAAGAATGATTTTGAAAAGATGCAATGGTTCTCTACTGCACTTGCCACACGCAATCTATTGACTTTGTTATTCGACGAACAGACTTTGGCCACCCACACCATCAGCAGGCTATCGCACACATTCCAATACCAGGATCGTGTGATGAAACCAACATTGGATTTTGAGAAAGTGTCCGATACCATTTATTGTATTCAACGAAGGTTTGGTTGTTCGGAAATGGAGGTTCGCTTGCTGATCATAATGACATGCTCCAACATGGCTAGAACGTTGCAAGGCAGAAGAGTTTAAATTGCGGGGAAATGTTAGGCGTTTAATTTGCATATGTACGTGTGGTATTTAATGGAATAAAATTGAAATGTTATAAATATTTAGGGTTTTTATTTTCATATTGAAGTTTTTAGACATCAGATATTAAAGTTAATAATTTAAAAACAAACAAAATATTGAATCTGAAAAGTTCGAGACTTTTCTTTCGGAAGGGTTTTTTCTATACTTAAAAGCTACCTGCTTATACATTTCGTATAATTTCAGCGACAAGAGATCATTTTACAAAATAAGTTTTCAAAATAAAAAAACAAACAGACCAAGGGTAGTTCTATGTCATTGGAAATCTCCTTTGAATTTTATTTAATTGACGCATTTACTTATTTTTATTATTATTTTTTTTGATAGTTCCTATAGTTTTCTAAGGCAGTATTTTTGACTTTAACTTTTGTTGAAATTATGCGGTTTTTAGGTTGGTTAGTATCTCTTTTGAAATACTTCATATTAGTATTTTATACAAATGTTTAAATACTCGTAAATAATACGAGTATTTAGTAATGGACTGTAGAACATATGAGTATGGGTTTAACCTGCAGATTTACTAGATTTTAATTTCCGTCCGCGATAAAATGCAATTCCATTATGTCATGTAACAATTACATTATTTCTAATATGCTTCTAGTATTTTTTAAATCAAACTATTTAACTAATTCTCCTAAAATATTTACCTACCAGCACGCGCTCCAATTATTTTTAAAGAAAACGTCAAACTTAATTTAAATAAGTTAAAACCACCTTTTAATTACGGTCCAGATATTACTTATACCCTCATGCTTTCTGAAAAGTAGTGCCAAATACATCTTCTTGCTTTTGACAAGGGTTTTTAATTTTTCCCTTTGGGAGGTAAACGTTGGTCTTAAGAATTCAGAGATCCGTATGTTACTAAAACACTTTACAACTTTGGTAACGCCTACATTGGAATATGGCTCTGTTGTATGGAACTCAAGTCACCAAATTCATTCTGACAAGATAGAGTTCGCACAAAAAAATGTTTAACTTTTCTCCTTAGGGCATTTTCGATGGAATTTTAGGTTAAGTCTTCCTTCATACACTAGTCGTTTAAAACTTATAAATCTACCTACTTTTACGAGTCGCCGAGAACTGCTTGGTGTTATATTCTTAGTACGAATCCTGAATGGAACAGGTAGCAGTTTTTTCACCTGTCTGAAGTTAAATTTAATATCCCGGTTCGCTCTTCGAGGCAGTTTAGACCCTTCTTCTTCTTCTTAATTGGCGTAGACACCGCTTACGCGATTATAGCCGAGTTAACAACAGCGCGCCAGTCGTTTCTCCTTTTCGCTACGTGGTGCCAATTGGATATTCCAAGCGAAGTCAGGTCCTTCTCCACTTGGTCCTTCAAACGGAGTGGAGGTCTTCCTCTTCCTCTGCTTCCCCCGGCGGGTATTGCGTCGAATACTTTCAGAGCTGGAGTGTTTTCATCCATCCGGACAACATGACTTAGCCAGCGTAGCCGCTGTCTTTTAATTCTCTGAACTATGTCAATGTCGTCGTATATCTCGTACAGCTCATCGTTCCATCGAATGCGATATTCGCCGTGACCAACGCGCAAAGGACCATAAATCTTTCGCAGAACTTTCTCTCGAAAACTCGCAACGTCGACTCATCAGTTGTTGACAACGTCCAAGCCTCTGCACCATATAGCAGGACGGGAATTATGAGCGACTTATAGAGTTTGGCTTTTGTTCGTCGAGAGAGAACTTTGCTTTTCAATTGCCTACTCAGTCCGAAGTAGCACCTGTTGGCAAGAGTTATCCTGCGTTGGATTCTTAGGCTGATATTGTTGGTACTGTTTACGCTGGTTCCAAGATAGACGAAATTATCTACGACTTCAAAGTTATGACTGTCAACAGTGACGTGAGAGCCAAGTCGCGAGTGCGACGACTGTTTGTTTGATGACAGGAGATATTTCGTCTTGCCCTCGTTCACTGCCAACCCATTTTCTGTGCTTCCTTGTCCAGCCTGGAGAAAGCAGATCTAACGGCGCGGGTGTTGTGGCCGATGATATAAATATCATCGGCATATGCCAGCAGCTGTACACTCTTATAGAAGATGGTACCTTCTCTATTTAGTTCTGCAGCTCGAACTATTTTCTCCAGAAGCAGGTTGAAGAAGTCGCACGATAGGGAATCGCCTTGTCTGAAACCTCGTTTGGTATCGAACGGCTCGGAGAGGTCTTTCCTTATCCTAATGGAGCTTTTGGTGTTTCTCGTCGTCAGTATACACAGCCGCATTAGTTTTGACGTGATACCAAATTCAGACATCGCGGCATAAAGGCAGCTCCTTTTCGTGCTGTCGAAAGCAGCTTTGAAATCGACGAAGAGGTGGTGTGTGTCGATTGTTCTTTCACGGGTCTTTTCCAAGATTTGGCGCATGATGAGTATCTGGTCGGTAGTTGATTTTCCAGGTCTGAAGCCACACTGATAAGGTCCAATCAGTTTGTTGACGGTGGGCTTTAATCTTTCACACAATACGCTCGATAGAACCTTATATGCGATGTTGAGGAGGCTAATCCCACGGTAGTTGGCGCAGATTGTGGGGTCTCGCCTTTTTTATGGATTGGCATAGCACACTTAAATTCCAATCGTTGGACATGCTTTCGTCCGACCATATTTTAAAAAGCTGATGCATGCCTCCACTATCAGTTCTTCGCCGCCGTGTTTGAATAGCTCGGCCGGCAATCCGTCGGCCCCTGCCGCTTTGTTGTTCTTCAGGCGGGCAATTGCTATTCGAACTTCTTCATGGTCGGGTAATGGTACGTCTGCTCCATCGTCATCGATTGGGGAATCGGGTTCTCCTTCTCCTGGTGTTATGCATGAAGTGTTCCCTCCATAATTTAAGTATGCTCTGGGCATCAGTGACTAGATCACCTTTGGGGTTCTACAGGAATACGCTCCGGTCTTGAAACCTTCCGTAAGCCGCCGCATTTTTTCGTAGAATTTTCGAGCATTGAGTTGCTTACAAAATATAAAACAACGACAATCGATTAATATCTATGATGATCTCTATTCAGTATATTTAAGATGGCAGACAAGAGTTGTTTTTAGTTTTGTGACTTGCTAACTATCAGGTCTCAAATTTGAGGCAATATTTTGAGACTAATGCTAGAGACTGTTTAGTGAAAAGTAACTAGTCACAAATTGAGACTTTACCTGAAAATGTCTCAAATAGAGACTAGAGACTGGTTACAGAATCCCGCTATAAATTTATACGAGGCTGCTAAATATATTTTGGCCTAGGGCAACACTAAGTGTTGCCAGGTGCAATCTGACATTTCCATTGGAAAGTTTGACATTTTTTAGCATAACATCACTCAGAACGTTTTGTCATTTAATCGTGAATTGTTTTATTTACAGGGAATTAAAAAAATCATCTCGGCCAAAAAATGGAATTAACTCGTGAACATTTTCGTTCATTTTCATTTCATTTTTCACAACTTTCGACGTGGATTATTACGACAAGAGTGCATCGATGAACTAAAATCTTTATGTGGCTATGAAGCACCATCCTGTAGCACTGTGAAAAACTGGTACAACGAATTCAATCGTGGCCGACGCTCGCTCAAAGACGAATTCCGTGAAGGTCGTCCAAAAACAGCCGTTGTGCCAGAAAACATCGATGCCGTACGTGAACTGATAATCCAAGACCGTCGTGTAACCTACCTTCAGATAGAGGCATGCCTATGCATTTCTCCCACCAGCATACATTCAATATTGCATGAACACCTGGCCGTAAAAAAGGTTTATTCTCGTTGGATCCCGCACAATTTGACAATCGCTCAAAAAAAGGCTCGTGTGGATTGTGTGGATTGGTGTAAAGAAATGCTGAAAAAATACGATCGCGGTGCTTCAAAAGACGTTTATAAGATCATCACAGGTGACGAATCATGGATCTATGCGAATGAGCCCGAAACAAAACAGCAATCGACAAACAAAAAAAAAACAAAAATAAAAAATCATTTTCGTTGATAAATATGCCTATTTACATTATTAGGCCAGAAATATACATACATATATGCATAGCAACCTACGTAGCAACGCCATTGAAAGGCGTAAGCGAAGCCATAGTAAAGCAGTGTATCACAATAAATTCGGAAAATTGTGGTTAAATACTTTAAAAAAATCATTCAGTTGGGCCCATATATTTGGACCCGTAAGATGTAATATTTGATGACATTATTGATATTTTATTTGAATACTATTAAGTGAAAGAATTAGATAAAATTTAAGAGTATATTATATAGGAAGTAGGTTTAGCACGTAGTATCTTCACGAAATTTGACATAGATTACTGCTTAAGGTAATAATATAATAATATGGCATATAGCTTCCATACAAACTGGACACATAGAAATACGCCTGTAAAGAGTATATTAGCTTTGGTGCCAACGAAGTTAACAGTTTTTCTTGATTTGTGTACTGGAAACTGAACGAATGAAGTGGAATTTAAAGTTTTGCTATATGGGAAGTAGGCGTGATTATTGTGCGATTGTCTGAGATTTCTGAAATATTTAAAGAGATGACTTTTATAGGTCCAATGATCACTTACGTACCATCCTTATTTTAAGACATCATTCCTAAACCGACTTTTGAGGTGTGACCATATGGTCACACTGAGCATGATATGGGGTAATTTTTCTCATGTTTTTATTTGAAGTAAAGCAAAGATTTATCCCACATATTTAAACTAAACAAGTGTGAATTAAACGAAAATGATTTAAACAGTTATTTAAGTATATATTGAAAACTATTTTTTATTAAAATAATATACATTAAAAACTATTTTTTATAAAAACATTTTATACCGTATCGTATTTAATAATTAAGATGGCATATGATATTTCCTAAAACATTTTACGCAAATCCCAACGTTACATTTCGAGCACTCGGTTCTACCAACAGAAACGCACAAATCGGCGGTACAACGTCTTCTTTTTTCGCATGGACGAACGAAATGATTGAGCCCATCATGTCTCAATGTCTCCTCTGCTGTTCCTTCCAAAGACCTTTTTCGAGGACCCTTTGATTTGGGGCGGTCACCAAAGTGTTTACAACAGTAAATGGCTATTTGTCGCCGAAACTCGGGCTGAGGTATTTCTGGGTAGAATGATCTGTGTAGCAGCCAGCTATTTTGTACCGATACGTCAACTAGCCACGTAAAGATACTATTCCACCATTTCTTTCCTCGATACAAGCCCACATTCTGATCCATACGATCTACGCCGCTCATATATTTATTGTACTCCCTGATAACTAATGGCCGTGGAACATCAATAATTTTTTTGTGATTCTGTGAGTATCGAACTGCATTTGTTACCGAGTTTGCGCCATACGTAGTCGAAGCTATGCTAACAACTGCGTTATCATTCCATTTTGTGAGAAAAATATTAGCTTCTTTCAATTTTGTAGACTCAATATGACCACGCTCCTCATTTTTCAATATTTTTTTATGTTCAATCGGGTTACTTTTTGGCAGCCGTTTTCCCGGATCGTACCTGTTGCGGTATATCCTCGAGCTTTGAAGTAAACTAACAGAGGAACACTGGTGAAAAGATTGTCAAAATAGAAGGAAAATGGTAGATTCTGAACCGCTGGTGTAAAATCGTCTATCATATTCACCAGTGGAGCTGCGCATTTTCCAAATGTTTGCTCGTAGGTACTATTGGCAACAGGATTGTTTCCTTGATAAATTTCAAAATTAACTAAATATCCCGATATCGTACACAAGGACCAAACTTTATAACCGAACCGTAATGGTTTTCCTTTGATGAACTGCTTGCATCCGTGATGCCCAATATATGATATCAAGCTCTTGTCAAATGAAAGCTGTTGTTCCGGATGGAAATGCTTCAGCATATTTGATTTTAAGTGGTCGGTTAAGGACCGCAGTTTCCACATCTTATCTCCGTCAGATGTTTTTTTACAACTATCCTCAAAGTGCAAGAATCTCAAAATTTCCTCGAATCGATTTCTACGCATAGCTAAGTATACCATCTCATTGCGCATGTCATTGTCAACGCTCCAAAATGACCTGAACGTACTTCGACCATTGTATCCACTGACCAACAAGATGGCTATGAAAACTTTAAGCTCCGCACTGGTAATTTGAGGATTTGGTTTACCAAGAAAAATTGCATATCTTCGCGATTCGTTTACAATGTGCTCTATGAGTTCATCGTCAAAAAACTTTTCAAGTTGCTCATGAGGCTTCACCTTACAGTCTACAAAATTTCGTGAAGGGAAAATGGGGATCAATCACGTCCGAGTTATCTTCTACCCACGTAAAATGTGATTCCGTACGTAACAGTGGCGGTTCTATTGACATTTCGCCCTGTTTCTCTAACAAATTAGTTTGCAAGTTCTGAGTAGAGTTTTCTAATATGTCGATCAACACAGAATCAGCAACTTCCAAGTCATCCTCCTCATCATCATTATCAATCGTTAAAACCCTATTACCACTGCTCATCACTAACCCACAAGGTGCCTTCAATAGACCAACACATATATCCTCTGGCTTACCTACGTCGTCTTCATCACCATCATCTTCTCC
The DNA here is from genome assembly GCF_016617805.1 of Bactrocera tryoni. Taxonomy (NCBI): domain Eukaryota; kingdom Metazoa; phylum Arthropoda; class Insecta; order Diptera; family Tephritidae; genus Bactrocera; species Bactrocera tryoni. Next base: position 12,598,979 of record NC_052501.1, on the reverse strand, counting down.
ACTGATTGCACCATTTTCGTTGTCCGGAGGTAAGATATATAGAGCAGCGGGCGAATCTTCTTCATCGCTATCACAAAAGTCATTTAGATAGTAAATAACCTCTTGTGTGTTTAAACGTCTGAAAATTTGGAAAGAATTCACCACGAATTATAAAGTTTTCAATTCATTTGAACGAAAATTACGTTACATAAAATGAGCTTTTAATCTAGCACAGCGTGACCATATGGTCACACCAGGAAAAAATACCGTTAATGGTCAACAAGAAAATTTTATTTTTTTTTTTCAAAATATAGTTGTCATATATTTTCACTTTATTATTATTCAAATTGAAACTTAACTTCTTTTAAAAACAACACACTTCAAAAAATATTACGGTACTTACCTTTTGTTTCTATCAAAATTCGCATTTTTTGCCATCTTTTTTTCTTTCAACTTTTTCACACCTGCTCACTTCGAAACAAAGACACTTTAGGAAAAATTTTAAACGCAATTCGCTTCGCGCATGTGTATTTACATGGAAAAAGCTAGTTCAAAGGAAATTATTTGGGTGAGCTCTGATTTTTTTTTTAATTCAACTACTACTTCTTGCGTGACCATATGGTCACGCTGGGGTTAACTGAGTTAAGTTATCTGAAACCAAAAAAAAAGATTACTAATCGGAACTACGGAAAAGTGGGAAAAAATTTTTTTCACAAAATGGCGACTGTCTGAAAAAAAAGTTTTTTTGGATCACTTTTTCTGACAATTTTGAATTTTTTAAAAATAATAAAAATAAAAATTTGGGGATGGGGCTAGTACCAACCATAGACAAGCCTATAAAGAAAGTTCTGTAAAATTTCAAGTAATTCGGTTCCGTAGAACCTGAGAAATCGTGGGTATCGTTCCGAAAAAGTCAGTTTTGAGAAAAACGCGCTTAAAGTTTCGCGTAATGTCTTTTGTTCGATTAGTTCCGGCCGAAGCAGTTTGGATGCCGGGTCAGAAAAATGCATATAACTCCGAAAATAATTTGAATTTTGAAAAATCCTCTTGTACACGTATTCTTGAATAGTTAAACTTTAAAAATATAAAAAAAAAACAAAATTAGATTTTTTTAAATTTCTAGACCAGAATACCCCCTTAATGGCAAATTGTGGGCGTGGCAATAGTCTGATTACTTTTATTGTACTAAGAAACCTGCATACCAAATTTCATCAAGATATCTTAATTTTTACTCAAGTTACAGCTTGCAAAGACGGACGCACGGACGGACGGACAGACAGACAGTCAACCGGATTTCAACTTTTCTCGTCACTGATCATTTATATATACATAACCCTATATCTAACTCGATTAGTTTTAGATTGTGTGTAATAATTGCATGCGCTAGGGCATATTACCGGTTCCAAGCACACAGTTCATTACGTTCCAGCTGCAAGAGATCATTTGACGTCTGAACGCACCTCAAACCATTGAACAGCGAACGATAGTTATCACTGTAAATCCAAGCAAATTTACAATCGCACTCGACCGGATTGCCAGTCATTTTGATTTCGCGCGCACAATAGTCAGTTGCATTAAATACATTTTGTGAAGCAAATATGTTTTTAATGAAATTGTGCTCTAGGTTTATTTCGAAATTTTGTCAGTAACATTGGCGTTGTATTGACGTAAGTCTCAGTGCTCCAAATATTTTGCAGTTTTTTCTGACTTACGTCTAGCCTATGTATTAATAATCCAGCGGTTTCAGATTTTCCATAAGATTTGTAGTGTCGTGCAGGAGATTGCCACCAAGTTTCAATTGCCATAGCCAAGGAGTTTGATCGAAAAGGTGTTTTGTTAGATATGTCAATAAATTGTGACTTAGATCCAGTATTAAAAGTTTACGCTGATTTGCAAATAGATCTTCGGGCAATTCCCGTATTTCATTACGGCTCAAATTCAGACATCGCGGCATAAAGGCAGCTCCTTTTCGTGCTGTCGAAAGCAGCTTTGAAATCGACGAAGAGGTGGTGTGTGTCGATTCTTCTTTCACGGGTCTTTCCAAGATTTGGCGCATGGTGAATATCTGGTCGTTTTTGCGATATTGTGGAGAGTTTTCTCACGGAAGTTCGGTTGGGCAGAGCATACTTAAATTCTAATCGTCGAACATGCTTTCGTCCGACCA